>NC_090265.1:787584549-787948299 GCF_040414725.1 Anabrus simplex
GTAGGTACTTACAATGATCCCTAAAAGGAACTTTCACCCCATCAAGGCAGTTATTAAAGCTGGCAAGACTTTTCCTATTTGTAAAACTGACGATCTGACTTTTAACCCCATTTATCATCATACCATTGCCTGTTGTCCATTTGACAACATTATCGAGGTAATGTTGCAGTTGCTCACAATCTTGTAACTTACCGGTATTCATTACTCTATACAGAATAACGCCATCCGCAAAAAGCTTTATCTCTGATTCCACTTCTTTACCCATGTCAGTTATGTATATAAGGAAACATAAAGGTCCAATAATACTGCCTTGAGGAATTCCCAATTATTACAGGGTGAGATAAAGCTTCGCCTACTTTCTCTGAGATCTATTTTCTAGAAATATGGTTACCCATTCAGGCACTCTCTTGTCTAGTCCAATTTTACTCATTTTTCCAGTACTCTCCCATGATCCACCCTATCAAATGCCTTAGCAGGTCCATCGCGATACAATCCATTTGACCTCCAGAACTCAAGATATCTACTGTTACTTGCATGAATCCTACAAGGTGAGCTTCAGTGGAATAACCCTTCCTAAAACCGAACTGCCTTCTATCGAACCAGTTATTCATTTCGCAAACTAGTCTAATATAATCAGATAGAATGCATTCCCAAAGCTTAAAATCAATGCATGTCTAACTGACTGGCCTGTTATTTTCATATTTATGTTTATCACCCTTTCATTTATACACAGGGACTACTTTAGGAACTCTCCATTCATTTGGTATAGCTTCTTCATGCAAACAGTAATCAAATAAGTACTTCAGATACGGTACTATATCCCAACCCATTGTCTTTAGTATATCCCCAGAAATCTTATCAATTCCAGCCGCTTTTCCAGTTTTAAACCTTTGTATCTTATTGTAAATATCATTGTTATCATAGGTAAATTTGGATGCTTCTTTATTATTAGTCAACTCCTCTATGTGTACATTATCCTTGTAACCAACAAATTCTGAAGCTCTGCATTGACTCCCATTAGCGCTCGTAGTGGTAGAAAATGGCAAACTGCTAATCTAATCGACCGGATAACGATGACTTAGGAAAGGATTGTAATTTTTGGGAATAAATTAAGAATATATTCACATACTTTACTATAGTTTATTTACTTAAAATTCGTAGCTGATATCGCTAGGGTCTTTTCAAGGGATTTTTTGATCTAATATCACTATTTTACGTTTGATGGAAAGAATCACGTCTATTTATTCGGCAGGCCTGTGACTCCAATTGGCGGGATATTTGATGCCGGGTGGTTGGTAAACTTTGATGTGCGTGATGACATGAGTTAGGAAATTGTTGTAAACATAAAGGTAAATAACATACCATCTTTACTCCAGCCGCTGTATCATTACCATCACACTTCACAGTCCAGTATTCTGTAACAAGTTAAATATTTATATGGCCAACCTTAATTAAGTCGACGAACGTGTCTTGCCTTCTACGGGGAGCTGTAACTCTCTATTACTCACGCACGATTCTTAATACTGTACAGCGATCAGGTTAATTTCGAAACACACGAGTCGATACCGCGAGGAGTGGCACAGCTCCTGAGCACGTATGTTACTGCAGTGTCTATGTTTTACATAATTGTTGTTGTTGTTGTTGTTGTTGTTTGAGTTATCAGTCCATAGACTGGTTTTATGCAGCTCTCCATGGCACCCTACCATGTGCTTGCCTTTTCAATTCTGAATAACTGCTGCATCTTACATCCGCTCTACCTGTACCTTGGTCTACCTTTGCCGTTCTTACCGCCTAAACTTCAATCAAAAAACCAACTGAACAAGTCCTGGGTGTCTTAAGATCTGCCCTATCCTTCTATCTCTTCTTCTCGTCAAATTTATCCAAATCGACATCCTCTCACCAATTCGATACAGCACCTCTCCATTCGTGATTCGACCAATACATCTAACCTTCAGCATTCTTCTCTAACACCAAATTTCCAAAGCCTTTATTTTATTTATTTCTGAGCTAGTTATCATCGAAGTTTCACTTCCATACAATGCCACACTCAAGACGAAAATCTTCAAAAACATCTTTCTAATTCCTATATCAATGTTCGAAGTGAGCAAATTTCTTTTCTTAAGAAAGGCCTTCCTTGCTTGTGCTAGTCTGCATTATATGTCCTCCTTACTTCTGCCATCTATTTGTTATTCTACTACCCAAGTAATAATATTCATGTACTTCTTTTACGACTTCATTTCCTAATGCAATATTTCCTGCATCTCCTGACTTTGTTCGGCTGCACTCCATTACTTTCGTTCTGGATTTATTTATTTTCAACTTCCTATCTGTCCATATCATTCGGCAATTTCTCTAGATCTTCTGTAGTCTCAGATGAAATAACAATATCATCAGTGAATCTCGGAGTTTTTATTTCCTCTCCTTGGATTGTGATTCCCTTTCCAAATTCCTCTTTGATTTCCTTTACTGCCTGTTCTATATAAACATTAAAATGAAGGGGGACAAAGTGCAGTCTTCCCTCACTCCTTTCCGGATTGCCGATTCTTTTTCGAAGCACTCAGTTCTTATCACCGCAGACTGATTTTTATACAGATTGTACATAATTCTTTGTATCTGATCCCGATCATCTTCAGTGTCTCAAAACGCTTGGTCCAAACAATATTGTCGAATGCTTTTTCTAGATCTACGAACGCCATGTGCGTGGGATTGTCATTCCTAATTCGATCCTCTAGGATCAGACGTAAAATGAGCGCTGATTCACATGATCCTTCATTTCTTCTGAATCCAATTTATCTTCTCCCAACTCACTTTCAACTTGTCTTTCCGTTCTTCAGTAAACAATCATTAGAGAACAGAAATTAAGGCACGTCAAACATTCGTAGACATAAAAGAGCACTTAAATAACGACACGAGTCCTGGGAAGAATTATACACAGAGCTGTCAACAAGATTGTTATTTTAACGTAGACTTACGTTCCTCAAAAAAAGGGCACATGAAAAAGAAATGAAGACGCTCTTAGTGGTTGGGTAGAAGGCGTATATCAGCGAGAGTACTTAACTTACCAGTATGCTAAATGTCTCAATTGACAGATCAAAAGGAGGCTATATGTTGCAAAACACTATTGAAAATCTCACACGTAGTTTTCATGAAATAGCGCTTCAAAGTAAGGCAAAATTTGTGCTAAATATGTGACATCACAGGCATACTCTGTTATAAGATGGCGCTGTGTTGATTCGCGCGCTCAATTGCAGGTTAGCTGTGGTTGCGACTAGGGGAACTCGGGGTAATTAGAACATGGGGCAATTATACCTTTGTCATATAAATGCCAAAAAGTAACTAATGATATTTCTGCATTCCCACACATTATAGAGTGTTATTCAATTTGTGCAAGAGTTTTTTTACCCTATCAATTTTATATTTTATTTTCCTACATATGGTAATGTTCTAATTACCCCCGGTTCCCCTACATCGTGGCCAGCTTCTAATAAGTAAGTCTAGGAAACACTCAAAACACTGCAGCCTTTACAATAGTGACACCGAGCGAGGTGGCGCCGCACAACTATGAGCTTCCAACCGGGAGACAATGCGTTCGAACCCCAATGTCGGCAGTCCTGAAGAGGGCAAGTTGTAAAGAAACGAATAGTGACAGCCTACCACCACTTTTTTTTTTTTTACAAATGGCTTTACGTCGCACAGACACAGTTAGGTTTTAATTCAGACCAGTGAACAGCGCTTTGCTATTATCTGCCGATGTAATTTCATCACGTTTTTCACCGCAACATAATTATTTCCTAATCACACAATGGCGCATGGACCAACGATCCCAATAACCCTCAAATTTCCACTTTTAACCTGACCTATGGCGACGATGGACTAGGAAAAGGTTAGTAGTAGGTTGGAAGCGGCCGTGCCCTTCATGAAGGTACAGTCCCATAAGTTGCCCGATGTGAAAATGTGAAACCACGGAAAACCACCTTCAGCGTTGCCGACAGTCGAGTTCGAATCCACTATCTACCAAATGTAAGGTCAAAGCTGCGCCCCCTTAACCGTAGACCTGTCAACATCTCCGATAACTGCTAGTGTATGAAAAAGAGTAGAATTGTCCATAAACTGGAACATTCCAGTTTTAACGACAATTCGAAGTAATTATAAATTTATACATTTGCTATCAATGGGTAACTAAATGAAAATTAATGCTGAAAAATGTGTTAAAATATCGTTAGCTTACCATAGGTCTGAAATGAACGACACTCCACTGAAGACTGATATTCAGATCAAACTGAACTTCTCTCTTCACTAAGTTAATCCCATCCAATGAGGTCTCTTAGACTTTAGTTCAGATTTACTGAAATTCGTGACTCAAACGCATTTAAATTATACTTCCTTGCTTATGTTCTTCCTGTCATTGATTTCTGCTCCCCCATATGGTTTTCTTCCGCTGTGGGTGGGGGCGGTAGAATAACACCCACGGTATCCGCTACCTATCGTAAGAGGAGACTAAAAGGGGCCCCAAAGACTCTGAAGTTTGGAGCGTGGGTTGGAGACCATGGGATATTTAGCTGAGTTCTGTCATTGCTTCCACTTACTTGTGCAAGGCTCCTCACTTTCATCTATCCTATCCGACCTCCCTTGGTCAACTCTTGTTTCTTTCCGACTCCGACGCTATTAAGTTCCCAATGCTAGGGAGTCTTTCATATTTTCACGCCCTTCGTGGCCCTTGTCTTTCTCTGGCCGATACCTTCTTTTTTCGAAGTGTTGAATCTCTTCCATTTTTTCTTTCTGATTAGTGTTTTACAGAGGATGGCTGCCAAGTTGTACTTCCTCTTGAAACAATAATCACCACCACCATCTGGTATTCAGCTGCCCCACAAATGTCAAGAAATTTAACCGCATGTTCTCATTCTTTGCGTGCACTGTAACCCCTACTTGAGACAGGATAGCACCAACCAAATACTGTCGTATTTCGACATCTTGGACCTGAGTAAACGTCTACAGTAGGCCCTACACAGATCTCTGCTTTCTTCACACAATTGTTAATTGTACTCTTAAATGCATGTCTTTGTTACCTCACTTCCCGTTACATATTCATCAACGTAGGACCCGAAATTACCGCAATTACATGTTCTTTCTGTGAGCCTCTAACACTCTAGCAATGCTCTACAGTACTTTATATCGCCTTCCCACAACAGCAAATACCCTTCATGACACTGACATCTTCGGTCCTTCTTCAAAACGAAAGTGAAACATGTCTGTGGACAACCTGTCCACAATATTACTGGTGATGCAGACATTATTATAGATGTCTATACCATGTTATGTATGCCTTTGCTGGCGGGACCTAGTGTTTACAGTGCACTGTCTCTTCTCTGGTATGGGCTAGAGCAATCTTGTTACTTTCATTGATCTGTCTCAGCTTTAACCTTGGCTTTGACAAAATGAAAGTGACTGAGGTATGAGTGATGCTAGTAATGCCATTCTTTCTGCAGCCAGTACCTGCTATGAATGGTGTGAAAATATTGCTCATACGGTCGGTTGGTGCATGCATTTCAGTGGGCTTGGCTGACTGATATGTAATAGCAACTTCTGGCTCGGTGAGGAAAGCAACGGGAAACTACCTCACTCCTCATTTCCCTAGTACGCCTCTTCAGTGATGCCTAGGCCATCTATGACAGCTGGTGGCAGAGTTGTTGAAGATCCAACCAGCCTTCGGGCTGAGAGCTAAACATACAACACCATGTTATGTATTTTATTTATTTATTCATCCATTTACTGTACAGGGTTGGTTTTTCCTTCCGACAAAGCAAAGGATCCCACCTGTACTACTACAAGGGCAGTGTCCTGGAACGCGAGACATTTGGTCGGAGGTACAACTGTGAAAGATGGCCCGTACCTCGCCCAGGCGGCTTCACTTGTTACGCTGAATAGGGGCATTGTTGGTGGCGAGAAGACTGGAAAGGATGGGCAAGGAAGAGGGAGAAAAACAGGGATGGGTGGTGCTTGTTTTCCAAAGACCAAGCGTTTTACAAGCGTAGTCACCGGAACCGAAGATCAGCCTCTACATTAGTTCCGTTCCTGTACTTCGTTTTAATTTGTGTGAGAGCAGAAAAGGTACACTCACAAGGGAACGTTGACGCGAAAAGCATTAAATTCAACATTTCCTTTCTAGAAATTGTAGGATACAGGGGATGTCATGGACCCAAAAGTCGATGTGAGACGTGAAGTTGTGATACAAGGTGTTCATAAGATACTGCCAACTTGTACCATTTGTCGGTAAGAATTACATATACTGTATGTAAGTTACCAGGTGAGTGCATACATCTTTTCCGGTTAGACTAAGAGATGCCGCCGGTGAACAGTACGCAGCCTACTGTATGTGTCACATACGTCAGTTTGTTCGTTTGAAATTAACCTACCAACACACACAAGTTGAGTCCGCCAAACACTATCTTGCAGTGACAATGTTGACGTTTGTGTCTGAAAAAGAACATTTGCAGCATGCATTGATTTTCTTATTTAATCAAAACGAAAAGGCTGTGAAAAGTCATCGTTTGCTGGTAGAAGCATATGGTGCACATGCTCCATCGAGTAGAACATAAAGTCATCGTTTGCTGGTAGAAGCATATGGTGAACATGCTCCATCGAGTAGAACATAAAGTCATCGTTTGCTGGTAGAAGCATATGGTGAACATGCTCCATCGAGTAGAACATAAAGTCATCGTTTGCTGGTAGAAGCATATGGTGAACATGCTCCATCGAGTAGAACATGTGAGACATGGTTTCGACAATTTAAACATGGTGATTTAAGTGTGAAAGACCATGCTTTGTGTCTAGTGGGACCAGAGCGGTATTGTGTGTTATGAACTCTTGAAGTCCGGCGAAACAGTTAATGCACAACGCTATCGCCAACAAATGATTAATTTAAATCACGCATTGATCGAAAGGCGTATAACAGGGAAACCACGGAAAACCACTTCTAGGAAGTCCGATGCGGTAATCAAACCCCTCCCGAGGCAGAGTGCACCCCGTTCGTTTATGCAATCGATCCACAGTGTGTCCATGAACTTTCTTGCAAAACTGTATGACTAGTTACTGTTAGCCGTAGTTCAGTCGTTTAACGTAGTCTAAATTTATGAATGATTACACTTGATTAAGGTTTGTAGTTAGTTATTCGACCGGCCCCGCGGTGTAGGGAGAGCGTGCCTGCATCCTACGCGGAGGCCCCGAGTTCGATTCCCGGCCAGGTCAGGGACCTTTACTTGGATCTGAGGGCTGGTTCGAGGTCCACTCAGCCTACGTAATTACAATTGAGGAGCTGTCTGACGGTGAGATGGCGGGCCCTGTCTAGAGAACCAAGAATAACGGCCGAGAGAATCCGTCGTGCTGATCACACGGCATCTCGTAATCTGCAGACCTTCGAGATGAGCAGCGGTCGGTTGGTAGGCCAAGGCCCTTCAGGGCTGTTGCTCTATGTTTTGTTTCTTTTCAGTTAGTTATTCATCAATCTAATTTTGTTACTGGTTAAGTGTAAGGCAGTTGCCCAAACTTTTCCAGGATAAACACATTATCACCTATCTTATCTAATGTAAAACCACTGAGGGTTACAGCGGAACTAGATGTCCTTGAACAGCTTACACACACCTCACGCTTGTTCTCAATTGCTAAAGTGTCGCAACCACAAACTCTGATATTGTTTTGAACGTTTGCTCCCGATACACAGAGCCTACTTTAACACTAGTAGCTATGTTCGTACAAGAACCTACAACACTAGATTGTACTTGCTGGTCCGTAGCGTTACCAACTCTAAAATGTGAAAAAATAATAATATTACTAGTTTGGTCACTATTGAAATCGGGACACATACAAACGTATAGCTGAGGCCATAAGATTATTATTATTATTATTATTATTATTATTATTATTATTATTATTATTATTATTATTATTATTATTGTTGTTGTTATTATTGTTATTATTATTATTAGGGCCATGATTTTGATAACCTAAAAATATTTAAAATATGGTCTGTAAAATGACGACAAAATTTAGTAAAATGATCCGAAAACTTAAAAATAATGACATAAATTTTAAAATGAAATTTTGCAGTCAATTTCCTAATCGAGTTGGTATAGCCTATATTTATGTTGTAGACATTATAATAAGCTTTCGGGCTTTTGCCACATCAAGAAAACAAGGTGAAATACTCGACATCTCGCAGAGAACTTTGCTCCACCTCTCCAGAAGAAAATTTCGACTGTTCACGAGGAAGACTTCTCCAGTTGGAAGTGTCTCCCCTGGAATGTGGACATTTCCAAGGAGTAAGTGGTGAACAAAGTTTCTTTAGTCCCCAGATTAACAAAGCGTTGTGCGTATTCATCCTGACCTCACGTTGCGATAATATCAAATACCACACGCGTAAATGCTTCAAAATCCGCAAACACGTTAGAAACTTACTCATAAAGTAAAAAATAGTATAATAAATTCCATAAAATGACCAAATAATTACGTATAATTTCATGAAATAGCCTAAAAGTACGAAATTGCAAAAACAACCTAATAAATCAGCATTTCTACAATGTGGGAAATACGAACAGGATTTCTGTACAAACTAGCAATGTCTGTTTTGAACCAATCAGAAGATGACATGTCATCAAAATCCTACTCATGATTACTATTATTAAATTGTACTTTAACAAATTGATACTGCTTGCAAAAGCTTGGGTTGAACTTCCAGAAACTTCACAAAATAGTTACATATCGGGATCAAAATTAATTACAAAAAATGTCTGCTTTCACTAATTCTTCGTAACTAAACACATGCATGACGCCGCAGCAAACCGGCTTCCGTCTCGGTAAAATCTCTACTGGGCAAGTTCTGAAATTTACACGGTTTATAGGCTACAGGACGGATTTTGATGCCGCAAGATGACTGGTGTAGCCTATATGGATTTATCGACAGCGTATCACACTGTCAGTCATCAGCAGCCAAGGTCTTCAGTTAGATAAAGGTGGACTTATGATGTTCATAGTCACTCTTCTCTAGAATCACAGGTTTTTCATCGATTTACAGAAACATTGCTGCCGATGGAGAATACAGAAAATTGGTCTACCCAAAGGAAGCATATTGGCTCCAATGTTTTTCGACACATATACCAATGATCAGGCAGGAAGTCCAAACACCGGAAGTCCCTTGTATACTGATGATCATGCCCTGGTCACACAAAACACCAACTTGGAAACAGTAGAAAAAATCTCACTACCACCTTCAAAAACTTATCAAGGTATTATGATGGAAATCATTTCAGACTTAATCCAGCAAAGACACTAGTTTATGCCTTCAAGTATATCAAAAGCTGAACGCCGTGTGGTCAGATAATGAGTTACAGTTCTTTGACGCTCCGAAGTATCTGGAAGTAATGCTTGACAGAGCGCTCACTTTCAAGAAACAGTAAACAGAAAGTCTCCACCCAGAATAATCTGTTGCGCAAACTGGCTGGAATGAAGTGGGGTAGTCCACCACCAACTGTGCGGACATCTTTGAACGACAGCACTTTTGGACGAACGCATGGAGACAACAGCGACCTGTCCGAGGAAGCTGTAGTTACAGAGTCGCCCATAAGGTTCTGTATGATCTGCACGCCTTGGAGCACGGCAGGGCTATTAGTGTGTAGTCGAGTGGCAGTGTCACTGAGACACTTGTTGACACTTTCTCCTCACGCTTGGCTATAAATCACATCCTCTCCTCTCTTGGACTATCACCCTCTTTGCGACAACCCTGTCTTGCAGGATGCATAAGAAAACAAAATGACTTTGAACCTGGTTTGGCGATTTGTGTTGAAAAGTCAGTGCTTTCAGTTGGCATCTTACTATTAGATCGCACTGTGGTTAAGAATTACTTAGAACTGACATTCTTTCGTCAAAGGTTTTAATAGTTAGTCTTTCACTCTTCCTAATATAGGTGGAAATATAAGACAAATTGTAAAAGTAATTACGTCAATACTGGAATGAATATTCTACAAGTATTCATGAATATGTTTCCCCGTAATGGTACAGATGAAGGTAAATTCTTCGAAGTTAGATAGTCATGAAAATGAAAATACGAACGTTAGTATCATCATATGATTATTTCCCCCTCCATTGAGAAATCCGGCTCCAAAAGTTGTATATAGGTGTAGGAACTTCTGTAAATACGATTGTGTCGATACTAGATCAAAAATGTTCTCGATAACGGGAAGAAATAATTCACTTTTTGCACATTTTTATTTGTCTCCATGGTGACCGATGTCGGTCGCCTCACGTTTCATGGCAACCATAGCCCTACTCCCTTCTATCCCCGCAGGCAGACAGTAAACGGACCCTCCCTGCGCAAACTGTCAGAACACTACTTATGGTCGTCAGACGAGCAGTCGCGTACACGCGGGGTAAGGGTTGCTGCTGCGCATGCGCCAGTCTCAAGTCTCAAGGCCTGAAAATAAACATTGGTTCCGTCCGCGGTAATTCTTGTGAACTAAAGTGCTGCTGTGAAGTTTCAAACTGGTAGTGTAATTGTTCTGTAAGCACTGCATCATGAACAGTTTAATAATGAACACTCATCCCTTTCAGAGTGATCAGGACTAATGTTACTCGTGCCGTAAATACAAGCTGCCGCGACATATCGTGAGACTCAGATAATAATATTAGAACTATATTTTGGGAGTGTGTCGTCATAGAATGGAAGTTGTACAGAAGAAGTAGGAAGCAGAATATTTATGAGAAAGGTAGCTTTCAGAATGGTGAGAAGGCTTCTGACATCTAAGGCAATCCCTATTAATTTGAGAAAGAGTTTCGCAGAGTGTTTTGTGTGGAGTGTGGTGCCATATGGAGCTGAAACTTGGACATAAAGAAAGGAAGGAACACAGTATTTGAAACGTTTTGAAATATGGTTGTGGAGAAGAATGGAAAAAATTAATATATATAAAGTGATAAATTATCACGTGCTAAGAGGAGTAAAAGAAAGCAGACATCTGATGAAAACGATAAGGAAGAGGAAAGTATCCTGGTTAGGTCACCTACCCCTCTGAAATTGTTTTCAACAGAGGGTGATGGAGGGAAAAATAGATGGAAGAAGAGGAAGAGGAAGAAGAAGTTTTGGAATATTAACAGATGTCAAGGAAGGTAGTAGTTGTGAATAACTGAAACAAGATGCTCAGGTCAAAGAATCATGGAGGATGTCCAGTTGATACCTGTCTCAAGACAGATTCACAGAAGAAGAAGCCCGTGATTCTGTGCTAGTTTGTTGTGAGTAAATGAGCACGTGTAGTAAAACGAGCAGAAATACCCAGTCCTCGAGCTGGAGGATTCAACACGATGCGATCAAAATCCCGGCCCAACCAGGAATCGAATTCCAGACTGTCTGAATAGAAAGCCAGTTTGTTAATCATTCGGTCAAGAACTCAGATGTTATTACTGAAAGCCATATCGGCTGAACGTATTTTGCAGGGACGATTTTTGTAATTGTTGGAGAGCATAGCATTATAATCAAGGCATTGACGGAAATAATAGAGTGTGGTTAAGATGAGCTTGGCTGCTTCCATCACTAGTCTCTTGTTACGGAAGTTTTCGCTCCAGTGACAGATTCGCCTGATTTAACAACCGGCCTCGTACATCTAATTGGCAATAACTTTACATTTCATTCAGTTCCAGGCAAACACGTTCCCCTTGGACAAGTTCTAGGAAGGTTTATTTCGTTCTCAACTCCTTCAGTTTGATTTCAGGTTTGCTTCAGTGTTGAATCTATATATTTCGCTGAATTTGAGACAAGCCATATACCGCAGAAGAAAAATAAGAGGAGCATTCCTCCCAGATTGTGTGAAGCATCTGACTTATAAAGTGTGGTTTCTAGGCATAGCTGTGAATAGTTTTACCCCTCTTATGTCTAGATATTATTATCTTTTCTCTTCTCCTTCTCCAGGAAACCCTTGAAATTTTTATCAGTCTTCTGAAAGTTGCTCTGTCTTGCATTATGATTATTATTATTATTATTATTATTATTATTATTATTATTATTATTATTATTATTTTGACTCGTTGTGCCCAACTGTGGAGCGCGTTTGAACTTATTTTGCACAATGTTTCTTCTTCTTTTCTTCCCAATATTATCATTATTATTATTATTATTATTAGGTACACAAACGTGCTAACACCGTGAGTATAGTAACCACAGAGACCAGCCACCTTCCTTGGTCGCTCCCGATAGAATTATGTCTACGAGCCCAGGGATTTTGTCGTTTTCCCGCCTCTCGTGCGTCTTTCCTTTCCTAAGTCAACGCCGTCACCTATTGACATTTCGATACATTCCCCTTTCTTCTGTGATGGTCCGATGATCTCGATGTTTTTGTCGTTAAAATATCAACAGCGACTACAATTTAAATGTTTACCAAAGTGTTCCGTCAATGACAACATGAAAGTGAAAGCATTTCTTGTTTTTATGAAGCTCACGATTCACGTTTTGCTCTACAGAAAAACACCGGAACAAATCAGCTCTTTCTTCCCACGACTCTTATCAACTTTATTCATAATTAGACAGAAATAACCCGACATGCAACTGTTATTACATAAGTAAACATATAACAAGACTTCGGTCACGGAAAGTTGAGTCATTTTAAGTTCTATTATTTAACGTTTGATCTACTGTCAAGATAAGACAATAGCCAGTCTACTATTGAAATTTGTACCAGTGTTAATGTGGATGATCCAGCGACTAGCTGCGCTGTTTGTGTCACGTAGCTGCCAGCTTGCATTCGGGAGATAGTGTGTTCGAACCCCACAGTCAGCAACCCGAAGAGAATTTTCACATTTTCACACTAGGAAAATGCTAGGGATGTACCTTAATCAAGTCCATGGTGGATTCCTTCCCACTCCTAATCATTTCCTGTACCATTGTTGCCATAAGACCTATCTGTGTCTGTGTCCGTTGGACAGAGGAACGCAAGCAGGCCCAGTCAGAAAGAATAACGGAATTCTGGGCTCGAAAAAAGGCAAAATTCACTGCAATTTATGTAACGAGACTTACCATGCTCCTTGATGGCCCCAGCAAATATATAATAATAATAATAATAATAATAATAATAATAATAATAATAATAATAATAATAATAATAATAATAATAATAATAATAATTGCTGATAGGGTCCCAGAATTAACCTGGGAAGAGTCCTTGTGACTCTGGGAAAATTGTAGTGAAATGCGTCGTTGCCAAACTCCTGCAACAATAAAATATTGGGTTCAGCAAGAGAAACCAACTAGCTTCTTTTACTACTCTTTACCTACACGAGGTGCCCCCTATTAAGCTGAGCAACCCAGTGGAAGGTTGGGTAACCAATCCCAGCGGGAAGCTGGGTCAGTGAACCGATCTGTGCTGGGGGCTTCAAGGCTTACAACCTTGATAGTTAAACACCACCTTCGGGTAACCCCACTAAACTTTTTCGTAACTCTGGAAACATGGAGCAAACGACTAATTGGAAATCTACCCCAGGTGGTAACAAATCCACCCCCACTCACAGTGGGGCAAGCACGCCATCGGATTCTGGGGAGCCTGCATTTTCATGTAAGAGGAAGAAACACATCAAATATCTGGCAACAATAAACATTAATTCCTTCCTACAAACGGGAAAACTGAAACATACATTGGAAGTTCTAACAAAATACAACATCCTTATAACGGTTTTGCAGGAGACAAGATTTACGGACGAAGAAACTTTTGAGTCACAAGGCTTCAGGATCTACAAGGGACAGCCAGGTCAGAGAGTGATGAAGAATATGCCTCACCTGGGTACAGGCTTCATAGTCAACAACAAAATGATCAATTCTATAATCTCCTTCTCATCACCAAATGGGAGAACGTCCACTATAGCCTTCAGAAGTCTCAACAAAGCCTACACGATTGTTAAGTTCCATGCACCTACCAATGATACTAATAAGAGTGATATTGAAAGTGTTGAATACTTTTGGGAAGAACTGGAAGAGACAATCGATAAGATTCCAGAACATCACGTGATCATCTTGATGGGGGACTTTAACGCCCATATTGGTAGGGAGCGCAGGTTTAAGAACATAGTCGGAGAATACCCGGCCCACAAGAGAACCAATTGTAATGGTGAGAGGCTGATCAATCTGTGTAAAAATCACAACCTTGTTCTTAAATCTACGTCATTCAGACACTTCGCCAGAAAAGCCAAGACCTGGAGATGTCCCAATCCCTTGCTAGGAGGGTACCAGTTAGATTACGTTGCCATCAGTAGAAGGAATAGCAAGGAAATAATGAACGTCAAGGTGTTGAGAGGTGCCAATACTGATCCAAACAACTACCTATCTTTGGTCAAAGCAAATTTCATTCCACTCACGAAGTGCAGAGGAAACAATTACACCAGATCCAGAATCCCAAAATTTAATCCAGCCCAGTTGAAAGAGATCAACAACTTTACTAAGGTCCTAAGTAATAATCAGAATAAAACTGATTGGCCTAACCTACAGAAGGCACTGATAGATGCACCAACAGAAACCATCCTTGCAACCAGAAGGAGTAAACACCCATGGTGGACACCAACATGTGATAAGGCAATAGAGGAGAGAAGACAGGCATGCGTGAAATGGAACTGCAACAAAAACACGGAAAATCATACAGCCTTCCTAACAGTCAGAAAGAACACGGCCAAGACCATTAGAAATGCTAAGAGGCAATATAACAACGACATCATAGATCAGGCTAAGAAAGACTTTCAAATGAACAACACCAGTAACTTGTACAAAACTCTAAAATCTCAGACAAACGCTTACTCAGCCCCTACACTCCACCTACGAAGACCAGACGGAGAACTGAAAATGAACAATGAAGATTGTACTACAGCCCTTGCAAAATATTTTGATGGCCTCCTCAATGCAGAAGAACCATATAAAAACTACAATTCCAACCTAAGAATGTTATTAACCCTGACTCCCTTCCTCCTACCAAAGAATAAATCAAACAAATCATCTCTGAACTGAAATCTAATAGAGCAGCAGGCGAAGATGGCATCATTGCAGAATTATGGAAACATGCAGATGAAGAGTCAATTGACAGTATCCATAGAATCATAACTGACATCTGGACAACTGAAACTCTACCAAGGGATTGTACTTCAGCTATTATCCACCCGCTGCACAAGAAAGGAGACAAGTTAGACCCTAACAACTATAGAGGGGTCTCTCTCCTATCAGTGACTTACAAAATCTTCTCCAAAGCATTGCTTAAAAGAGTGGAAGCACAATTAGATTCCTGCATAGGAGAGTACCAAGCTGGATTTAGGAAGTCAAGATCATGCACAGAGCAGATTCTGAACCTCAAAACTATCTTTACCTACAAAAAAAAACCCGCACCTCACCCTATGTAGCAATTTTCGTTGACTTCCAGAAGGCTTACGACTCGGTAGACAGACAGACCCTCTTTGAGACTTTGACTGAAATGGGACTGGATAAGAAGACTTTGAACCTTGTGAAAGCTACTCTAACGAACACCATGTCCAAAGTCAAATTCAGAGGGGTATTATCAAAAAGCTTCGAGATCAAAACAGGTGTTAGACAAGGAGATGGTTTGTCCCCTATCTGTTTAACTGTCTGCTGGAGGTCATTCGGGAATGGAGGAACACACTAGCTGACAACTCTGGATTAAAAATCGGCTACAGAAAAGACAACTTAGCAGTTACTTGCCTAGCCTTCGCAGATGACCTCACACTCTTAGCTTCAAGTATGGAAGAAGCTACGTACCAGCTATCCTCCCTAGAACGCATAGCAGCTAAAGTAGGGCTAAAGATCGCTGTCAATAAAACAGAACTTCTGACCAACATCAGAGAAGCACCCAACTTCATTTCTTTGGAGGGCAAAATAATAAACAAGGCCAACTCATTCAAATATCTTGGAGAATGGATAACCCCAAAAGTTAATGAGGACCTTGCAATGAAGAGTAGATGCACTAAATTAGAAAGAGCCCATCATCTTTGTAAGAACATATACAAGTCTAAATCCCTCTCCTTGAATCTTAAACTTAGCCACTACAACACCGTAGTAAGACCATCTGTACTGTACGCCTCAGAATGCCTAAACATGACCCGGGAAGGACAACTCAGAAAACTGGAACTGAAAGAGCGAAAGATCCTCAGAAGGATTATGGGTCCCATTAAAGAAGGAGATGGCTACAGAATCTGGCACAACAAGGAACTGTATAGTAAAATAGAGAGCATTACAACAGCTATGAGGAAGAGAAGACTAATGTTCTATGGTCATGTAGTCAGGATGGACAGCCAGAGACTCACTTCAAGGATCTTCAACACTGTATCTAGACGAAAAGCAACAAATTCCAAATGGACGAATTTAGTGCGGAAAGACCTACAATACCTAAACATTGATCACATTGACATTTACAACCGTGATAAGTTCAGAAAGTTAATCAAAACATCTGACTCTCTCCAGTCACTAACAACTAAATCACTGCGTCCAGGAGTAGGAGTGAAATGGACTCAAGAAAGAACAGACATCCATAGCGCTAGAATGAAGGAATACTGGGCTAAGAGGAAGAAAAAAGCTCACCAGAGTTAAGAACCATGGTCCATCGTAGGCCTAAACGAAGAAGAAGGAGAATAAGTGCTGATAACTCCGTGCATTTAAAACGAGCGCCATTTAAAACGCCATCTGTGATATGAACTGCGAAACTTCTAATGGAAAAAGTTTGAACGTTTATCGTCAGATGTCTCTACTGTCCACTTCTGTGCTCCCTCTAGTGAGAGGATGGACAATTAATTTTCAACAGAAATTTTGTAGTCATTATATGTTAAAACTGAATTGTAGATTGTTTTTGGTATTCTAAATTTATCAGAACTTCTATCTCTTCCCGCCGGCTTCCAATGTTCGACCAATCAGGATTTATTAATATTTATTTGAGAGAATTCTGGAACTTTCCTCTCTACTATAAAAGCTGGGACCTTTCGGGCCATATTTTCTTTCGATCGCTCCAGTCCAGCAGTAGAGTGTGTTCGTAGAGGAGGCAGGGGACGGCTTGCCTCGTCCAACTCCGGAAGGTCCACCAGCTCAAGGTAATGGCAGACATATTTTAATCATGTAATAGTCTCGGAAAGCTAGTTTGAGAGGCAGGTTTCAAAATCCGTTCTTAATGTAACTCTGTCCATGTAAAACTTTAAACATACCGGTAGTGTAAAGACCTTAGTCTGACTTAGGGAATAAAGAGTGTGCACCCTCCTTTATTCCCCTTCAACTTGATATTGAGGTGACTATGATTTCGTAAAATTTAAAATTTATCTCTTCCTTTTGTAATTTAAATTTTCTCTCCATCTAGTCACCTCCGTACTATAAGCTTAGGCTCTGTAACGTCGTTCCATAAGCCCACATAGGGTTATTAATTATGTTCTGGTGAATTTCAAAGGAGTGCAAGTGTTCGCATTATAGCATTTTGATTTTCGGCCAATAACGTCAAACTTTTCTTGTTTCACCAAGGCCACGTAGAATGGGTACTTATTATCCCTGTTAAAGTTAACTACTATTATTCTATTTTCTATGTAAATTCGACTGCTGAGTGGATAAGACGGTGAATGCTGTTTGTTCTGTAAAAGTTAGTTTGTACCTTGAAGGGGCTTGAAACTTGTAAATTCTTGAGAATAGTCCCCTGCTTATGTATGTGAAGCAAATGCGCTCCGTGTAAATGTAGTAAATTGTGGAGCTCAGTGGATTTATTGAAGGGAGCAGTGGTACTCTTGTAAAATTTGTAACTTGGGAGCTTCAAGCTCATTATGTAAATCGTTGTTGTTTTAGACTTTTCTAAAATTGCTTCTCGAGCTCACGAGCTAACCTTTGTCTTATTGTTATTTTATATTGTTTAACAGAGTTACAAATCTGAAAAGAAACAAAAAAATCCAGGAAAGAAATAATATTCCATTTTTTAGAGTTTTAAAGGAAAATTTGATCTTCTCTCTATCCTCCCATTCATGCCCGCATCTACTTACACCTCTATGCTCCACGGTATTCCTGTATCAATAATAATAATAATAATAATAATAATAATAATAATAATAATAATAATAATAATAATAATAATAATAATAATAATAATAATAATAATAATAATAGAAAGACACCCACTCAGGAAACTAGAACTTAAAGAGAGAAAGAGCTAGAGAAGGATACTAGGGCCCATAAGAGAGGAGGATGGCACCTACAGGAATGGGCACAACAAAGAGCTCTACGAACATCAGGAAGACATAGTGACGTTTATGAGGAGCACATGACCCGTTTGAATACCTGCAAGCTCACCAACAGAATCCTCACAGAGACAAGTAGATCACCTTAGTAAAATCAGACCTAAAGGAATTATAGATCCCATTAGAGAACTCAGAAACCCGATCTCAGTACCAACAGGCCATCCTATAGGGAGTCTTCCCACTGTCCCTTACAAGCAAAACAGGGTACAGAGGCAACGAGTCCGAAGTTGACGGATAGAAGGAAGCAGGCACACAGCTTGAAAATGAAAACGTACTGGGCCAAGAAAAAGCAGGAGACCCTAGAAGGACTTAAATAAGTAGAAGAAAAGGAAGAATAATGTGTAGGATGAAATCTAATAATAGGTCAGCATTGATATTGACGGGAAATTCGGTTCTAGTTATTTACGCTACTGCCTCGGAAAGTGATTTTTACCGTCACTTTATTGGCTGTTGCGTACAATATTTTATTTCATGCTATGGCGAAATTACTTATTTTATGTTAAATGAATTTATTTTATAAATAATACTGACTCGTCACGACGCGTGTTGGATCCATGTACTGACTATTTTCTTTTCGTTCTAATAAAACAAAACAGTAATGTTATTTGTAGCAGCGAACAGACCACTAAGCTACCAGAGTTGTAAATGTCCTGGTCATGGATTGATGAAGGTAATAAACACTTTATGCTAAATGCGATATTTTTCTGTTGGAAATGGATTAACTTCTTCATTAGTCAGTGTTGTGATTGTAACAGATTACTTGAGCTGGGAATAAAGAGACGTTTTTCTTACCGGGTGAGTTGGCAGTGCGGTTAGAGGCGCGCGGCTGTGAGCTTGCATCGGGGAGATAGTGGGTTCGAATCCCACTATCGGCAACCCTGAAGATGGTTTTCCGTGGTTTCTCACTTTCACACGAGGCAAATGCTGGGGCTGTACCTTAATTAAGGCCACGGCCGCTTCCTTCCATCTCCTAGGTCTTTCCTATCCCATCGTCGCTATAAGACCTATCTGTGTCTGTGCGACGTAAAACCACTAGCAAAAACGACGCTTTCTTTTTCTCTTACAAGGAAACATCGGCAATGGTCAAGTCGCCGATCGCGATGAAAATTGGAAAACACATTGAGGTACACGTAAAAACGATGTCAGCATCAATTTTGGGTGCCAACATTCATTAGGGCGTTAACTACGGGGCCTAAAAGTTGCGACATTTCAAATTCCGCGCGATCAGCGATGAATACCTGCTGGCCAATGCTAAGCCTGCACACTGCGTGCTTCGAGACACGCCTCTGCACCTCCTCCCCTCCACGCTCCAATTGGTTCGCCACCGCACGTTTCCCTTCCCCCTCGCCAGCCCGTTTTCTTAGCTGTCGAAGAGAACCGGTGCTACACTTTGGGTAATCTATCAGCCTTCCTTATATCTCTCCTTTGTAATTGCCACATTGTATTAGTTAGTTTACGTTTTCTGAAATGTTTATGAAAACGTTTGCACCTGGCGAGTTGGCCATGCGGTTAGAGGCGCACGACTGTGAGATTGCATCCGGGAGATTGTGGGTTCGAATCCCACTGTCGGCAGCCCTGAAGATAGTTTTGCGTGGTTTCCCATTTTCACACCAGGCAAATGCTGGGGTTGTACCTCAAATAAGGCCACGGCCGCTTCCTTCCGACTCCTAGGTCATTCCTATCCCATCGCCGCCATAAAACCTATCTGTGTCGGTGCGACGTAAAGCAATTAGCAAAAAAAATGGCGCCTGTTGTTAATTGGGTTTTGTTTCGGTTTTGTTTTCACTATTTTTAATATTTCGAATAGACCAAAATTGTTTTTGTTTACTATCAGTTACTGGCGGGGAGTTTGTCCGATGTAATGTAGGCCTATACGGAGTAATTTATTGTGTAGCCTTATAATTGTTTGTTGTTATACCAGTTCGTACAATAGCCATTTAACTTTTTGCGTATATAACTGCCATTATACCCAGAAGACTGTAGTGTGATACTTTAATATCGGTACTTGTTGAATACATAGACCTTCGTCAGCTATAACGCAAAAGTACTGGTACAGTAAGACTACAGGCCTGCCTGTGATTACTGTATGTACCGGGCGAGTTGGCCGTGCGCGTAGAGGCGCTCGGCTGTGAGCTTGCATCCGGGAGATAGTAGGTTCGAATCCCACTATCGGCAGCCCTGAAGATGGTTTTCCGTGGTTTCCCATTTTCACACCAGGCAAATGCTGGGGCTGTACCTTAATTAAGGCCACGGCCGCTTCCTTCCAACTCCTAGGCCTTTCCTATCCCATCGTCGCCATAAAACCTATCTGTGTCGGTGCGACGTAAAAGCCCCTAGCAAAAAAAAAAAAAAAAAGATCACTGTATATCTACTGCATATATAAATGCACATCTTTTTTTATTTTTCAAGGCTTTTCTTATTACGTCAAACTTTACTACATTCCATGTCATACTCATATCAAAGTTGCCTATGCATTAAATGTATTTATATTCGACAACCATTGCTGCAATTGAAATGTGTTGTGACTGTCACTGCAAAACATAAATAAATAAACATAAACAAATTAAAACATTCTACCTATAGGCCTAATCCTTATACCAGAGTACGCAATACGGAAAACCAGTAGTTTCAAACTCGGAGTTTATAATTGTTGTTGTTGTCGTCCGCGATGTCGTTTCGTTATGACACAACTGATAGCGTACACAAAATGGGTGGGGGTGGGGGGAAGGGGACATAGAATGAAGATCTGGACCTATAACCAGTTTTTGATATCCCGAGGTACCGAATCTCATTACATTCAATGAGATCCTCTACCAGGCACGTAATTTCTTTACATAAAAAGGTATTTAACGTTGTTTAAAGACGGGAGATTTACTTAGTGGTGGACGATTTAATTTAATTAATTCCATATGTATGTCAAATCTAAAGGAGACTACTGACAGCTTTAAGGCGTTTTAGAAGTAAATAATAACTTAAGCGTAGGTAGGACGCAGTTCCCCATCCCACGTTTGACCACGCCCGGTGGTACTTAACTCGGAGTTGTACCTACGAATGTGACAACTCGCCGGAATTAGCAGGAATGGAAATATAACATTTGAATAAAATATTGGTATATTAGTTTAGGTCATTTATTATCATTATGTGTGAAACAGAACGTTATTTAAAGGATTTCAATAATTATAGTACGAAAAGAAGCAAAGTATAGAGCCAGTCCCGTTGAACAGGCTAAGCAGCCGGCAAGCGCGGGGAAAAGGGAAACGTGCGGTGGCGAACCAATTGGAGCGTGAAGGGGAGGAGGTGCAGAGGCGTGTCTCCAAGCACGCAGTGTGCAGGCTTAGCATTGGCCTGCAGGTATTCATCCCTGATCGCGCGGAATTTGAAATGTCGCAACTTTTAGGCCCCGTAGTTAACGCCCTAATGAATGTTGGCACCCAAAATTGACGCCGACATTGTTTTTACGTGTACCTCAATGTGTTTTCCAAGTTTCTTTGCGATCGGCGAC
Source organism: Anabrus simplex (assembly GCF_040414725.1). Classification (NCBI taxonomy): domain Eukaryota; kingdom Metazoa; phylum Arthropoda; class Insecta; order Orthoptera; family Tettigoniidae; genus Anabrus; species Anabrus simplex. The sequence continues at coordinate 787,606,331 of NC_090265.1, forward strand.
TTGACCATTCTCGATGTTCCCTTGTTAGATGAGTACGGGACCACGGTGCTGCAATCAGCCGGAAAAACAATTCAACAATGTGAAGTTTGGCGTTCCTTGAGTCATGATCTCTCTGACTGTTCATGTTTACGTTATTGTGAAGCAAAGTTCAACCAATCAGAAACGATTTGCAATAAAACAGCGCGGATAATAATTACAGTATGATAAAGTGGCACTTTCTGAACTCCTTTGAGTGCGGAAATTAATTACAGTACGATAAAGTGTCATTTCCGAACTCTTTTGAGTGCGGAAAGTAATTAGAGTACGGTAAAGTATTTTCCGAACTCTCTTGAGTGCGAAAAGTAATTACAGTATGATAAAGTGTCACTTTCCGAACTCTTTTGAGTGCGGAATGTAATTCCAGTACGATAAAGTGTCATTTTCCGTACTTTTTTGAGCGCGGAAAGTAATTACAGTGCGGTAAAGTGTCATTTCCCGTACTATTTTGAGCGCGGAAAGTAATTACAGTGCGGTAGAGTGTCATTTTACGAACTTTTTGAGTGCAGAAAGTAATTACAGTACGGTAAAGTGTCATTTCCCGTACTATTTTGAGCACGGCAAGAAGGCAATTATGTCGTAGTATGAAATAAAGTAATAACTACTATTACCATGTGTGTGCATAAGTCTTTTACGGGCATCTGTGTTGTATCGTTCAGTGATTGTGTTGACGTTTGTGCCTGAAAAAGAACATTTGCGGCACGCATTGCTTTTCTTATTTAATCAAAAGAAAATGGCTGTGCAAAGTCATCGTTTGCTGGTAGAAACATACGGTGAACACGTTCCATCGATTAGAACATGTGACACATGGTTTCGACAATTTAAAGAACTTGCTTTGTGTCTGGTGGGACCAGAGTGGTATTGTGTGTTATGAACTCTTGAAGCCCGGCGAAACCATTAATTCACAACGCTATTGCCAACAAATTATTAATTAAATCACGCATTGTTCGAAAGGCGACCATAATGGGCCAGAAGACATGGCAAAGTGATTTTGTTCCACGACAATGCGCCGTCTTACACAGCAAAACCAGTGAAAGACACCTTGAAAGCGCTTGGATGGGACATCATTCCGCACCCGCCATACTGCCCCTACCTGGCGCCATCTATCACCTCTTGCATCAATAGGGCACTCCCTCGCAGAGCAGCACTCCAGCAATTTCGAAGCATTGGGGCACGCGCTCGCAGAGCAACACTCCAACATTTTCGAAGAAGTTGGAAAATGGCTCGACGAACGGTTTGCCACAGAAGACAAGTAGTTGCTCTAGCATGGTATTCATAACTTACTTGAAAGATGGACGAAGAATGTATATTTTGAATAAAAAATGAATTTCCCTTTAAAATTACGTGTTTTCTTTACCACAAAAGAAAACCGACAAAAGCTTATGCATACGCCTGGCATGATCACATTAACAGCAATCACATGAAGAATAAGTGTACTTGCTTACTTGCCAGATTGATAATAATAGTGTTATCTGTTTTTACGTCCCACAAACTACTGCTATGGTTTTCTGAGACGCCGAGGTGCCAGAATTTAGTCCCGCAGGAGTTCTTTTACAGTATGTGTCAGTTAATCTATCGACAAGAGGCTGACGTATGTGAGCACCTTCAAATACCACCGGACGGAACCAGTATCGCACCTGCCAAGTTGGGTTCAGACGGCCAGCGGCTCAACAGTCTGAGCCACTCAGCCCGGCTTGCTAGATTGATTGATTGATTGATTGATTGATTGATTGATTGATTGATTGATTCGTCCTTAATGCACCTTGTCCTGAAATCTTTATCACCGTACTTTCCACCTTGAAAAGCCAATGCCTCTCTCAGTCCGTAATAGAAGGCTGATCATTTGTGAGAGGTGGTAGAGTAATTGGACAGGCCCATTCTTTATTCCTTGTGGCACACTCTACTCTCACTGCGTACACATCCTACCGCACTAATTGGCCTTGAGTTACATCATCTACTTATGGATATGTGTTTCACCACAGCATACAACAAGTTTCTCCCACTATCTAATGTTCCAGAATTCCATTTTCTTTGTACCTCTGTTCACAAAGGATATATGCATGTTGCAAGCAGAGTACTAAAATGGAAGAGAGATGTCTTTAGGTCTTTAACGTCACTGTACAACTGGAGTGGGCGGGCACAAAAAACTATCAGTCAATCAAACGCTGTCCGCGCGGTGGCATATTCCCCATCAATTGCTTACTTACAAGGGGGCATTCCCTACTCGTCAACGAGTTCGCTCAAATTTATAGAACATGCAAGGCTTGGCTAGATATGAAAGTACCTAAAGTGGGAACTCCAGATGACCAAGCGCATAGAAAATAAACATAAAAATAATGTTGACGCGGCTCTCGCACCGCATAAGCCACTTACGTTAGCGCGCACGACGAGCAGTAGTTGGCATAGCGGTAAGAGCTTGGACTAGTAATGCGATGGTCGTGGGTTCGACTCCGCGTGTGGACAATATATTTTTTCAATTTTTATATTTTTTATTTTCATTTATTTTATTTATTTGCATGCAAAGAGCATATAGGACGTCATTTTTTTAATGAGCTCAAAATTGTAGAAAATTTGAAGTTGCGAACTTTCCCGACGTGTTCAAACAGAAATTCTTGTTTTTTCTCCTTTATTGGCTATCTCCACTCCTTGGGGAATGTGCCATAAACATGAGTAGTCGTTTCGCTGTAAGATTCGTTTTCACCTGACAAGTGAAGGTAGCTCCTGGCGGCTGTACGCAAACAATAGATTCTTGGCGCAGGTAGAAAAGTCTGACAATTTAATCCCAACTTTTTACCTTTTCTATGCCTTTTCCGTATAAATAAAAGAAAATGATTTATTCACCGTCCGCCTCTGTGGTGTAGTGGTTAGCGTGATTAGCTGCCACCCCCGGAGGCCCGGGTTCGATTCCCGGCTCTGCCACGAAATTTGAAAAGTGGTATGAGGGCTGGAACGGGGTCCACTCAGCCTCGGGAGGTCAACTGAGTAGAGGTGGGTTCGATTCCCACCTCAGCCATCCTGGAAGTGGTTTTCCGTGGTTTCCCACTTCTCCTCCAGGCGAATGCCGGGATGGTACCTAACATAAGGCCACGGCCGCTTCCTTCCCTCTTCCTTGCCTATCCCTTCCAATCTCCCCATCCCTTCGCCAGGCCCCTGTTGAGCATAGCAGGTGAGGCCGCCTGGGCGAGGTACTGGTCATTCTCCCCAGTTGTATCCCCGACCAAGAGTCTGAAGCTCCAAGACACTGCCCTTGAGGCGGTAGAGGTGGGATCCCTCGCTGTGTCCGAGGGAAAAGCCGACCCTGGAGGGTAAACAGATGATGATGATGATGATTTATTCACCTCTTTGCTTACTTGGAAAATGAATAATATTAAAGTGGATAGAAAAAACCAGGCTCCTCACGGGGAGTCGAAACCACGACCAGCGAATTAACAGTCAGAGCTCTTACCGATACGCCAACTGCTGCTCGGCGAGCGCAACAACATAAGTGTCGTATACGGTGCGAGAGCCGCGTCAACATTTTTATTTTTATTTTTATTTTCTATACGTTTGGCCATCTGGAGTTCCCACTTCGAGTACTTTCGTTTCTAGTCAAGCCCTGCATGTTCTATAAATTTGAGCGAAATCGGTGGTGACGAGTAGTAGTATTGTTAGTATTTTCTTAAACGTTTTCAAAGAACTTGGATATTTATCGAACACTTCCCTTGATTATTATTCCATTCCCTCTTCCTATAAATGAACATGTGACCCAATATGTCCTTTTGAATTCCAACTTCATCTGCCTTTCAAAGCTCTGCTCATGCGTATTTCTCCACTAATGTCACTCCACGCCGTCATTCCGCTCACAGCTCTGAGCGTACCGCTTAGTCGAGCAGCTCCTCTCCTTACTCCCAAGTCTTCCCAACACAATGTATGGAACATTTTCATAACACTACTCTTTTGTCGGAAATCACTCAGAACAGGACGTGCTGCTTTCCTTCGGATCTATTTCATTTGTCGAAACAAGTAATTCCGGTGAGACCCGCATACACATGAAGCATGATCTAATCAGGGTATTACCGGTGACTCAGTGATTTCCCTTTCATATGTTTGCTGCAATATTCTTAAAACTTCTCAACCAGCCTGTCTCCGTGACCACATCAAACTCCTCTCCACGTCCGTCTCCGTAGCGTAACGGTTAGTAGCCGTCCTCGGGGGTCCGGGTTCGATTCCCGGTACTTCCAGAAATTTAAGAATGGCAGGAGGGCTGTATGTGGTTGAAATGGTACATGCAGCTCACCTCCATTGGGGTGTGCCTGAAAGAGCTGCACCATCTTGGTATGAGGACACGAGTTTACATTTGTCCGACTCGTTGGCTGAATGGTCAGCGTACTGGCTTTCGGTTCAGACGGTCCCGGGTTCGATTCCCAACCGGGTCGGTGATTTTAACCTTCATTGGTTAATTCCAATGACCCGGGGGATGAGTGTTTGTGCTGTCCCCAGCATCCCTGCAACTCTCACACACCACACATACCACTATCCTCCACCACAATAACACGCAGTTACCTACAAAATGGCAGACGCCGCCCACCCTCATCGGAGCGTCTGCCTTACAAGGGCTGCACTCGGCTAGAAATAGCCATTCGACATTATTATTACTCCTCTCCACAGACCATAACAAAAATATCCGATCTTGTAGCACCTTCCTGTACACAGAGCAACAATCTACACGAAATCATTCACCGTTACCGCAGGCCGACAAAGAAATCTCTTACCAGTGGACGTCAGAAATGTCCAACAGCTCAGCTTTTAAATATACCTGTGTCGAAATACTAGGCAAACATGCATATAGCATCAAGTTTTGACCTGAAAACACATCCTCCTACTTACTATTCATCATAACTTCCCTCTTCCTTTCAAGATCATCATCAACTTCTTCTTCTTCCTCTTAATCTTCTTACTAATCCTTCTGTTCACATCTCAATCGAAGGCAATGTCTCGGTACCATATTTGAAATTTTCTTTTCAGTAGGCCTACATCGTCTAGTACTTATTATTCATATATTATTAACTAGTGATGTAGCCGTGCTTCACTACGGAATTCTACATTGTATACAGAATTGTAGGTAGGTAGTGTACACGTTGTGAGCAAGATTGTATTAAATTGCATAGCTCTTAACTTTAAGCTAGGAACGCGACGGGGTAGTCACTAAACGTCTTTTCTCATATGAAGAATGGGTTAGAGAATTTTCACTGTAATGGTAGGCTCGCTTTTCTACCATCCGTCACAATCAGGTTGGGAGTTTTCATTATAATGGCAGACACTTACTCTCCACCTGCCTTTTTACATCCTCAGAAAGACTGCCTTAGTGGTTTTCTCAACTGAAATGAACATAGGTCATTACAATGACGTCAGTAGGAATAGCGCGATTAACAGCAATGCTTTCACATGAAATACTCGATCAAATGAAAAACCACACATTTTCTCACTTTTAACGAACAGTACTACGATGCCGATTTAACAGTCCAATGTTCCAATGGTCAATGCAGTGTTATTGTTGATCAATGTTATGCGCTTTTGATATTGTAGACCTTCACATTTAATCTTCTTCCGACTCTGAAATACCACTCTTATCATAGTCGGTACGGTACAACTGAATAAAACATAAATGATCGGAAATTGTATTCTCTATAACTTACGTTATGTGGTACTTTTCGGTACGACCGATAACGTAGGTATTTAAAAATTACATTTTAGGCGCCTTGCCCTAAACTACAATTTCATCCAGGGTGAATAAAATTGTTCATAGCTTAGACTGTAGTTTTTTATTCCCCGACTCTATATGCTGATTTTCATTAAATTCTGTTTACCCATTTTCTCGTGGCTCGGCGTTTATATAAACTTAGCAACAAAAATACACATCCATGAATATCTGTGTTATCATATCCGGTACGGTAAAAAATTTATGGGACAGAAATGATCGGAAATTTAATTCTATATAACTTAAGTTATACAGTATTTATCGATAGGACCACTAACAATATAAATATTTGAGAATTAAATTTTAGGTCTTCCCCTAAACTACTATTTCACTCAGCGTGAATAAATTGATTTATAACCTACATTGTAGTGGCTCATCCTCCGACTTTACATACCGATTTTCATTAAATTCTCTTCAGCCGTTTTCTCGTGATGCGTGTACATACATACAGACAGATAGACGGTGCGGAAAATGTCCTTGTTACTGCGGACATGACCGATGCAGAAATACCATTCTTTTCAAATTCTGAGCAATGTACCGACAAAACTCATATTTTATATATGTATAGATGTACTCTACGTACGATATACCGGGCTGAGTGGCTCAGAGTGTTGAGGCACTGGCCTTCTGACCCCACCTTGGCAGATTCGATCCTGGCTCAGTTCGATGGTATTTGAAGGTGCTGAAATACGTCAGCGTCATGTCGGTAGATTCACTGGCACGTAAAAGAACTCTTACGGGACTAAATGCCGGCACCTCGGCGTCTCCGAAAACCGTGAAATTATTATTATTATTATTATTATTATTATTATTATTATTATTATTATTATTACAAGGCGAAAGGACGTGTTTGTATACAGTGCTGTGAGAGTTTCATTTTACAAGTGGAAAGTGACATTATTGAGGTACAGTTCAGTTACATTACTTAAGTTCTTCGAATTGACATCATTAACATTTCATTGAAGAGGCGTACTAGGGAAATGAGGAGTGAGGTAATTTCCCGTTGCTTTCCTCACTGAGCCAGAAGTTGCTATTGCACATCAGTCTGCCAAGCCCACTGAAATGCGTGCACCAACAGACCCTTTGAGCGATATTTTTACACCATTCATAGCAGGGACTGGCTGCATAAGGAATGGCATTACTAGCGTCACTCATACCTCAGCCACATTCATATTGTCAAAGCCAAGTATAAGACTGAGACAGGTCAATTCTTCTTCTTCTTCTTCTTCTTCTTCTTCTTCTTTTCCTGCCGCTTTTTCCCACACCTGTGGGGTCGCGGGTGCGAACTGCGTCGCACATGTGGATTTGGCCCTGTTTTTTACGGCCGGATGCCCTTCCTGACGCCAACCCTCTATGGAGGGATGTAAGCACTATTGCGTGTTTCTGTGGTGGTTGGTAGTGTAGTGTGTTGTCTGAATATGATGAGGAGAGTGTTGGGACGGACATATACACCCAGTCCCCGAGCCAGAAGAATTAATCAGAACCGATTAAAATCCCCGACCCGGCCGGGAATCGAACCCGGGACCCTATGAACCGAAGGCCAGTACGCTGACCATTCAGCCAACGAGTCGGACTGAGACAGGTCAATGAAAGTAACAATTTTATTCTAGCTCATACCAGAAGACATAGTGCACTGTAAACACTACATCTTGCCAACAAAGTCCTCCTAGGCCATCTATGACAGCTAATGGTGAACCTGTTGAGGATCCAACCGGCCTTCGCGCTGAATACCCAACATACATAACATTTCACTCGAAACCCACATAAGAGTAAAAAACTGTGTTTGCTTGTTTGTTGAGTTCGTTAAAATTTAAGTCACCATTTAGTTAACGTATGACATCAGAGATCCTAGTGGCGGAGTAAGGAACGAGAAGCAAAACATGGTAGTATTGCCAACTGCTGCATACAGCATGGAATACTGCAAAGCGTGCGAGTGTGAACTGCCTAATGACGGAGGCTATGTGGAGTGCAAGGGGTCCGGAAATGCATGGCACTATGATTGCTCCGCCCTGAAAAATATTCGTACCGTGCGATGAGCAAGGACAAAAAGACAAAATGGCGATGTGCTGAATGCAGAAAGAAAGTGGATACTAGCAGTATTGCTAAAAAGAGCCATGACTTGACGGACATCAGCAAAAAATTAACAATATTTGTGGACTTGATAGATGCAGTGAATGAAATGAAGGAAGAACTGAGGGAAAGTGTTAAAAGTCAGAAGTTCATTTGTGAACAGTATTCAGGACATTAGGACAGGAATGCAGAGCATGATTAAACAGATAAAGGAGTTGGAAAAGAAAGTGGAATTTTTAACAGATGCATCCAAAGACAAGTATGATATAATTTATGAACAGGAAATTAGAATACAAGAACTTGAACAATATTCCAGAAATAGAAACCTTTTGCTACATGGTATTCCAGAGAAAGACAAGGAAAATGTTGAAGAAATAGCATGCAGAATTGCAGCAGAGATTGAAAAAATTCAGCAACTGGCTGAAAGTATCAATATTTAATTTTACTCTAGTGTGTCTTAAATTTAGTTAGGGATGTTAGTTATATTGAGAGTTGTAGTTTATTACTAGACTCAAAGGTATACAATAATTGTGATGAATGGCTACAGATGACAAAGAAACAAGAAATTGAAATGTGTGTACTTCATATGAATATAAGATCAATTAGAAAATATTGGGATTAGATGGTTATAATATTAAGACACAGCAGGCGCTGGTAGATGTTCTAATATTCAGTGAAATAAATGTAAATAATGAAATGGAAATTGAGCAGTATGAGTTATAAGGATATAGTATGCACTATTCCGTAGATAGATGTCTATTTTTTCCTCAGATCTACAGCATTCAAGCCCTATTGATCTATTAAAGGAGAAAAATAATAATACCCAACCTAGGCAGCTTAAGCTGACATACACATACAATAATTCTCGTACAATAAACATAACTAACACTAAAACAAGGGAAAAAAGCAATATTGAAGTAAATAATAATAATAATCAAATGGCAATAAGGCAGAACGGTCTGTTGGCCCTAGTATAAGGCAGTATGGAAATGAGAAGCTAAACTGGTAACATATTACTGTGTAGAGTACAATGGTGTGTCGGATTGCATCTGCACTTTAAACAAAGAGTAACTTATATCACTTCCGTATGCACTATTCAGTAAGAAATGTTTCTAGGGGTGGAGGAATAGTCATTTTTGTCAAGGAAGGGTTCATATTTAAAGAAAAGAAATTTATAACAAATCAGTTTGAAAATTTATCAAGAAAAGTTTGAATTAATGGAACACTATATGGGATCATTATGGCAGTATACAGAATACCTGACTAAAATCCAAAGGATTTTGTGGAGGAGTTAATTCTCCATTTACAAAGTATGAATGCCAGAAACTTAATAATTATTGGGGACATGAACATAGATATTCTGAAAGACAGCAGAGTCACATCCTTGTCCAATAATATGTTAGCAGATCATCAGTTAGTTCATTGCATTAACAAGTTCACAAGGTAAGAGTACGTAAATGGAAAACTAACACAATCCTGCATTGACCATGCATTGATTAGGAATGGGGAAATTGTAACAGATCCTGCTGTAATTCAGACTAAAGTTTCTGATCATTATATAATAACTGTACAGATATCACATGATACTAGATGTAATAAATATGTTCCAAGTGAAAAAGTTATGGATAACATACAGGAAAGGGTGAGTAAATCCATGGTAAGAACAGAAATAGAAATTATTGGAAAAGAAATAAATGAAAATATGAGTTCGGATGATATACACATGAAGATTTGCAATGCAGTTAACAAGGCAACTAATGAGACGAAGGATACAAAATACCAGAAGAAAAGGAAAGACACTGAACCGTGGCTGACGGGTGCTGTAATATAAAAAATAAAAGAAAGGGACAGACTTTTCAAAAGATGGAAAAATGCATCAAATTTAAATCCAGAAAATAAGGAAAAAAGAAGTTTATATCAAAGAATGAGGAATGATATAATAGCTGATATTCATAAAGCAAAAAGAAAGTATTACAGATTGCAGTTTGAAAGTTGTAGAGGGGACATGAAGAAAACTTGGGAAGTATTAAATGATGTGCTAAAGACTAAAAAGAAATGGACAATAAGACATCACTTAGGAAGGCAAGACTCACTAGAAAATATTGTTGATGACTTTTCAAAAACATTTTCAGAACAGCTAGAAAAGGTAGTAGATGAACGGAGGGTAGAACGAAGACCATTACCTAATACAAAGAGACTTTCATCATTTTACCTACCACTAGCAAGTACAGCAGATATAGCAAACATAATTGAAGTAATGGACATAATTAAGTCACCAGGCGTAGATAAATTAACAGTTAAACGTTTGAAAGATAGACATAATAACGCCTGTAATACAGAAATAATAGAGATAGGTATTTTCCCAAAGGATCTGAAGACTGCCATAGTGAGACCTATTTACAAGCAAGGTTCACATTTACAGTATGAAAACTATAAACAGATGTCTATTCTTAAAACAATAGGTAAAGCAGTTGAAAGATACATTGCTTATCACCAAATCTCATATTTAGAAAAATTTAAAATTATTGATGAACATCAATTTGCATATCAAAAACACAAGGGTACAAGTAATCGTTAGGAAAACCACAAAGACAGTCTTCCTTAGCGAAGCACGGGTACATCAGATAATAGATAATAAAATTAGAGTTTAAATATCTGTTCACGAATGAAAATGTACCAAAGACTTGTCTATTTTGAATGATACTTTCAGGGATTGAGAAAAATTCACACCACAGGACAAAATTACAATGCTAATGTAAATATACAAACCTTTTTTTTTTTCAGTATATGTTAAAATCTTGTGGGTTAGCCTTGAAGACGACAGTCTGTGAACGTGTCCATAGAATTTCAGTCTTCGTTTCCTGACGTCTGCGGCAAGGTTGGACAGTCTTTCCGTAGCTTTGCGTGATTTGAGCCTATACCCTTCTTCTTTTTTTCTCTGGGACCAGAATTTTCCTCAAGATCTTCCTTTCCTCCTACAAGATGTTTTCTAGATCACCTTTATTATTAAGTACCAATATTTCACTCGCATACAGCACTTCAGGCTTAATCACCGAATTATAATGTTTGATTTTTGTATGTATGGACATGCATTTCTTGTTGTAGATGTCACGGGTTCTCCAATATGCTCTTTTGAGTTTTTGAAATCGAACTTTCTGTGCTTGCTTTTCCAACTCTGTTGGTTCTAGGATCCTCACCGAGATATTTAAAGTATGGAACTCGTTTGATCTGCCCATATTTTGTTTGTAATTCCTGAACGTCGTATTTAGTGCAAATAAACATGGTCTTCTCGAATGAGATTTGAAGTCCAGTTTTCTCAGCGCAATCCTTGAGGACTTCAATCTGTTTGATCGCTGAAATATCACTGTCTGTTAGTATCGCTAGGTCGTCTGCGAAAGCTAAACAACTGATCTTTACGTCATCGTTCTTTCGGCCAAGTTGAAATGGTTTCCAGTGCTTCTGAACTTTCAATTCCTTCTCCCATTCTCGAATGACTTTGTCTAGAACAAGGTTGAAAAGCAGTGGTGACAATCCGTCACCCTGTCGCACGCCGGTCTTAATGGCAAAGGGCTCCGATACTTCACCCATGAATTTCACTTTCGACTTCGTGTCCGTGAGTGTTTCCTTGATGAGTCTTAATGTCCTTGGGTCAAGCCCTTGTTCTTCTAAGATGTTAAAAAGAGACTGTCTATCGACCGAATCATACGCTTTCAACGAAGCTACAAATAATCGGAGAACTTCGGGTTGCTCTATATTTCAATATCGTCTTCAAGTTAAAAATTTGTTCAACACACGACAGCCCTGGTCGAAAACCGGCTTGATATTCTCCGCTTTTGTGTTCAAACTGTTCTTGTACTCTTTGAAGAAGGCACGCGGAGAGAATCTTGTAGGTGACTTGAACGAGAGAAATCCCTCTGTAGTTATTTACATCGGTTTTGTCACCTTTCTTGAGTACCGGATGGATAAGTGCACATTTCCATTCTTCAGGTAACTTTTCTTTATTTCCAGATGTCCATGATTATTAGTGTGAGCTCCTCAAGTGTACTTGGGCCTATATTCTTTAAGAGTTCTGCAACTATGCCGTCTTCTCCAGACGCCCTGTTATTTTTGAGTCTGAAGATGTGTCTCTGGATTTCTTCTTTGGTAGGTGGTGGAGATTCAGGGTTTACGTGTACAGAAGTTTCTTTGGGCCAGCGTAATGTTGGCTCCTGGCAGTTGAGTAATTCAGAGAAATATCGAACCTACTCCTTACAATTATCCTGGTTAGACAGCGCGAGCTTTCCGTCTTGTTTTCGGAAGCATAAATTCTGTGGGGTGTATCCACGGATTCTTCCTGCGAAAGTCTTGTAGAAGTCTCGCATATTGTGATCTCGGAAATCTTTTTCTATAGATTCCAGTTATTCCTTCATTTATCTCTTCTTCGTTCCTACCTTAGTTATACGCTTTTGTGTTAGTTTACTGTTAATCGCTAAGCTGCTCGCATCATCGAAGTAGCGAGTAACAAGTGTCTAGCAGATTTAAAGGAGAATCTGTTAGCAGAAGATAGAAGTCCGTCATGGAAAACTCTATTTCTAGGTATATTTGCAAAGAGCGTGGAAAATATTTTTCCCGAAGCTATCACAAGAGACGTCATGAGATATCATATAGGACAATTTTTCAATGCAAACATTGTAGAAGAGATTTCAAGAACGCATACAACGCTCAACGTCATGAAGCCGCGAGTAATGTAGCTTCATCGAGAACAAAATACAAAGAGCTCAACCGTATTCAAGCGAACACTGATTTATTTTTAAAACGTAAACCTCTGCGAGAGATGTTTAATTCTCCCTTGTTGTCTAGGCTTGCTACAAGTTCTGTTACTAAGCACAAACTTCAAGATAAAGAGAGGCAAGGTCATGATTATGATAATAAGGATAATGATGTTGATCAAAACAGTAGTAAAGAGAAAGTAGAAGAAGAAGAAGATCTCAATGTTTCATTGCCATTACAGCTTGATGATTTTACTTCTATTCCTAAGCCTACTACACGTTTTGTCGCAGTGCAAACATCTCAAGAAGAGATGCAAGGTAAGGAAGAAGAACATTTCAACGTTTCATTGGTATCGAAACAAGTAAAGTTTGTACCTAGAAACGCTACTGCTGAAGCATGTATTACATCAAAACAAGTCCCCACACATCAACTCTCTGCATATAGACTCAAAGTTCACAACAAGCCTCTATTACCCAAAAAGACATAAGATACTGTAAAGACCCCAACGTACTCGTAAAACGTTTGCAACTGCTAAGAGCCTATCATGATGCTGGTTACACACAATACAAAGCAGATATTTTTGAAATAGAGCATGAATTACGTCGTGTAGGTATTATTACGTAATGGCTCTCTCTCGACAGTACAACAGCTTAAACACCTTCCTACAATCCCAGCGCTTACCCTCACCTAACTCATCCTTCTGTAGTATATAGTCGATCGAGTAACTATATTCGTATAGATTATTTTCCAACATTCTCTCTTCCTTAGGGTATTAACTCCTTCTCTAGATGTAGAACCGGTCACAAGCCCGCATAAAGAGAGGAGAGACACCCTAGCCCATTTGGCCTTTAGCCCTTTAGCCTATTAGCCCTTTAGCCCTTTATCCTATTAGCCCTTTAGCCTATTAGCCTTTTAGCCCATTAGTCCTTTAGCCCTTTAGCCCTTTAGCCCTTTTGGCATTTTGCCCAATAGCCCTTTAGCCTGTTAGCCTATTAGCCCTACAAGGAATGTGCGGTAATCTCATCTTCTTAGAACAAAGGTATTCCCTGACATGTTCTAAACACATGTTGTATCGACAGTGTTCTATTTTTGTCTTGATTACTTATTTAGTGTTCTGAACACATCAATTAATGTTCCAATCACATGATGAAGTTAACGACATCGAACGCAGTGTTCGATTTTAGTCTTGTTATGTTTCAATCACTTATTTTGTGATTTGCAAGTCTAAACATGCATAACGATGTTATCGCTACACACTCTTACCTTCGCGATGCAGGTTTAAACTTGTTCTATAGAGCTATGCCTTGACATAAGAGGAGGCCATAACAGCTTATGTACAACCGTTATAGTTTAAAGATGGCTGCAGTGAAAAAGACACGTAGAATTTTTCAAATTACCCGCCGCCACATTTCAAAGGTATGAGGTTTAGTGCTGTAAAGATACCAGCACGATACTCTGTTGATTAAAGATGAGAGCTGTAAAGAAACAAGTAGAATTTTACAAACAACAGCACGCGGAATTTCAAATTGCCCTCCACCGCATGCATAACAGCAGCCGCCATCTTGCGCAGTAGCCTCTAAGTTAGCTTTCTTCATAAGAGCAGCCACCATCTTGTGCGACCAACCCTAAGTTGTACTATAAGTAGCTGTGTATAGTCACCACCTTGTTGCTGCTATCTTGCGCAAGCATCCCTAGGGTGTCTCAGAAGAGCCTATGTATAGCCGCCATCTTGCGCATGCGCCCTTAACGAGTCATGTATAGCCGCCGTATTGTGCAATTAGCGTCGTGAGATGACTGCTGTAGAGTTTTTTTAATTATCTGCCACCATATTTCAAAGGTAGTTGCTAAAGATAGCAGCACTGAGGTTTGCGATGCAAGATGGCGGATGACAGCTGACTGATTTTTTTAAATTGCCTGCAAGATAGCAGCACGGTGCTCTCTTGATTAAAGATGGCGGATGACAGCTGACGGAATTGCCCGCTACTACGATAAAGATAGCAGCACGGTGCTCTGTTGATTAAAGATGGCGGATGACAGCTGTCAAAAAAGCACGTGGGTTTGTTTCCAAACAAGAGCACGTGGAATTATCCGCCACCACATTTCAAAGGTAAGTAGTTAAAGATTGCAGCAATGAGGTTTGCGATGCAAGATGGTAGATGACAGCTGTTACGTAGAAATTGCCCACTACTACGATAAAGATAGCAGCACGGTGCTCTGTTGATTAAGGATGGCAGCTTGTCAAAAAGCATTTTTCAAATTGTTCGCCACCACATTTCAAAGGTATGTAGCTAAAGATGGCAGCATGATGCTCTGTTGATTAAAGATGGCAGCTTGTCAAATAGAATTTTTCAAATTGTCCGCCACCACATTTCGAAGGTAAGTAGCTAAAGAGGGCAGGGCCGTGCTCTGTAGATTAAAGATGGCAGCTTGTCAAAAATCATTTTTCAATTTATCCGCCACCACATTTCAAAGGTATGTACCTAAAGAGGGCAGCACGGTGCTCTGTTGATTAAGGATGGCTGCTGTCAAAAAGCTTTTTTCAAATTATCCGCCACCACATTTCAAGGATATGTAGCTAAAGAGGGCAGCACGGTGTTCTGTTGATTAAAGATGGCAGCTTGTCAAAAAGAATTTTTCAAATTATCTGCCACCACATTTTAAAGGTATGTTGAATTGAATATAATTTATTGAACTGAACATAACAGGCTTTCGCCCAGTTACAATGTTCCCATATACAATTCAAAATAAACACTCACAGACTATTTATAACTAGGCACTAACTACTTACTACTTAACTACTTCTAAATCTACTATGTAGCATCTTGCACATGGGCGGACCGCCAGCTCCACATGCAACACAACACCTAACTAAACTAACTACTTTACTACATAAATATATACTAACTCTAACCTAAATCTGTCTGGCCGCGACATCACTCCTGGTGAGGAACTGTTACCACCCTTCTCTGGGATGTCACAACCAGACATGTCTCATGAGGCTCGGAAACCGATACCTCATAGGCCCCTTAAGCTGTCAATGTTATTTCCTCACCACTCCTTCATGTGACAGCCCACATGTGTGCGGATATTTTAAATTTATGTACCTAAGGAGGGCAGCACGGTGCTCTGTTGATTAAAGATAGCTGCTGTCAAAAAGCATTTTTCAAATTATCCGATACCACAATTCAAAGATATGTAGCTAAAGAGGGCAGCACGGTGTTCTGTTGATTAAAGTTGGCGGATGACAGCTGACGGAATTGCCCACTACTACGATAAAGATAGCGGCACGGTGCTCTGTTGATTAAAGATGGCAGCTTGTCAAAAAGCATTTTTCAAATTATCCCCCACCACATTTCAAAGGTATGTACATAAGGAGGGCATCACGGTGCTCTCTTGATTAAAGATGGCGGATGACAACTGTCAAAAAAGCACGTGGCTTTGTTTACGGATTCAAATCTCGCGCTAGTAAGGTTAAGTTGGCAGCAATGAGGTTTAGGCTGATCAAGATGGCAGCAGTGAAGTTAGCGATGCGTTGTTGTCGATGACAGCTGTCAAAAAGCACGTAGCTGTAAAAAAAGCAAGTGGCTTTGTTTACCCATTCAAATCTCGCGCTAGTCAGGTTTAGTTGGCAGCACTGAGGTTTATGCCCGTCAAGATGGCAGCAGTGAGGTTAGCGATGCGTTGTTGTCGATGACAGCTGTCAAAAAGCACGTGGCTTTGTTTACAAATTCAAATTTCCCGCGGGTGGAGGAGCGGGCCCCTGGGAAGCCCCCTCAGGTGGCGGCGGAGGAGCGGGCCTCCCGGGACTAGGAGGAGGAGCGGGCCCTGGGAGCCCTGCGGAGGCGGAGGCGGAGGCGGCCGAATCCCTGACTTAATCTACTTCCGACAGTGCAGAATTCATTAGAATTTTCACACTCATCCTGTAAGCACATGTTTGTAATGTTTCCTCTTATTGAGCTCATAGTTCATCTGATACGGTGATTGTAGAATTCGTTATCTATAAAGTGCTTAGTTAGCAATAGCATTCATGACTAATACAGAAAGTGATATGAATAAAGTAGGCCAGACATCCCTATTTGGCAGCATTGGACAGTTCCAGTTTTCACTAAATAACTCGTAAAGAGAGAGAAAAGAGGCTTTCGAAATTTGATGTTACAGAGGAATTCTGAACGTGAATTCACGGATCGAGAATTAAGAGATATACTATATAGAATTCGCAAGAGGAAAACGATTTTGCTACAATTTGACCGGCTGAAGAGACGGAATGATAGGATACTTTATTTTTAAATCTGCTTTACGTCGCACCTACAACACAGATAGGTCCTATGGTGACGATGGGACAGGAAAGACCTAGGAGTGTGAAGGAAGCGGCTGTGGCCTTAATTGAGGTACAGCTCCAGCATTTGTCTGGTGTGAAAATGGGAAACCACGGAAAACCATCTTCTGCTGCCGACAGTCGGGTTCGAACCCACTATCTGCCGAATACCGGATACATTTTAAGACACCCATGAATTTTTAAGTTTGTTTTTGAGGGAAGTGTACGTGGTAAGAACGGCAGGGGTAGACCAATGTATGAATATGACAAACAGATCAGAGCAGACGTAGGATATAGCAGTTACGTGAAAACCAAACCGAAACCAAACCCCAGGGCACTACAGACCTTGAAGGACCTCGGCCTACCAAGCGACCGCTCCTCAGCCCAAAGGCCTACAGATTACGATGTGTCGTGTGGTCAGCACGACGAATCCTCTCGGCCGTATTCTTGGCTTTCTAGACCGGGGCCGCTATCTCAACGGCAGGAAGCTCCACAATTCTAATCACGCAGACTGGGTGAACCTCAAACCAGCCCTCAGGTCCAGGTAAAAATCCCTGACCAGGAAAGGAATTGAACCCAGGGCCTCCTGGTAAGAAGCAAGCACGCTACCCTTACACCACGTAGAAATGAAAAGGTGATTACAGGATACGTTGGCATGGAGGGCTGAATCATTATTATTATTATTATTATTATTATTATTATTATTATTATTATTATTATTATTATTATTATTATTATTATTATTATTATTTCGTGTAGCCCGCCTAAGGACCACGATATTCAACTACTGCGTTTAAGCTGAGTGGTTTTTTATCTTTGCGCACTAATTGGCTGTGTTGTTCCTCCCTCTTCTTTGTCCAGAGGGTACCTGTCTTCCTTCTTGGCGGATGTCCTGAAACCTCTTTTGTTTAAGCATCCTCCTGAAAGATGCCCAGTCTTTTAAGTCTCTTTCTGTTCCTCCAATTTCTTGCAGATTTTTGTTTACTTCCATCAACGAGTGTGACTTGGTCCTTCTCTTTTGCCAGTATACGATAAGCAGGTTGGTCACCCTGGCATGATGCATTCTGTAGACTTGTCTATAAAATGCTAGCCGTCTCTTCATGGCGATGTCCGGGTTACCTTTTGTATTCGTTCTTCTTTGACTTCATCAATATTTTTCTCTCCTAGATTTCAAACTTGTCCGTGAGTCCCTTCCTGTTGAATATTAGACATTCTGAAGTATGTAAGGCTTGAGGGTGGATGACTGTCCAGTAGTGCTTCATCTCCATATTAGGGGAGAGATACGTTTTATTGTAGGTGTTCTTGGTCATTTGGTACGCCAGTTCTAGCTTGCTAACTCGAGTTGATAACGCTACTCCTTCGGATAGAGTGGCTTCCAGCCATTCTCTCGGGTACCTAAACCTATTGGTTTTCACAATCGTTCCCTCCTTGAGATGCAGTGTGATGTTGTTATTATTATTATTATTATTATTATTATTATTATTATTATTATTAGTAGCAAATAAACCCGTGTTTCGCTACGGTATTCTACATTGTATACGGATATCGAAGTAAATATTGTGCGTGCAGTAAATGAGATTGTTTTAAAATTGCATGTCTCTTAGCCTTATCCGAGAAATAGCATGGGGAGGTCCCCGTACGTTGTTTCGATTGTAAAGTGTGGGTTGCGGAGTTGTGATGATAACGGCAGGCTCACTTGCCTACTGCCATTCACAATCGAGTTGGCAAGTTTACATTATAATTGCAGGCCCCATTGCCTACAGTGGGGTCACAATCTATTTGGGGAGTTTTAGTTACAATGGCAGGCCACTTTACTACTTTCAGACAAATTACAGTTGAAGAGTTTTTATTATAATAGCAGGCAACTTGCCTACTACCAGTCAAAATTAATTTGTGCAGTTATCATTATAATGACAGGCCCTCTTTCCTGCTGGCAGCCAGCTTACTGCCAGTCACACAGAATTAGTGAGTTTCCATGAAAATAGCAGCCCACTGTGCCTAGTGCTGGTCACATTTTAGATTTGAATATTTGTTTATAATGGCGGACACCCTGGCCTAGAGCCAAACACAATAGGGTAGGGGACTTTTGAAAAAAACTGCCTGCTCCCTTGCCTTCTGCAAGACAAATCGAGAAGTGAATTATTCATTACAATGGTAGGCCCTCCTTACTAATGTCAGTTATACAGGAGTTGGAGAAGGACCCCATTCCTACTGCTAGTCAAAGTCGGTGTAGGGAGTAATGATTACAATAGCAGACACACCCTTTCTCGATCGCCACGAACCTGCTACGCAGGCGTAGCAGGGGGAGAGGTGATACTCCTACGTGGCGCGTCCCAG
Source organism: Anabrus simplex (assembly GCF_040414725.1). NCBI lineage: Eukaryota > Metazoa > Arthropoda > Insecta > Orthoptera > Tettigoniidae > Anabrus > Anabrus simplex. The sequence continues at coordinate 787,625,575 of NC_090265.1, forward strand.
GTGGCGGATAGGGGGGTCCTAACCGGCTTGCCGGCGGACTTGAGGGAAATAAAATACCTCTCGCGGACCAAACACACTACCCCCTGCGGGTGGGGGACGCACATGTAGAATACACCCGCGGTATCCCCTGCCTGCCGTAAGAGGCGACTAAAAGGGGCGACCAAGGGCTGACTGAATTAGAACCATGAAACTAATTTTGAATCGTACCATCACGCGGGGAACACCATGGGTTGCCTGTACTTGCGAGTAGTACCACTGCATTAGGTATGAAATAAGTTTGTGATTAGTAGCAGCTGGAGGGGGTTCTCCTGTGGGTTTCCAGTACCCGTGCGTCGTACCCATGTGAGCAACACCGCGGGTCTGGGCGTTGCCTGTGAGTTGTACCACTATATGAGCGACACCGTGGGTCTGCGTTGGCTGTGATTGGTACCCACTCTGTGAGGAACACCACGGGATGTGTGGTTAGTACAGCTAGGTGAGGAAGCTTATCGGTCTGCGTTGGCTATGAGTGGCGCCATTGTGTGAGAAACACCATAGGTCTGCGTTCCCTGTACGAAGTGCAAACCTTGTGAGTAGTACCTTCTTGCGTGGAACACCGTGAGTTTTCGCTACTTTTGATTAGTACCCCGACATGACAAATACCATGGTTCTACTTTACTCGCGACATGTACAATTCTGTGGGGCCTTAGACATGGAATTTGCACCCCTTTAGACATCAAGCATCCTTGTGCTTTATAAGTGGTCCCTTGGTCAGTAATACTATTATTTTCTATCTTTTTTTTTAGTCTGATCCACTGTTTGTTTGTTTGGTTGGTTGGTTGGTTGGTTGGTTGGTTGGTTGGTTGGTTGGTTGGTTGGTTGGTTGGTTGGTTGGTTGGTTGGTTGGTTGGTTGGTTGGTTGGTTGGTTGGTTGGTTGGTTGGTTGGTTGGTTGGTTGGTTGGTTGGTTGGTTGGTTGGTTGGTTGGTTGGTTGGTTGGTTGGTTGGTTGGTTGGTTGGTTGGTTGGTTGGTTGGTTGGTTGGTTGGTTGGTTGGTTGGTTGGTTGGTTGGTTGGTTGGTTGGTTGGTTGGTTGGTTGGTTGGTTGGTTGGTTGGTTGGTTGGTTGGTTGGTTGGTTGGTTGGTTGGTTGGTTGGTTGGTTGGTTGGTTGGTTGGTTGGTTGGTTGGTTGGTTGGTTGGTTGGTTGGTTGGTTGGTTGGTTGGTTGGTTGGTTGGTTGGTTGGTTGGTTGGTTGGTTGGTTGGTTGGTTGGTTGGTTGGTTGGTTGGTTGGTTGGTTGGTTGGTTGGTTGGTTGGTTGGTTGGTTGGTTGGTTGGTTGGTTGGTTGGTTGGTTGGTTGGTTGGTTGGTTGGTTGGTTGGTTGGTTGGTTGGTTGGTTGGTTGGTTGGTTGGTTGGTTGGTTGGTTGGTTGGTTGGTTGGTTGGTTGGTTGGTTGGTTGGTTGGTTGGTTGGTTGGTTGGTTGGTTGGTTGGTTGGTTGGTTGGTTGGTTGGTTGGTTGGTTGGTTGGTTGGTTGGTTGGTTGGTTGGTTGGTTGGTTGGTTGGTTGGTTGGTTGGTTGGTTGGTTGGTTGGTTGGTTGGTTGCTTTTCGTTGGGTTCATATCCATCAAATCGTTCTTCATGACAATTTTTATTTTATTTTGGTCAGTGGATGTATTTGACCTTTTTGTTATTTCATTTCGTACCATTAGGGGCCGATGACCTCGATGTTAGGCTCCTTTAAACAACAAACATCATCATCATCATCATCATCTTTCTCGATCGCTACAAATCGACGTCAATGAAGATATATAGATGGATATATGAAAGTATATGCATGTTTACAATATTGCAGACCTTCATTTACGGATTAACTGCTGCTAAACTGTACGTCATATCGACAAACGATTGTACCGTAAGGTACAGTATTTAGTGATCTAAATGGCTGGTCCTATGATATTTTCTCGCATTTCATCTATTCATGGGTCAGATTGAGTCAGAAACGTTGTTGAAATTTTTGTAAGATTATCTTACATTGCATTACTTTTCGGACAATTATGTGACATAGCATTTGGCTCATATATGGGTACTGGGTGGGCCAATGTTCGTGTAGAGTTTGATGATACTATCTTTCCTGTAAGTGATTGAAAGTATGAATTATGCAGGTAAAAAGTCCACATTTACATAAAATCGAAACAAAACAGACGAATTTAACGTATAAGCGACACAGATACGACAAAAAGTCATAAGACCAAGGTTGAAGATCACTCCTAATTCAACGAAGGTTGTGCCATCCGTTATGTCATAGGACTTCCCGTTTATCCCACGAAATACCTCGAAACGTAGGTCTGCACCATCAAAATTGCATCCATATTCCAATATTCTTCGGGGATAAAAAATGAAAAATTAAAAGATCTGTGAAGTTTTCCGTTCGTTACAAGCTGAAACGTATAATTTTGCCAAATTCCAATTTTCTTGCTCGACTGGCAGATTATGCTGCAATCTGGATTTTGGGTGAGGGGGGGGTAAAATTAGGACTTTCAGGAAATTAAACCAAAAAATATGCAGATTACCACTATTACCCCTCAAACAGGTAGCTGTACGAAAATTTCACCAAAATAGTCAATGTACAGGCACACACAGTCGTTACGATTTTATTTATATAGATAGATAAGGAATCTGCTCCACGTACAACACCTTTTGGTTACGTCCGCTGGACTTAACCTGCAAAACCAACCGTTCATGATATTTCACTTATTAATCCTCTTGTCGAAAAATTCAAATGACAAAAAAGGTTTAGAAATGCATTTCCATTAAGGATTGTAGATTTCGATTAATTTCGGGTGTGCATATTTTGAGGAAGTGCAAAATCATGGTTCCGGTTTCGGATAAACCCCAGTAAATTTATGTATTCAGAAATAATATTGCCCCTAAAACCTACACAAGGACAGGTGGGTGGATTCTAAATATCAAGTTTGGTAGAAATATATTCAGTAGGCTTCAAGTTACAAAAACTCATACAATCAAACCGACAAACAGACACCAAAGCTAAGAAATATGCAGATTATTACAACTGAAACGGATAACTGTACGAAAATTCCGCCAAAATAGTCAATGCACAGACCGACGGTCGTTACGATTATATTTATATAGATGACAGATAAGCATGGGCACGTTTGTAAGTGCAAACCTTCCTTTCGAGATTTCCTGCTCCTAAACGGTACATCATACCAACAAACGGTTTGCACCCTCAGACGTCCCTTTTATCGCTCTACATGTTTGGCGTTAAAACATTTTCTCGTATCTCACATATTTACGGGTTCGATTGAGTTACGATATTTTAATGGTGTAAAATTTTGGTACATTTTTATCATTTTACATTACTTTTCACATATTTATGTGGAAGCTAGAATCATTAAATTTGGTTCACATATAGCCATTGGTCGTGTCAATGTGCGTGCCAAATTCTATGACTCTATCTTTCTTATATCTGTGTCAATCTAAGTAACAAACGTGTAAAAAGCACAAAATTTACGAACAATCGAAATATACAGCCAATTCTACCCTTATAAGGGAGAAAGAGAGACGACAAAATATCACAGGACCAAAGTTGTAGATCACTCGAAATCGAACGGAGATTGTGCCATCTGTTTTGTGATAGGACTTACCGTTTAGCCGCGAAATACCTCGAAACGACGGTCTGCACCGTCATTAAATTGCCTATATTTCGATATCCTTCGTCATAAAAAGTGAAATATTTAAAGATCTTGGAAGTTTTCCATAGGTTACCGGCTAAAACGTATAATTTTGCTTAGTTTAAGTTTTTCAGCTCGTGTGGCAGATAGTGAGGTAATCTTGATTTTGGGCGAGGGGAGTAAAATTTAGGACTTCCAGGAAACTATACCTCAAATATATGCAGATAGTCATTATTAACCCTTAAACGGAAAGCTATACGAAAATTTCGCCAAAATAGCCAATGCACAGACACACAGTCGTTACGATATGATTTATGTAGATAGATAAGGAATCTGTTCCACGTATAACACCTTTTGGGCTATGTCCGCTAGACTTAGCCTGAAAAACCGACCTTTCATGTTATCTGCCTTATTAATCCTCCTGTTGAAAAAGGCACATGAGAAAAAGAAATTAGAATTGGATTTCCAAACAGTTTGATCCATTTCCGGTCAGGTTGGTCTTGTACTTTATATATTGTGGGAGAGTAAAATCACCATTCCGGTCCAATATAAAACCCCAGTCCATTCCGGGAATTCGAAATGGTATTGACCTTAAAACCTACCCTTGGACAGGTGGATGCTAAATATAAAGTTTGGTTCAAATATCTTCAGTAGTTTTCATTTTGTAAGAAATACGATTTAAGCGCACTCACTCTTGCGTTAAGTCCGGTGGGACTTGTACCGAAAAACGGTCTATTGGTGATATTTCCGTTATTAATCCTGGTATCGAAATGATGCACATGAGAAAAAAAAGGTTTAGAAATTAATTTCCATTAAGGCAGGTAGATTTCCATTAAGTTTGGTTGTGAATATTTTGAGGGAGTGCAAAATCACGGTTTCGGTTTCGTATAAACCCTCAATCACTTCATGGATTTAGAAACAATATTTGCCCTAAAACCTACCCAAGGACAGCTGGATTATAAATATGAAGTTTGGTGGAAATATATCTAGTAGTTTTCAAGTTATAGAAAGATAGACAAACAGAAAACTGACAGACAAACAAACAAACAAACAAACAAACAAACAAAAAAATAAACAAACGAACGAACGAACGAACGAACAAACTAACAGACACCAAAGAAACCTATCCTTGGACATATGGATGCTATATATAAAGTTTGGTTCAAATATCTTCAGTAGTTTTCAAGTTGTAAGAAATACGCTTTACACGCACCCGCTCTTGCGTTGAGTCCGCTGGGACTTGTACCGAAAAATGGTCCTTAATGATATCTCCCTTATTAATCCTCTTATCGAAAAGATGCACATGAGAAAAAAAGGTTTAGAAATTAGTTTTCATCAAGGCAGGTAGATTTCCATTAAGTTCGGTTGTGTATACTTTGAGGGAGAGCAAAATCACGGTTTCGGTTTCGTAAAATTCCCCACTCATTTCACGGATTTAGAAACAATGTTTGCGCTAAAACCTACCCAAGTACAGATAGATTCTAAATATGAAGTTTGGTGGAAATACATCCAGTAGTTTTCAAGTTATAGAAGGACAGACAAACAGACAAACATACAAACCGACAAACAGAGAAACAGACACCAAAGCTAAAAATTATGCAGATGGTCTTTATTACACCTGTAAAGGATAACTGTACGGAATTTTCGCCAAAATAGTCAGTGTACAGACACACGATCGTTACGATTTTATTTATATAGAAGATTATTATTATTATTATTATTATTATTATTATTATTATTATTATTATTATTATTATGGATTTGTTTTTATTTCATTGTCAGCTCCGATTATATGACGATGAAATTTCGCGCTCTATTGGTCATGTCAGGAATTTTTAACACAGACAAAGACCATTTTTACGAGAATTCTCTTAAGAACCATTTTAAATATTGTTACCTTACAAATTACTCCCATTTATTGTGTTTTAGAATCATGACATCACCCGGATAAACTGTGTAGGTACGTGTTGGTGCGATCGCCTTGTTCCAAGAACCTCTCATAGCAGTCGAGTCTATTTTCGACAATGAGCTGCTCCAGTGAACTTCCCTTTCACTGTCTGATTAGATCGTTCCATGACCCTGAGGTCTCGAGAAAGACCTTGAGACGCCTGTCTTCAGCGTCTGCTGTACTGCACATAGCAGAGGGCCATTACAGATCCTCTGCAGACTGAGCGGTGGAGCCGGTCACTCGCAGCGAAGCTCCTTTATGTCAAGAGTAAGCAAAGAAATTTACTGGACAGAACACGTCAGAAAACTTAAAATAGCTGCTTCTATCTTCCTATAGACCTTCGCTTCATTGCGGGATTTTTAAAATCAAAAATCCCAGAAGACGTCTTGCCGGAGAAATACGATTAAATTGTCACGAAAGGTAAAAACCACTGATTCGACCTGAGCTGATCTGAAGAGGATAAATATCCCAAAAGTTATAAGAGACGGTAACGTAAACAGCAGACTCACTAAAACTTATATATTGCACCCATATGCCGATATTAAAGGGTACAATATATATATTACATACTGTAAAATAGTAGCTTTTCTGTACATTGCTCAGAATTTAAGAAAACTGGTATTTCTGTATCGCTCGAGTCCACAGCAACAACGAAATGCACTTTCTAATGTTCATTCATGTCTGTCTGTCTGTCTGTCTGTCTGTCTGTCTGTCTGTCTGTCTGTCTGTCTGTCTGTCTGTACGCACAACATGAGAAAATGGCTGAAGAGAATATAATGAAAATCGGTATGCAATGTCGGGGAATGAGGCACTACAATCTATGCTATAAATAATTTCATTCACACTGAGTAAAATGGTAGTTCAGGGGAAGGCCTAAAATTTAATTCCTAATTTATTATTATTATACAATCTTCCTGCAACAGCTGCAGGTTGCCCAAAGACAAAGAGTACCTTCACAACAATAATGGATGTGGATACAATAGATAATGTGTTCGTATGATGTTAAATGTAGGCAGTCGAGTGAGGCATGTCAAACATTTATTTGAGGTCCAATTGATAAATACCATATATCTAAATGTATATACAATTAAATTTATGTCATACATTTTTACCTACCGGCTATGATAACAGAGAATTTCTTGAATTTCGATTTTTATTGCTAACTCCATATCAATGCCGAATCACGAGAAAGCGGGTGGCAGAATTTAATGAAAATTCGTATGTAAAGTCAAGCAATAAGGCACTAGGCTATAAGTAATTTTATTCATGCTGGGTGAAATGGTAATTTAGGAGAAGGCGCCTAAAATTTAGTTTCTAAATACCTATATTACTGGTGCTATCGAAAAGTACCAGATAACAAAAGTTATATAGAATATAATTTCCGATCATTTATTCTTACAGAGTTTTACAATACTGACTATGATAACAGAATTCATAAATTTAGTCTTTTGTTGCTCAGTTCATATCAACGCCGATCATTGCTAACATAGAAATATTGTTCAGTCATATTAAATGGCGATGGTTATCATCGTGATTGTATTAATGTAAACGTTCACGTAGTCTTCGGACCATATCGACAAGGAAAATTGTGTAGGTGATTATAAAAAGGGAGAACAAATCGTAAAGGAATGATCGCTTGAAAAACAGAACACGAGGGAGTTATGAAAGGAGGAGGGACTCTTTTACATTAGATATCCTATTTTCACTAAATGTGAAGGGCTATAATATCGAAAGTTCATACAACTGATCAACAATAACATTACATTGACCAATGTTAACACTCATCTCCGATAGCTGGGATTACTGCTACGTCCCGAGTAAAACAGCCTGCCTGAATATTAGCAGAAGGTAGGTCGGGAGTTAGATAACTTTGCACATTCTGTATGACTGCCCCATTATCAGCGGGTACATCAGTTAGTACACATTAGTTTAAAATGTCTGTCTGTTGATCCTTTTGTAGGGAAACTATTTGAGTCCATACATAATTTGCAAAAAATGTATAATATGTACGCTAACACTGATAGAGGGTAAAAAATAAACACTGCTAAGACACAGGCAATTCTTTTCACCAAGCGCCGGCCTAAACTTGATAATCTGGCTATTAACAATGTCCCACTGTCCTGTTCTAATAAAGTTCAATATCTGGGTCTTATTACGGACCGTGGTTTTTTTTATTATTATTATGTTCGTTACGACCCCTGAGGATCACGAGTGACTTGTTCGGTACGTCTTGTTTCTTCCCAATACCTCTTCATTTTCTCACTCCTCCTCTTTCTCTCGGCTTCCGTGATCTGAACCTGGATCCTGGTGTCTGTCCATCTGTGACCTTCCACGAGCTTTTTGTATTTGAACCTACCCTGTACTGTCATCAGTGGATATTTTTCCTTTATGCCAATAGTATCCCAATCTTCTCTGACTTCCTTCATCCAGTTATTTCCAGTTAAGCAGGTTGCATTCCATATCTTCTTCGTCGGCCTACTGTTATCCATCCTCATGAGATGTCCAACAAATCCTAACCTTCTCTTTCTTATCACACTCGAGATTGTTTCTATACTCGCATATAGTTCCTGCCTTGATCTGTCTACCCAGATTTCACCTTGCTTTTTGGTGCCCCATATATGTCTCAAGATTCTTCTTTCCTCCTTCTCCAATTGTATGCATGCTCTCTTGCCCAATGTCAGCGTTTCAGTTGCATATAATGCAGCATTCCTGATGGTTATCATGTAGTGTCGCAGTTTGGCGTTCCTTAAGAGGTTCTTCTTTTCATATGTAGTCATGGCTGCATATCGTAGTTTCAGCACAGTTGAGCTCTGTCTGTGGTACTTTTGTTGGTTTGTACTTTACCCGTGATGTTCTCACCTAGGTACCCGAAGCTGTCGACTCTCTCTACCACTTGGCCTTTTACATTCCAATCGGTATTCGTATTCAGTACCTTCGTCTTGCTGCAGGCTATTTTTAGACCAACCTTTGCTGCAGTCTCTGCTAGATTTGCTAGTGCCAACTTCGCGTCTTCTTCCTTCTCATGTAACAACACCATATCATCTGCGAAGGCAAGGCAATCCACTATGACATTGTTTTTGATCTTATATCCAATTTGTACACCATCAATTCCCATGGTTCTATTCAACTGTCTCCACTGCTTCACCACTTCATCCAAAACTAGGTTAAATAATATTGGCGACAGTCCATCCCCTTGTCGGACTCCTGTCTTAATTTAAAGCTGTCTGACAACATACTCCGGTATCGTATTCTAACAGTTGTAGCCTTCAATGTTTCCCCCACCAATGCATGTGTCGTAGAATACAATCCTCTGTCGCGTAGGATGTTCAGTAGTGTGTTCCTGTCTATTGAATCGTAGGCTTTAGCGAAGTCTACAGATGTAACTATTGTGTCCTTTCCTTTCCTGTGTCTGTGTTCTATGATTCTCTTGAGTCCAAAGATCTGTTCTGCGCAGTTTCTCCCTTTCCGGAAACCACCCTGGTATTCTCCTATGGTCGATTCAAGCTGTGCTTCCACTCTGTTCAGCAATAACATGGAAACAGAATATAGAACAGGCTTTACAAGCTATCCGCGGCACGGGTGGCAGTCCTGAGATCTCTGCTTTATAATAGGTACATCTTTAATAGCATATGTCAGGACTATCCTGTTGTACGGCTGTGAGACCTGGTGCTAGATTCCGAAAACCCACATGTTAATACTACAAACTTTCCAAAACAAAACCCACCGACGAATGACTAAAGCTCCAATCCTGATATCTAATAAAATGATACGAACTCAGGTTAATAACATAGTCAAGATGGCCAAGTCTAGAAACCTCCTTAACCATTCTACCGACCCGGGCATCCAACTCTTAAAACAGGTCGTACGGATCAAGAAACTGAATACCCGTTTCAAACATCACCGCCCTTGGCTAACTTACGACCTGCTTTAACAGGTTACCTCCACATCTTTCGGCCTTATTTGATGCAATAATCTAAATTACTAAAAATACAAATTAATTCCTCCCTGAAAAGACCCGTTTGTTAAGAAGGGAAGTTTTCCACCTCTAATTCTTCTTCTTCTTCTTCTTCACTGAATTCACTCCGAACTCATGATTAATTTCTATTAGAGTACTGAAGAAGGGGTTTCCTTCCTAACGTGGATAATGTTTTGTTCTTCATGACAGATCGCTTCTCCCCGCCAGTGTATGTAATGGAGATCGCCACGTCGCGGAAACAGATCAGTAGAAGGGTATAGTTTCCACCCTGGGACTCGCATGTACACGCATTCAAAAAACAAAAAAGAGCAAAAAATGGATGTATTTACATATACAGGATGAATCCGTACTCGACTGACATATTTTCGGAGATGGTTCAGGGGTACCTTCTGAGTATATTGGTATAACGGACCTGTGGTCTCCCATGGCTCGTTAGAGAGTAATAATGTAGTGATGATTTATTTGATGTCCGACTCGTTGGCTGAACGGTCAGCGTACTGGCCTTCGGTTCAGAGGGTCCCGGGTTCGATTCCCAGCCGGGTCGGGGATTTTAATCTTCATTGGTTAATTCCAATGGCTCGGAGGCTGGGTGTTTTTCGGTCCCCAACTTCCCTGCACACATGGCAGATTATTATTAATATTATTATTATTATTATATTTGATTTTTTATCCCAATCATCCTTGTTTCTGTGAAAATACCTTTATTACAGTCAAACCTAACCATACAACACAAAACACAGAGTGATGCAACAGCCCTCAGAAGAAAAACGTAGACTTTTATCACAATGTGTTCATTGGGACCTGTCAGTGCACTGTACAGTACGGTACGTAACAAATGCAGAACTGTTAGCTTATCGGAAAAAATTTCGACACCCCGGCGCCTGTCAAGATGTAGCATTTAGGCTTAACGCAATCTATATTAATATTATAAAGAGGAAAAATTTGTATGTTTTATTTGTAACGAATAGGCTCAAAAACTACTGAACCTATTTTAAAAATTACTTCACCTATGCAATGCTACATTGCCAGTGAGTACCATGGGCTGTATTTTATTTTCAAAACAATTCGAGGTGGGGGGCATGGAGGGGGAGATATAAAAATAATAGGCTAATATAGGCTAAATTTCGAATTTGTCGTATAAGGACGAGACAAAGCTCAATTTAAATCCTCTTTACGCAAAGAACAAAACTCGGTAAGCCCTACGGGCCCGAAAACCATGTTTCAAGGCCCTAAAACCAACCGTTGGGGAGATATTGGTACCACACTACCCCTGCTCTAAGAATCAGATAAAGCCATGAACTGCCGTAACCATGGCAACGTCAGCTTCAGGATTCTACAGCAGCGAAATTATCTACAAAAAATCACAAAAACCTAACATGTTACAGACATGAAAATTGATATTTGGAATCCCTTTAAAAATAAAAGAATACAAATATTCGTTTTCAGAAAATCCACTTAAGGGCGGGGAGGGTGAAAAGAAGTGAGGAAGGAGTTGAATTATTTATATGAGGATACATATATCTCAAATAATGTTACAGACTTTAAAATTGGTACTTGGAATCTCCTTTAAAAATGAACACACTCTTTTTGGAAAATGCACTTAAGGGGGTGAAAAGAATAAAAAAGCGGGTGAATTTTTAAAGTGAATATCTTCTTCTTTTATCATTTTACCCACACCTGTGGGGTTGCGGGTGCGAACTGTGTCACACATGTGGATTTGACCTTGTTTTACGACTGGATGCCCTTCTTGACGGCAACCGTATGTGTAGGGATGTAATCTATACTTCTATACTAATATTATAAAGAGGAAAATTTTGTATATTTGTTTGTAACGGATAGACTCAAAAACTACTGAACTGATTTTAAAAATTACTTCACCTATAGAAAGCTACATTGCCAGTGAGTAACATGGGCTGTATTTTATTTTCAAAACAATTCGAGGGGCGGGGGCGACGGGGGAGATATAAAATATTAAAATAATAGGCTAATGTAGGCGAAATCGAATTTGTCGTACAAGGACGAGACAAAGCTTATTTTAAGGCCCTTGACGCAAAGAACAAAACTCGGTAAACCCTTCGGGCCCAAAATCCATGTTTAAGGCCCTAAAACCAACCATTATGGAGATATTGGAACCCCATTACCCCTGCTCTAGGAATCGCATAAAGAAATGAACGGCCGGAACCATGGCAACGTCAGCTCCAGGATTCTACAGCAGCTAGATTATGCATGTACGTTTGGGCATAGCTGTCAACCAAAATTGATACACATATGACTTACTATCTGGAAAAAATAAACTGTTGTTTAAGACGCTCATAGCACTCCTTTGGGAAGGGGGGATGGAAAGGGATTGAAGTATAAAAATGATAGCCCCGGAGATCTCCGTAGTACAGCGACCAGCAGTTGCCGACGGACCTCCGTTTTTACGTACTGGGTTAGGTTTCAGCATTTTGCGGAGTCTGTTCCCTATAGTTTAAACTATTTTCTATCAAATCATGGAGTAGTAGGATCACTGATGTTATTAGTGCCGATATTTTGGTCCACTTTTACGATCATTATAACCATGAAAAAAACTATATACTGTACACAATTGTCAAGATGGTGCGCCCATGACTTGAAAATATTTCTCAACATTTATACTCAGATTCATTATATGATGTGCGAAATGAGTGACAAGCCCTGAGAATTATAATTCTTGATCATTATAGTAGTTTCTTTTACGCATAGCATATTTCCTTGGTCATTTGTGATAGTTACGAAATGTCAGATCAAACAAATTCATTCAATAATATTTATATTTTTGCACGGCCGACTGGATCCCTCGCTGCGCTCCTGATTTGTGGTACTAGCTAGCGGAAGTATACTTACAATAAACCTGCAGCTTTGTGAAGGGAGCAGGTATATCTTGCTGGGAATGAAGAAAAAACATGGTAGCAAAAGCTCTTACAGGTAAGGATAATTAGGAACTAATATTTAGAGGCCCCCATGAAGAAAAGAAGAAGAAGAAAAAGATACACTATAATTCCAAACATGACAAATAATTTCTACGTACTTAAGTAAATACACCAGTGATATAAATATCTAATGAAGTCAGTCACACCGATAGTATGAGTAACTAAAGCCAGTTTCTGATAACCCGTAAGAAGAACGGGTACTTCTGCTAGTACAAATAATATTTATTTATTTATTTTATTATTCGCTATTCGGCCAACTAGGGACCACGATAAGGTTCATTACACATTCTGTCGTTTATCCAGTTTTCGATTGAACCAGTAGGTTTTCATCAGCTCGCTGTGTCGAGCACGGCGTTCATCCGACCACTTTGCATTTGTTGTCCACTTCACATCCCGGAAAGTCACAATGCTTTTTCTGAAAAACTCTCGTTTTTGCACTCATCTGCTGGTAGGCCTTTTGCTTCGAGGTCTTTCTTGACGTTACCGTACCAGGGAATTGTAGTTTTCGGTTTTGAGTCAGAATTGTTAAAAATTCGTTTTGTCTGTCCGTCGTCAGTGACCGTAGAAGCGAGCCCTACTTTTGCACATTGTGTCAATAATCATAATATGATGTTCCGCAGATTTTGTGGAACCCTGAGGTGTAAGAAGGTGCTGGGGTGAATGGGTGGACAGTGAAATGATCAGGGGCCTATTCCACAAAATATGGTCTTGTACATTAAAAGTAAATTCTCTAGTAACTAGTAAAAATACCAGAGTTTCTGCTCCACAAAAGAATTTTCTACAGTTGCACTTTACTACTCTGTACTTACAAATTACCAGTGATATTTTATGGGTGTGTTCTACGAAAGTACTAGTACTTGTAACTTACTAGTGACTTGGGAAGTATTCTCTACCAGTGAAAGGACAATAATATATAAATGCACTAGTGATTTTTAAATGTACTTATTTCAGATACATTTTGATAAACATGTGGTATAGCAGTAGCGATAGTGATGGCGATGAAAATGAAAACTACCGTATGTATAGTGGAAAGAATAAACTTCCAGTTTAACACTGTATTTGAATACAATGAGCGTTTTAGGTTAAGCACAATACAAGTGGAAGAATGTTTGATAGATTTGGGGCATATGTTAGAATATCCTACGAACAGAAATAAATCTCCCTCTGTTAAACAACAGTAACTAACATTGGCTAGGAAATGGTGGTCAGTACCATGGTATTGCAGATATGCATGGGATGGCAAAATCCTTAGTCTGAAGGTCAATACATTCTCGGGTAGCTGCAATAAAAAATATAAGATTTCCTCAAATTGTTCGTTGGCCTGAAAATACTGAACAAATAGTACAAGACTTCTATAATATAGCTCAAACGCCTCAAGTTGTGGGCTGTGTAGATGGAACTTTGATGAACATTGATGCTTCCCTTGTACATGAAGAGCAGTATGTTGATCGGTATGGAAAGCATTCTATTAACTGTTTGCTTCTATGTGGGCCAGTTATGAAGTTATATTATGCCAGAAGAAATTGGCCAGGTAGCGTCCGTGATGCTCGTGTCCTTCGAAACAGCAATCTCTTTCGAATGATTGAGCAAAGTTGGAGGCCCTTTCCGCATTCAGTATTGCTTGGCGATTCTGCTTATCCTTTGAAGCATTGGCTTATTACATCTAATCTAGTCGGTTTAGATGAACTCAGAGTGCAGAGGTTTAACAGGGCCCATAAGACTACAAGGAGATTTATTGAAAATGCTATTGGTATTCTCAAAGAAGAATATCCCTCTCTTAACCATTTGCGAGTACATCCCGTTTTTTCTCTAACATTTTCGAATGTTGCGTAACACCATGTAACATTTCTCATGGAGAGATACAAATCAATGCAATAGACTTGCAGGAAAACAACATTGTGGATGACTTACCTGAGCCAGAAGATGAAGAACTTGCCGGACCAGCTGTAGCTTACAGAAGAGATGAGCTAATTAACACTTTTCAGTTAAAGTGAGTGATAATTCATCTGTATATCCAATTTATTAAAAACTATTAAAATCTAAATACTATATTGAAACAAAACACTTTAAGTTATATTACGATACTGTTAAACAAACCCAAAAAATAATCTAAGGCCTTATGACGTAACTTTTAACCTATTACTTAGTATTGGTATTTAAATCAATCACTACTTCACAACCTTCTTCTAAAACTACAACACTGTCCACAGATAATTCGGGATAATATTTTTGCACAGTGTCACATGGCTGAACGCAAGATTGTTTTTCCATTGCCAGCACTTCAAGGGCTAATTTTCTGTTTTCTAGGGTGAAGATATCTGTTTGTAAATCAATCTTCCTCCTTTTCTTTTCTTCCATGCTTTCTTCGTGACTCTTACTAAATGTTTTCCTTGTTTGTCACTGTTCACAGCAGGAAAATGGAGTGGAGATATCTACAACAGCTGTTGAGGGTGATTCATCATAAGATTCCGGGACACTGAGGCTGTCAACGGACGGTGAAGTTTTTCCAAGAATGTCCAAAAATTAATTGCCAATATCAGTCAACTGTGCCAGTCTGTCTTTGATCATCAATTTCTGCCTAAAAAGAAAAGAACTGTTATGTAGTATATGATAATATAATAACCCTAATTAAAATTATGATTAAACAAGTGAAATCAACCTAATCGAAGAATTCCAATATAAATGCAAATGAATGAGTTTGAAAGAAACGTACTTACTAGTGTCACCTTCTTGAAATTAGGCCAGAATATATCTCTTACATACGTCCAACATTTCCCCTCAGGAGCTCCATGAGCTTTTTCCAAGTCAAATATATCCATCCAACTGTTTATTTTGTCTTGGGATTTTTTTTTTCAGAATATCGCTGAATGTACCGGAAAGAATATCTTCCCTTCTTCCTATTTCCTTCAAAAGAAACAACTTCGTTTCTCTTGGCACCATGTTAACATTTCCTGCAGAGTTTACAATTTCGTAACAATTAAGTTTGGCGGCCGAATAACATTATTAGCGGCATCTGCTGCCTAACATGACAGATCAAGATAAGACAGACTATTGCGGAACATACGCGACGATCGCGGAAGAACAGAATGGTTAATAATAACCGAGTAATTTCTTATCATTAAAGAAATAAACTAAAAAATAACATTGTAGCTTTACGAAATTCACATAAATATTAGAGTTCTTTGAATCTTTGCCGCATTCTTCTTCTTCTTCTTCTTCTTCTTCGTTTTGCCTCATGACTGAGGCGTCGTGACTATCATAATATTCAGCTCTCTAGCCGATGAACCATACTCCGCCATTCTTCCCTATCTAAAGCTTTCAATGTGGTTACTCTGAGAGAACACTGTAGGGGGCCGTTCACCATGTCAATCCATCGCGTTGGTATTCGTCCTCGTTGTCTGGTTCCCTGGACTTTGCCCTCAACAATCAGCTTTTGTAGACTACCATCTCGGCGCATTATATGTCCAAAGTAGCGTACAATTCGTTGAGAGACCTTACACGATAGACGAACTTTTATCTGAAGTTGGTTCAGGATTGATGTGTTCGTGCGATGAGCTGTCCAAGGAATCCTTAACATTTTCCTCCAGCACCACATTTCAAAGCTTTCTATCCGTTCATGATCACGTTTGAGGATGGTCCACGTCTCTGCGCCATACAAGAAGACTGAGAAGACTAGAGATTCAACGAGCTTCTTTTTTGTCTTAATGGTGATATTGTTATCTTTCCAGATCTTCCGCAGACGGATAATTGCTACCTTTGCTATTTCAATTCTGCGCTTTATTTCATCTTTGGAACCACCACAATTGGATAGTAAGGAGCCTAGGTATACATACTGATGTACAACTTCACACCCTCCAATCTGTTTGATATGTGGACTGTTGTTGTTCTTACGATCAACAATCATGACTTTGGTTTTCTGTCGATTTAGGCGTAATCCAATTTCTAGGCTTGCTTCCTCTACTCTCTTGATCAGCTCTGTCAACTCCTCTTCAGATGATGCTATCAAGGTGGTGTCATCAGCAAATCTCAGATTGTTGATCTTGCATCCCCCAATGGAAAACCCTTTGTCCCAGCCTTCTAATGCAGTTCTCATTGCATATTCACCATAGATATTGAAAAGTAACGGTGACAGGATACATCCCTGGCGAACTCCAGCCCTTGTACGAAACTGCTGAGACTGTTTGTTTTGAATCTTCACAGTGGCTGTATTTTCCTTATACAAGGACTTGAGGAGATCAATTAAATGGAGTGGCAAACCCATGTCATCCAAAATTTTCCAAAGATGGTTCCATTTGACAGTATCAAAGGCCTTTTGGTAGTCAATAAAGCACAGATATACCGGAACATTGAATTCTCTAGCCTTTTCTATGATTTGTCTTAGGCTTAAGATTTGTTCTCGAGTACCTTTTCCTTTCATAAATCCAGTCTGGACTTCAGGAATTTGATACTCTAGAAATGCCCGGAGTCTCTTGTGCAGGATATGTAGCATAACTTTACTGGCATGTGAAATCAAAGCAATTAAGCGATAATTTTCACATTTTTTCCTCGATCCTTTCTTGTGGATTGGGACAAAGATTGACTGTACCCATTCCTCGGGCCATCTTCCAGAATTCCATATTGCTTGGCAGATTTTCAACAGCATTTCAATTCCAGCACCGTCTGTAGCTTTCAAGACTTCTGCACTTCTTCCATCAGGTCCACACGCTTTTCCAGTTCTCAGCATAACTTACCTTAAAATACGATATCAAGGTAAATGAGACAAGCATAACCTATTTCAACGAATAGAATATGAAGATAAAGAGCTTATTCATGTTAAGACGCAGTACGTTTATTGATATTTCGTCAATTGTAAAACTTGTAACAATTCACTGGTAAGATACAACAGACTTTCAATCTTTTATGGAACAGAAATGTACAACTCCATACTACACAAGAGCCCATACTAGTAACTTGTAAAGTACAAGCTTATTTCCTCCGTTCACTTACATTGTATAGTAATTTGAGCTTCAAAAGTTAATACAATCTAGCCTGTTAGAGGCACGAGTTTCTTACACCATCATGCTTGACTGTCATTTGTGCTCGACAGTCTGTTATATATTCGTCTATAAATAATGACAATTTAAACAGGGGCAATGACTGGCCACTCTAAATGGCCTTAGTGTACAAAATAAAGAGTTCAAACGATCGGCTATGAACAAAAGGCTAGGAGGCGAAACACATGCACTCCTTTTTAAAGATCCTTTAAAATCCTAATTGGGCTTATGGCCCCAAATTGCAGAGGCTAAGCCTATACTACAAGGGGTGACCAGATGCAAGAGTACCAAGAATTTAGAAGTTTAGAGAATCTTAGTCACCCCATATCAAGTTGAATAGGAATTAACAAAGGGTGAACATTCTTTATTCCCTAAATTTACATATTTCTCAGCAGAGATTTGAACAGAGTCCTTAGACTTGCCGAAAATTAACGTTTATATTTTAGAATTTTACATTAAGGAAAGAAGTTTGAAATCTTCCCCTAAGTTAACTGCCTGGAGCTATTACATGTTAAGAGATGTCTGCCGTTACCTTGAGTTGTTGGGCCTTGCGACGACGCCAAGGGTGCCTCTGTCTTCAATTACGCCCTACACACACACACACACTAGGCTGGAGCGATGAAGATGACAATACGGCCCTAAAGCGCCCAGCTTTTATAGGATCTCAGAGGGGAAGTTCCAGAAATCTCTTGAACTAGACAGAATGCCTGTACACAACCCGAAATTTAATTGGCTAGAGAAATATACACAAAATTCCTGATTTTATTAATAAGTAAGGAAGAAGGAAACTGTAGGAAATCTGCGAAAACTTAAGGTTAACAAACATTGAAAATTGAAAATTCCCTTAGAAGGTAATTGTCCGTAAACTCGCCAGAGGGATCAATAGGCCGATAGTAGAGACATCTAATGGTTTACGGTCCAAGTAAGTCAATTTGGATAGTTCTGGATTCACCACACAGATGGGCGTCTAGAAGGCGCGCAGTTCAACGGGACGGAATTATTATTATTATTATTATTATTATTATTATTATTATTATTATTATTATTATTATTATTATTATTATTATTATTATTATTATTATTATTATTATTATTATTATTATTATTATTAGCTAACTGAGGCAAAAACCAAACGAAATGCCATTATTCTGTAAAGAGACACCGGAGACCATGTGCCCTTTATACCAATATACTCAGAAGGTACCCCTGAACAACCTCCGAAAGTTTGTCTGTGAAGTTCGAGTTCATCCTGTATACAGATGTAACAATAAAGTACGGTCAAACTTTCAGGTAACATTCTTCACACGCAGAAAATTAAAACATGTTATACGGCCGTGCATCCGAGAAACGCTAAGAAACGCATTCCGTGACAAAGAGATAGGTAGAAGGGGACCAATTCTCTGGCCTCCTCACATGCCGGACTTAAACCCACTAGTTTCTTATTTGCGGCGATATTTTAAAGCTTTTGTCGGTACAAGACGCAGAGAGTCTTCGTTTCCCTAATGTGGAAGGGTTAAAAACCACACGCAATACTCCAGGGATGTATCAGCACATCCGGGATTCAATTATTGTTGCACCACGTTCAGAAGACTCATTTATTTCAATATGTATCAACTTCGTCACTATAATTCTTCGTATTCTATTCTGTTGGCTTGTGAGCCTTCTTAGCGAAATCTTATGATTTCTTTCATTTTTCTACACTCTTCTACTCGCCAGGTGGCGTAGTTCAGACAGTAAAGCGCTGGACTTCTAAGCTCAAAATGGCCGTTTCGCATCCGGCCTAGTTCGGTGGGTATTTGAAACACAAATACGCCAGCTTCGATCCGACAAATTTAATGAAACGTAAAGGAACTCGTACGAGATAAAATCCTGGCAAATTGGAGCCTTTGAATACCTTTTAAGTAGTTAGTGAAACGTTAAAGGAATAATATGAATTATCTTCTACTCGAATTCCACTAGCCTTATCACGTTCACTTCTTCATGAGCTCTTGTTCTTCTTCTCCTCCTTCGCCTTCTTCTGCGCATGCTGGGTCGACGTTTCTGGAGAATCCTTTCTTAGTTGTCTGGTGCTACACATCATTTTCTAGTCTTTTCTTCGTCACAAATCCTTGTTGATGGAGACCACTAGTTTTCTTCTTGGTCTTCCTCTTTCTCTACTACCCTCGATAGTCATAATGTCAGCGCTTTTACACACACAATTACAATTCCTTCTCACCAAATCACCTTAAAATTGCAATCCCCTCCCTTGGATTCTTTCGGAAATTTCTATTTAAAAAACCAAAATCCATGGCGCAACAGTCCCAAGAGGCTATGGCCTACCGAGCTCAGCCCAAAAGCCTGCAGATTACGAGGTTGCGTGTGGTCAGCACGACGAGTCCTCTCGGCCGTTATTCTCGGCTTTCTAGACCGGGGACGCCATCTCATCGTCAGATAGCTCCTCAACTGCAATCACGTAATCTGAGTTGACAACGAACCAGGTAAAAATCCCTGACCTGGCTGGGAATCAAATGAGGGTCATCCGGTCCTCCGGTTAAGAGGCAGCCACGCTACCCCCAAACGAAGGGCCCGGCCGGAAATTTTTACTATCCTCTCGTTTCCGATCGTGACCATGAACTATACACGTCAAGGTAAGAGGCTACTTTACCCTGTGCTAAAAGAAAATGATCATAAATATCTCATGGCCATCCATCAACGCCTGCTAATATTTCAGATGGCAACGAGCAATAAGGCATTTCCTGCACGGTTGCTAGGTACACTAATGTCCAAAATTTAAGCATAAGTTACGAGTATCAGGGCAACAGGAAATAGACCGAAATCGCACGACATATGCACATACAAACCTTACGTGTTCGGTCTGTATAGGAAAGGAGTGTTCCCTGCTTTGACTAGCGGCGTAACCGCAAGGTAAACACAGCCAGTACCTGCGCCCCATATTCCCTCAGTCATGTTTGCTCTGTTATAGTGTGCCTTTGTCGTGAACGTGACAACATAATTGCACAACGACGCCATTTGGGCCCCATTTTGCAGGGTAGAATACTCGGCCGCCTGGAAGCAGGCCAGATACAGACCGAAGTCGCCGTATCCTTGAATGTGCCACAAAGTCTCATTTCCAGGTTTTGGAGATGATTTCGAGACACGGGAGTTGTTAGTCTTAGGCCAGTGTCAGGACTACCAAGGGTAACCACCCCACAGCAGGACCGATATCTGGCTTTAACCGCCCGGCGAAATCGGAGTGCACCTGCAAGACAATTGTCGGCGGAGCTTGCAGCCGTCTCAGGGGTTGCCGTTTCCCGGTAAACTGTGTACCGGAGGCTCAGAAGAGCAGGGCTGTTTGCCCGACGTCCAGAGGCGTGCGTCCCGCTCACTCCAGCACAAAGACGGGCCCGTTTACTGTAAAGCCGTCAACATCGAAACGGGACCATGAATGAATGGAGGCATGTGCTCTTCACAGATGAGTCCCGCTTCAGTTTGCAGAACGATTCCCCTCGCACATTAATCTGGAGAGAACCGGGTAGCCGATACAACCACAGGAACATCGTGGAACGGGACCAGTATGGTGGTGGTGGCGTCATGGTGTGGGGCGGCGTCATGTTGAATGGCCTTACGGACCTGCACATCTTCATGGGTGGCCCGAGAAACACTGTTAACGCTCGGAGATACAGGGATGAGGTACTGAGACCACATGTTCGACTCTTTAGAGGTGCGGTAATGCCCGAACGCACCGCGCTGCTCTGGTGGATGAAATTCTGGCTGGGGAAGACATTCATCGCATGGACTGTCCAGCGAGGTCTGCCGATCTGAATCCTATAGAACATGCCTGGGATACATTCGGGAGGCGAATTGCATCCCGTCAACTTCCACCAAGGACCTTCCAAGACCTTCGCACTGCCCTTTCGGAGGAATGAGATCGACTGCCACAGGAGCTCTTGGACCATCTGATAGAGAGCATGCCACGTCGCTGCGAAGCATGTGTGGCCGTTAGAGGTAACCATACACCCTATTAACAGCATATTTTGTTGTGGAAGACATTGCCAAGTTTGGTTAGTTGTTGTCAAAGGTGTACCTTAGATATCACAACCTTTTGACACTTTTTTTGACAATATGTATGATATATGGTGTGTGATTCAACTTACGTTTGTTCAGCAGTCCGTCTGACATTCATATCAGGCGGTATGGCCTCGTTTAGTGATTATCCTTAACTTTTGGAAACTAGTGTAACATTGCCTGGCCAACCATCCATAACTCTCATCACAGACTGCACGATTGCTTGGTAACATTGTCTGGCCATCAATCAACGCCTGCTAATATTTCAGATGGCAACGAGCCATAAGACATAGCCTGCACGGTTGCCAGGTAACATTGTCTGGCCATCCATCCATACTTTATATCACAGCCTGCACGATTGCTAGGTATGACCATCCATCCATACCTTACATCGCTGCCTGCACGGTTGCTAGGTAATATTGTCTGGCTATCCATCCATACCTTACATCACAGCCTGCATGGTTGCTAGGTAACATTGTCTGACCATCCATCCGTACCTAACATCACAGCCTGCACGGTTGCTATGGTTACACTTCCGTCCCACACTTTATCGTGTCACGGTACACAGATTTTCGGAGACCCCCAGCTATAAGACACATTTTTGTCAAAATTCCACAGGGGAAATAACAAGGAGCTGGAGTAACTACCGACAGTGACAATGAGCGCTAACCTGAAACGGATTAGGACAAGGAGGGCCACGGTTCGCATCCCGGAACCTGTTCCAAACTGGTACCCCCATAAACTGAGCCACCTATATGTCCACTGAACCGTTGTACATAGTTTACAAAGCAAAACGTGACATCCAATATCCTCCAAACAGAAATAGAAATGATCGAGCACATAGGACGAAAAACTGCGCACACGATTTCTCACCCAGAGAAAGGCAGATCTAAGTGGAATTTTCAAGGTTGTTTTTCGCGTTCCACATAAAATATTTGCAGATGCATTTTGCTGGTTGTAAACTCTCCTAAACATATCTGCACGAAAATTGCGTGAATAATAACTTTCAAATAGAACACTTGTTCACTGAAGCGGTGGCGTCTACAAAGAGTGAGTACGAGAAAGTTCAGGAGAGTTACCACCGAGATGTTTGAGACGTGACTTCACGTAAACAGTTCGGTGAAGAACATCAGAGGTAAGATTTATTACAAACTTGGCCTATTTTAAAGCAATTTTATAAGGCGAACATAAACATACTCCACCTCATTGACTGAATCGTCTGCATTGAGGTCCTCGGTTCAGAAGATCCCGGTTAAAATCCCGGCAGGGTCGGGCTATTTAACTGCGTTTGATTAATTACTCTGAGTCTGGGACTGAGTGTTCGACTTTATTTCAATATGAATCAATCAATTAATCAAACTAACATCACTGATCTGCATTTATGGCTGTCGCCCAGGCGGTACACTTCACATCAGTTCTTTACGCGGACTTTCCTTAAATGGTTTCAAAGAATTGGAATTTCATCGAACATTTCGCTTGACAAGTTAGTTCAGCACGTAATTTCTCATCCTATTAATGAACGTTGGACCGAATCTCTTCTCTTGAATTTCAACTTCATAGTCAGCACATCTCCTTATTACCAAGGTTTCCCAGTCCAAAGTTTGCATTATTTCCGTAAAGCTATTATTTTGTCGGAAATCACCCCCAACAAATTATGTTGCATTCCTTCGGATCTTTTCCAGTTCTCGTGTTACGTACTCCTGGTGTGATTGCCATACATTGGAACCATACTCTACTACGGTTTTACCAGAAACTTGTACGCCCTCTCCTTTTCATCCTTGCTATGACCCTTATTACTCTCATAACCATGTGAATAGATATATAACATTTACTTACAATATCATTGATGCGATTACGCCAATTAAGATCTTTCCTTATATTGACACCTAGATACTTACAATTATTCCATTGAGGAAATGTTACCCCATAGACACAGTAATTAAAATGTACAGGACTGTTCCCCCTTGGAGAAAGTTATAACTTGAATTTTCACCTCGATTTCCATCATATCACTGTCTGTTGTCTACCTCATAACGTTGTTGAGGTCTCTTTGCATTCGCTCACAATCTCAATTAGTCCATATAGTATAACATCATCCGCAAAAAAGTCTTACCTGTGATTACAGTTCTTTACTCATATCAATGATGTATATAAGAAAATATAAAGGTCCCATTACACTACCTTGAGGAAACCCATTCTTAATCATTACAGGACCTACTGTTCGTAAAGGTACACCACTCATCATCAGTCAGCACACAAACAGACAATAGCGAATACATTTCTCCTGATAGGTCTGGCATCATAAATAGTATCCGGCCGTGAAATAGGAGCAAGTCCTTATGTCCGACAAGAGCAGGACACAGTAAGTGCGGTAGAAGAAGAATACAGCCAAACCACAGTCTCTGATCTAATGAGAACGTGAGAGATTTAAACTAGACATCCTTCCTGACAACTCACGTGACAATAGTGTCACTGTAGAGTGGAAGGAACTTTCAACCTAGCAAGAAGAGCCTTAACTTTAGATATCGGGTGATGCAATATCCTCGCTGATGTAATCACATTACGAGGTTGTAAATAAATGTTACAGTCTCTTCACGTGGTTATGCGAGTATTTAGGGGTTGTAGTGGGGATATAAAGGAGAGGGAGTATAAGTCTCTGGTAAGACCCCTATTATAGTTCCAGTGTATGGGAACCACACGAGGGTTATTTGGTACGAGAACTAGACATGATCCAAAGGAAAGCAGAACGATTTGTTCTAGCTGATTTCTGATAAAAGAGTAGTGGTTGCAAGAATGGTGCCAGTTTTGGACTGGGAAGACTTGGGAGTAAGGAGACGAGATGCTCGACTAAGCGTTATGTTCCGAGCTGTCAGTGGAAAGTTGGCGTGGAATGACATTAGTAGACGAATAAGCTTGATAAAGATAAACTTGGTATTCATTAACTCTGCACGTTCAGTTATTCCCAACACCCGCCCTCAAAAGACCTGCAGCAGCGAGAATGACACAGTACATGTACGATTTGAAAAATTACAAAGTGAGGTCTCTGCTGTTCCAACTGCTCACCAGAAGTTGCGTAACTTTCATCAAGACGGCAACAGTTACTACAACAAGTAGTTTAATTGAAAGGGAAAGGTTGCTTCCCGTAGCGAGACTGATCTTACAGACTGGTCTGCTGCGCACGGCCTGAAATTGAACCTTACAAAGTCACAATTAAGCCTTCGTGGGCATCAAAATCAAATGACAAGTATAAGTAAACGTCCGTTGCCCAGAGTAATATTTGAGGATATTCCAGTTCTTTTATAGTATACCACAAATGAATAATCTCGGCGTTATCATCGATGAACGCATGAATTGGTTTGGACATACATACCATAATGTTTTCTCTGCTCTATATTCTTTATATAAACATAAATTTCCAATAAAACTTAAACAGTAAATAATCGAAGCTCTTGTAAATCCCACATCTTGACTGTGATGTTGATTTCAACGATGTGAGGAAACAGTTATTGTCCCTAATGTTAAAAAGCCCTCAAAATGCATGTTTGATAAATTTAAAAAAATATGACAACCGGGCGAGTTGGCCGTACGGTTAGGGGCGCGCAGCTGTGAGCTTGCATTCGGGAGACAGTGCATTCGAACCCCACTGTCGGCAACCCTAAAGAAGCTTTTCCGTGGTTTCCGCATTTTCATACCAGGAAAATGCTGGGGCTGTGCCTTAACTAAAGCCACGGGAGTTTCCTTCCCACTCCTAGGCTTTTCCTATCCCATAGTCGCCATTAAACCTATCTGTGTCGGTGCGACGTAAAGCCAATTGTACTGTACAGAAAATATGACCATGTATCATCATATTTCCTGGAACTAGAGTGGTCGCGACTTCATGTTCGTCGTAACCATCATACCTTGTCTCCCCTCCGTCGAGTCCTTCGCCATCTTACCTTTCTTCGCGTTTCCATTACGTATCAAATGTTCATAACAGAGATACAAGGCTCAAACATCAAATCAGCTCGTTATTCCTCACCTTCGGACTGCTCCACATAACAACTCTTTTTCTGTGTTTGCCGCACGAGAATGAAACCGTTTACCGGATGACGTCACAGGAATACCAACCACACGGTCCTTTGAAAGAGCTTTAAGAGGTACAGCAGGATACGAGTGAACTGTGCAGTTTTAGTCTTCACTAGATATTATTATTATTATTATTATTATTATTATTATTATTATTATTATTATTATTATTATTATTATTATTATTATTATTATTATTGTCCGCCTCTGCGGTGTAGTCGTTAGCTTGATTAGCTGCCGCCCCTGAAGGCCGGAGTTCGATTCCCGGTTATGCCACGAAATGTGACACTTGTTACAAGTAGATGGGGGTTCGAATCCCTCCTCAGCCATCCTCTAAGTTGTTTTTCGAGGTTTCCCACTTCTCCTCCGGGCAAATGCCGGGATGGTACCTAAATTAAGGCGACGGCCGCTTCCTTTCCTCTTCCTAGTCTATCTCTTCCAAACTTTCTATCCCCGAACAAGGCCCATGTTCAGCATAGCAGGTGAGGCCGTCTGGGTGAGGTGCTGGTCCTCTGCCCAGTTGTATCTCCCCGACCTGAGGTCTCCCGATCCAGGACATTACCCTTGAGGCGGTAGAGGTGGGATCCCTCGCTGAGTGCAAGGGAGAACACAACGCTCGAGGGTAAATCGACTAATAAAGAAAGAAAGAAAGAAAGAAAGAAAGAAAGAAATCATGATAGCATTAATAATCACTCTAATGTATAATAATTGGTTTAGTATAACAGAAGGCCTAATGACCTATTTATACCGTTAACTTATCTCGAGCTGAACCTCCTCCTAATGAACTGGACTCGAACTTACTTCAGTAAAGGAACTGATTGTGTTCAAGACTCGAAATTTCACACATCCAACGATGTAGCACCTTCACATGCGGTCATTAGGCTTATTGGGAATTCTAACTTGGAGCTCCAGCTCCATTCACCCAGAAGGACGTGGGTAGGATTCTCAGTCAGGAAGTCGGAAGATTTAGAAACGAGTTCTGAAGAGCCATACGACCCTGAGGTTCACTCATCCTGAAACAGAAATGATAACCACGTTTTGCAGAGGGGGGAACTTACCACTCTATCCACTTACAACAGAACTGTCTGTGCTGAACCACAGAAAAATTTTCGGACATGAAGGAGAAGTAAACGAGGAGATTGCTTACGATGTACACAATACTTATTACTATAATTATACAGATTTAAACACATGTTTTGCTAGATGTATTTGAGGTTCTTCCTTTTCAAACGATTTAACTTGTTTTTCAAACTCCTAAACGTCGACGGTTTTATTAGCTGTCGAACTCGAGATTGATACATCCTCAACATGTTTGAGTACAACTCTGTTCATTGTTACATAACATAACCTCAAACCGGACACTGTTTGGCTGACTCACTCTACCACTAGTAAGGGTATGGTCATATCACACATGACCCCCTTCAAATCGAACTGGAGACCTTACTTTATCGAGATTCAGAAATCCGACACTCAATTGTTTAGCCTTTTTTACGGGTTTTTCGTGAATAATATTTGGACCGGACATGATTTTAAAAATTATCGTTTTCCATTTGACAGAGCTCTCCAAAACACGCGTTTCGACACCTTCAGCATTTATCCACCTTTCGGTGTTGCTACGGTGGGGCCCTATACTGTGTGATGATAAAAAACATCTTCAATGTTAAAAACTTCGGTCAATGAATAAGTAATATATCCTACATCTAAAATAGTAACAAACATGTTTCCGTAATATCAACTGTTGTTAGGGACACCACTCCATGAATTGGTTTGATGCAGCTTTCCATGCCACCTCGTTGTGTATTAGGCCTAATGATTTCATTTCTACGTATCTACTACACCCTCCAGTACATTTTCATAAATCTGCTTGTCATATTGATACCTTGGCCTACCCCAAGTAGTTTTACCGCCTGCGCTTTCCTCAAAAAGTAACTGAACCAGTCCTGGCTGGCTTAAGACGGGACCAAACATTTGACCGAAAAGAATAAAATTTTCCAATGGTTTTCTTTTTCATTTAAAAACTGAACTGAACAGTGCGAAAGTTTTGTTAATATCTCCAATACTTCCCTAGTTATGATCAAAAACGTGAAGCTCTGTCACCCAAGGAAGCCCTTCATCGGCAAGTTCGTTGCTCGTTTTCCCTTACTTTTGTTTTTCAGAGCCGTTTCCCTGATAACTCTGAAAGTGTTTAAGATAGTAAGATGAAAGTTTGCATGCATGTATATTTCATAGAGAAGAAAAAGATATACTAGGAGTATTGAGCTAGCTTCATTGGTTAAGTAGTGAAATGAAAATGAATGAAAAAAATGACTACTTGAAAATAACTTAATGAAAATATATTTATACTTGATTGCCTTCGCTGATTCTAGTACAGGTTGTAGCTATAACATTACTAATCACTCTCCTTCACAGCAGGTGCTGCGCAGGTCTCGAACTCCATACCAGATCAGTTATGGAGCTCGTTATTCACAAACCAGTATAAGAAATATTTACCCTCCCTCATTACTGTTTAAATTTAGATTACGGCTATCATTTCATTATTATTATTATTATTATTATTATTATTATTATTATTATTATAAAATTCGTACTATTGTTACTTTTAAGTTATGTGTCAGTTGTTACGATTTTTCCCTCATCATCTTGTACTAAAGGCAATGCCTTGTCGCTGTCTGCTAGCCTCTTCTTGTTACTGTATGAACCACATGGCAGTTCACTGACGGAGCTCTGATGTGTGACATCCTGGTTCTCTTTCAGTGATGGTTTGGAGGAGAGAGTTATGAGTCAGTAAGTGCCCAAGGAGCTTCGTTTTCCTCTTCATTATCATATTCAGTAAACATCGATCCTACTTTACGTTCTTTAAAACAAGCTCATTTGCTTTTTTATCCATCCAACTTATTTTCGTAATTCTTCTCCAAAACTAGAAATCTGCAGTCTCGAGTTTTGTTTCTCCCTGTTTCCTTAATGTCCAGGTTTCGCATCCATACAATAGCACACCCCAAACAAAAGTCTTGAATTTTCTGGTCTCCAAACTGAGATGGTTGTTTAGCAATACGTTTTTTGTTATTTTAGAAGGCTTGTTTTGCTACCACTACTTTTTTATTAATTTCATAAATGGACTTGTTATCAGAGGTAATTACACTACCCAATTAGGTTTTTTCCTCAAATTTTTCTAAGGATTTACTGAATGTTTCCTTTTCTTAATTAGCTAATAGAGCAATATCATGTGCAAAGTGGATATTGTGCACCTGAATACCAATAAAATTCACCCCTTTGATTTCTCTAAATGCATTTCCTAGTTACTTTAATTGTATCAATTTAATGCAGTTATTAATCTTGGTTTAGTGCAAGAGAAGGCTAAGAGCCTTATCTACGAAGCAAAACAAGGCAAATAAATAATTAAAATGAAAATTAATACTCCCACTTGGCCTCTTATCTCACCGTTAGGTGCTCAACTTTTCTCAAGAAAGCTGAGTGAAGCTCAGCTCTCATATTCAAGTAAAACTCCCTGACCTGGCCCGGAAACGAACCTGAAACTTCCGACTACGACGCATGATCGCCAGCCGTAGACCATGGTACCTGCAAGGGCGATATTGCTGTAGAAATGAAAGCTGAATGTGGTCAGCACACCTGTAACACGTGAATTTGGCAGTGACCCCAGTCCACCTCACGGAGTCAATTTAACTTCATTTCACGTAATCGTGCCAACAAGACAATTACTAAGCAGTTCAGAATCCGGATTTCTTCGTACTGGCTCCAGTTCGGCCTCCCCTGATCAGGTCTCAGGGTCGACTTGTGCAACGAGCTCTAGACCAGCGTTCTTCTTCTGAGGGGCCGGAGAAGTGGTACAGTAAACATTTGGGGCACGGGTGTCTGCCCACGACGAAACAAACAGAGTTTGAAGGGCGATATCGTCCAAAAATGCGATTTTCCAATTTTATTTTCTTCATTTAAAATATAGCAGTCTAAAATTTTGTTAGTGAAAATAAATTGAAGTATGATATACGGGTGGAGAATCACACGGAGTGACACGTTTAGCTCCAGGAAGTCCAATGAATGTATCACAACTCCACGTCCCTGATCAACTTTTGGGTGCGTGACATATAGTGGAACATCGATATCTCGAACAACCTCGGGAGGTAAATTTTATTTCGAGTTATCGAAATTTCGGGATATAGAGAATATCGTTTTTGAGCGTGTATAACACATAATTATATGTATTTATGGGATTATACTGAATACGTTATTTTTAAAAGTAATTGCAAATATACAAACAAACTCTATATTACGGCATCACTTTAATTATAATACTTATTACAGTAACTTTTTAGAAGACAGGATACAGTACATACAGTAGTGAAACAAGAAACATACCTGTGGGAAAAAAACCCGTTACCGTCTTCTGTTTGTTACGGTTAACCTTTCCTCCCTTCACGTTGAAACATCTCGTCAATACCACGCAGCCGAGATTCGTAAATGGAGCTTTTCATCCGCGACTTTGAGGTTGTTTTTGTACGTGATCGGTAAGGAATTCACACCCGAGAAACAGCGAGGCTTCGCCGATTTTCCGCCCACTCGATGTTTTAGTTTTTCAGTTCCCCTCATGTTAGCTCCCAGCATCACTGTAACCCTTCCTTTACTTGTTAACTGTTCCACACAAACCACAAATGCCGTATCACACAGTTAATATTGCACACAATTCGAGTTACAGAGTATTTTTTGCTTCAAAGGAGGAAATGCTTGCTTCCAGATATCGAGAAAGTCGTGTAATCGAATTTCGAGTAGGCCTAATAGAGAAAGAAATGCACGTGAAGAATAAAACAAACGGCGAAAAATTTAATTTACTTCAAGATACTGAAAATTCAAGTAATGGAGGTTCGAATGTATATCCAAAACTTTCGGAGTAAGAACCAAAAACGTAAAGGCCTGTCACCCTAGCAAGCCCTTTATAGGTTAGTTTGTTGCTCGTTTCCCGGAACTTCCGTTTTTCAGAACCATTTTTCTGATAACTCCGGAAATTTTTAAGACATTTAGATGAAATTTTGCATGCGTATATATACAGTATACATTCACCTTTATGACAGTTTCAAACTTTTTTAATTTTCTTTCTTTCTTTCTTTCTCTCTTTCTTAATCTGTTTAACCTCCAGGGTTGGCTTTTCCCTCGGACTCAGCGAGGGATCCCACCTCTACCGCCTCAAGGACAGTGTGCTGGAGCTTCAGACTCTGGGTCGGGGGATACAACTGAAGAGAATGCCCAGTACCTCGCCCAGGCGGCCTCACCTGCTATGCTGAACAGGGGCTTTCCGCGGGGATGGGAAGAAGATTGGAACGGATGGACAAGGAAGAGGAAAGGAAGCGGCCGTGGCCTTAAGTTAGGTACTATCCCGGCAGTTACCTGAAGGAAAATTGGGAAACCACGGAAAACCACTTCGAGGATGGCTGAGGAGGGAATCAAACCCCCTATACTCAGCTGAGCTCCCGAGGATGAGTGGACCCCGTTCCAGCCCTCGTACCACTTTCAAATTTCGTGACAGAGCCAGAAATCGAACCCGGACCTCCGGGGGTGGCAGCTAAACACACTAACCACTACACCACAGAGGCGGACTGGCATGGCATTAAGGAATGATGTGTTTGTCATACTAAGCTTCCTTCTAATATTCATTTCCAATGCTGATGAAAAAAGTTTAAAACACCCCAGTTTTCAATGTTCAAAGATGCATGTTCCCCCTTAAGAAATAACTGAACAGTGAAAAGTGGAAAAGGTTGAAAGTGTCATAAATGTGAATGTTTCTTTTATTTGCTAGGAATTGGCTGAAAGGACCAAATGGCATAACATTTTGAAGGCTGGAAGTTCATATTGTGCGACTCCAGACTTCCATCATTCGAGATGGTAGGCCAAAATGAGGGCAAAGAAAAAAGTACATTCATTATTATGGCACTCTCACCTTTTTCCGTTATCACTCTTCAATATACGTTAAAACATCCCAGAAGTTACACGTTCTTCAAACAATTACTGTCTACTGTAAATAGCCGCGCCGGCCCCGTGATGTAGGGGTAGCGTGCTTGCCCCTTACCCGGAGGCCCCGGGTTCGATTCCGGGCCAGGTCATGAATTCTTACCTGGATCTGAGGGCTGGTCCGAGGTCCACTCAGCCTACGTGATTACAACTGAGGAACTATCTGACGGTGAGATAGCGGCCCCGGTCTAGAAAATAGAAAATAACGGCTATGGTAGGCTATGGGCCTTCGGAGCTGTTTCGTCTTGGGGAGGGGGGGGGGGGAATTAGCCGTAGAACGCAAACAAAAAATTCTTTCAACTCAAAGAAAGCCTGTTTATATCTACCAAAATAAATTTCGAACTAAGGAAGAACACTACTACTGAAACGTTTCCATTCCCTGAAGAGGTCAGTGGACCTCCTAGACGGTGACGCCGTCTCTCAGACCAGGAGAATAGTATAGAATATAATACACCAATCCCCTAGTTCCGGATCGCCTGGAACTGAGGAGAGAGTAATCATTCACCTTCTTCTTTTACTTTTTTTCTTCTCCTTCTTAATCTGTTTACCCTCCAGGATTAGTTTTTCCCTCAGACTCAGCGAAGGATCCCACCTCTATCACCTTAAGGGCAGTGTCCTAGAGTGTGAGACTTTGGGTCGGGGGATACAACTGGGGAGAATGGCCAGTACCTCGCCTAGGCGGCCTCATCTGCTACATTGAACAGAAGCCTTGTCCATGGATGGAAGGATTGGAAGTGATAGACAAGGAAGAGGGAAGGAAGCGGCCGTGGCCTTAAGTTAGGTACCATTTCGGCATTTGCCTGGAGGAGAAGTGGAAAACCACGGAAAAACACTTCGAGGATGGCTGAGGTGGGAATCGAACCCCCTCTACTCAGTTGGCCTCTCGAGGCTGAGTGAACCCAGTTCCAGCCCTCGTACGACTTTTCAAATTTCGTGGCAGAGCCGGGAAATCAACCTGTGCCTTCGGGAGTGGCAGGTAATCACATTAACCACTGCACCACAAAGGTGGATGTAATAATTCATTGCAATTCATATTATTCTGATACACGCATGCTTTTGTTAATTGCATTTAATAATAATAATAATAATAATAATACTGTTATTGGATTTACGTCCCACTATCTACGGCCAGGTGCCGGAATTTAGTAGCGCAGGAGTTCGTTTACGTGCCAGTAAATCTACCAACATGGGACTGGCGTATCTGAGCACCTTCAAATAACAAAGGACTGAGCCTGAATCGTACCTGCGAAGTTGGGGTCAGAAGGCCAGCGCCTCAACCGTCTGAACCACTCAGCCCGGTGTTAATTATATTTCAGTTTATCTACCACTATCTTAAACATTACACTTATACCTAATTACTATTTCCAAGTAATCTCTAAATTGTAGTTTAAAAAATATATTTATATTTGTCTTAGATATTAAGTGGTATATTTTACTAGGGGTTTTACGTCGCACCGACACAGATAGGTCTTATGGCGACGATGGGATAGGAAAGGCCTAGGAGTTGGGAGGAAGCGGCCGTGGCCTTAATTAAGGTACAGCCAGCATTTGCCTGGTGTGAAAATGGGAAACCACGGAAAACCATCTTCAGGGCAGCCGATAGTGGGATTCGAACCTACAATCTCCCGGATGCAAGCTCACAGCCACGCGCCTCTACGCGCACGGCCAACTCGCGCGGTAACAGTGTTTTCTTGTCCGATCAGATTTCTACTTAGCTTACAATAGACACCATGATTTCTCGACCTACAGCTACGGAATTCCAGCAGCTGAGGAAATCACAATTCATCTATTGTAAGGGTAAGCCGATTCACATGCAATTTAACACATTAACAGTGACAACAATAATACAACCATAATTCTAAACGTTGAATTTGTTCTTGGTTTCTTTTCATACTTTTAGTTAGTGCTATTCTTTTTCATTTCCTTTTGTCACATACTTCTTAAAATACAAAATAACTTTGCTATTCGTCTTTGTGTTATCCATTTTTTGTTTAGCAACTCAAAAATTTTACTTAATTATTTCTCTCTTTCTATTTTTGATTTATATTTACCATACAAATATTTAATTCTATGTTCGTCAGTTCCCCCACATACTCTAAACTGATAAGCCTCTTCTGTTATTTCTCCGCAGAATAAATTATTTTCATTCTTTTCTCTCTCAGCCCCTTATTTTTATATATATCCCCATATTTTGAGCATTCACGGTAGCACCGGGTTTCAAAACTTGAAGTCTCCTCTTCTTTACACTTCAGTCTAGCGACTGACACTCGGGAGCCGTCTTCGGCTATATTCGCTATATTCGCTATATTCGCTGTCACTCGGCTCGTAGTATCAAAAGCATCGTGTCGTCACAAGTAGATGAGCTATGTATGTTCTAAAACAATGGTTGCTGAGTCAGCATTTTCCCACGAGGTCATTGAGCCCTAGTTGAGTAGTAAGGCTATGTACATTCTGACGCGAAGTCATTGACCCCTAGTTGAGTAGTAAGGCTATGAAAGTTCTAAACCATTGACCGCTGAATAACGTCATAACCTTGCGTACGAGAGCAAGCCTAACCCCACACACTCCATTGGAGGGGCCTGATTGGTCAGGGAATGATCTGGGATGCTTTTATCCCCCTAGGTGAGGTTATGACGTCATACGTACGAGGGCAATGCTAACCTCACTGGCCAACCTGGAGTGTTTTTGACCGCTGGGGAGGTAATGACGTCATACCCTTACGTACGAGGGCAATGCTAACCTTACGGGCCACTTTGGAAGAGCCGAATTCGACAGGACCCCTTGGAGAAGCCCAGTCGGAAAGATCACAGACCCCTTGAGAGGAGCTAAATCGATCGAGCATCCATGGAGGAGCTACAAATCGGTTAGGTGACCTAGAGATGAGGTTAAGATTTCATTACGATGTGTTAATTTAACCTTGCGCACGAACGCTAATCTAACCTCACGCACAAAGGCTCCCCGTGGAAGAGTCCAAACGGTTAGTTGACTGGTAGTTGAGGTTATGACATGTTAACCCAACCTCACTATGAGGAACGCTAAACTAACCTCAGACGGGTTCCCCTTGGAAGAGCCGGACTAATGAGGTGAGTTGTCGAAGTCAAGTGAAACTTTCAGGAAATCTTCCAGTATTCATAAGAGTTGTTATTATTATTATTATTATTATTATTATTATTATTATTATTATTATTAGCGTATGGTGAC
The DNA here is from genome assembly GCF_040414725.1 of Anabrus simplex. Classification (NCBI taxonomy): domain Eukaryota; kingdom Metazoa; phylum Arthropoda; class Insecta; order Orthoptera; family Tettigoniidae; genus Anabrus; species Anabrus simplex. The sequence continues at coordinate 787,660,479 of NC_090265.1, forward strand.
GTACACAAAACAATACAAAGATTAAATATACAGCACAAAATATTATATACATAATTACAAGATAAACACATAACATTGAAAACAATCGTGCAAGCAAAGGGGTTCAAAGAGTTAGATCTAAGTTCTCTAGCCATTGTATGGCCTCAGAAGAAGCCACCACAAAGTCCTGGCTGGATCCAGCGAATTCCCTTCCAATGCATTCGGTGACAATATGGTTGATGGTCTGCTTAACTGCACCACAGTCACAGGCTGGAGATGATCTCATACCCCATTTAAACAACATTGATCCACATCTCCCGTGTTTAGTACGTACTCTGTTGAGGGCTACCCATGTCTTGCGGGGCAAATCAAAGCCAGCTGGAAGATTCTTATAATTGAACAGTGTCTGCCATTGAATCGGAGCTACGCTGTTCCACTCTTGTTGCCAATCAGTTTTTGGATTGAAATCCCTCCTAACAAGTTCCTGTGCTGTTTGAATAGGAGGAGATCTTGATTTGAGGCGACTGAATCTGACTTTAACATCTTTGTGTATAGGGAGATCAGGATTGGTTAATATCTTATTGTATTCTCTATACAAGTTGTTCAATCTTCTAATTCTAGGAGGTTCTATGTGGCTCAGCACTGGCAACCAGAAAAGAGGAGTAGATTTTACTGTGCCACTTATGACACGCATTGTTTCATTCAAGACCGAGTCCACCTTTTTAGTATGAGAGCTGTTGATCCAAACTGAAGAACAGTACTCAGCTGTGGAAAGCACCAACGCCATAGCTGAAGTACGCAAAGTAGATGCAGAAGCTCCCCATGTGGAGCCAGCATGAGAGTTAAATGATACTATTGCATTTTAAGGTCAAATTAGTTTTACTACCATTTTTGCTCTTTAAATTTGCAATATAAATATAATAAAGAGAGAGTGCGAATTTTGTGAGTTTGTATATATCTCGAGGGTAATCTCTGAAACTACTGGACCGATTCTAAAAATTATCTTACGAATGTAAATACGAGTATACATTATCCCTGACGGACATGGCTGTATTTTATTTTCAGAAAAATTCGAAGGGTGGGGAGATGGGGAGAAATATAATAATACCAGGCTAATATACGCGAAATATCGATTTGGTCTTACAAGGACGAAACTAATCTCATTTTAAGCCCCTTGACGCAAAGAACAAAAATCGGCAAGCCGTACGGACCCGAAAACCGTGTTTTAAGGCCCTAAAACCAACTGTTATAGAGATATTGGCACCACACTACCCCTGCTCTAGGAATCGGATATTGAAATGAACTGCCGTAAACATGGCAACGTTAGCTCCAAGATTCTACAGCAGCGAGATTGTGCATGTACGTTTGGGCATACCTGCCAACCAAAATTGGTACAAATATGATTTATTATCTGGAAAAAAATTACTGTTGTGTAAGACGCTCATAGGACTCCTTTGGGCGCGAATGGGTGGGGTGAAGTATAAAAATAATAGAAAAGGACCTATATACATAGTTTTGGGGTCGCTGAGGTGAATAGTCACACTCCAGATATAATTTAATTTAAGTCCAAGATCAGCCCCACTGACACGGCGGTGAGAAGGGGCGGAAAAGAATGTACAAAATGATCGAGATTACGGATGACAATCTGTATGTTTCAGAATAGCTCTCAACCAAACTTGGTACACATACGACTTACTATCTGAAAAAAAAGACTGTGGGGGAAAGAAGAAACCCCTAGCACCCAAATATTAATGTCGAATCCATAGTTTTCAACGTTCCCGAGAGGAACTGTGACGATCTGGATGCCGTTTAAGTCATAGTTGAGTCCCAGTCGGAATGTCCAATATAACCAAAATTATAGATGTATACGTGTATGCTCAATCATACGTTTTCCATCAAGTCGTAGCAATTGTACGACCGAGCTTGGCATGGTCTATCGTGTTGTGCTGAGTGTAATCAGCAGTACGATAACGTAGTGAGTGGCTCAAAACTTAGCCAGATAGGTTAAGAGGGGTGGACTTGGGGAGAGGGATATGAAAATTCGTGGTTTTCCTTATTTTCCGGCCTGTGATTGACAGTCCGTGAATATTTGACCGATGCTTGATTTGGTGCGCTTTGATGTTCTTAGGGAAATAATGACTCGTGTATGTTTTAACGCACAAGGCATGTATAATACGCCGGGGTAGTTACGGTTAAATGCCACTTGATACCAATGATACTACATCAAACATTGTGTGCAAAGAAGCTTAATAAGTCAGAAATAAGTTCAGCCTTCATACGGATGTAGGGAGAAAGTTGGGGTGAAAGTGGGAAGGTGGATTTCCACGGTACACTAGTAAAATATATTTTTCAAATTTTCTTAATCAGAGAAGTTTGAAAATTTGTATCTTCGACATGCCTTGTCTAACAACGAAAATGCATGAATAAATAAATAATAAATATAAATAAATAAATTAGCCGTGTGAATCCCCTAAGGGCTATGGCCTCCTGCAATGCAGGGACAGTGCTCAGTTTAACTCATCAGGTGAGCAGGTCCTGAAGAGCATCATTATATTGGTTAATCTCTAGTTTGTTTCATGATAACCTATTACCGCATATTGTACACTTGTGTATTCTCACCCCCGAGTGGATGCAATTGTGTTTTTCTGGATCAACAATTCGCGAAAACGCACTGTTACATTATTGACACGTGAACACTTTTTTTCCCCAGAGAGGGTTTTCTTGGTGAAAGCGTAAACTTGCAATCTTCGTTATTCCATAGCTTCTTCTTCGAATGTTGTAGACGTTAGAAAATGCATAGTGCCAATTCATTTTATGAGTATTTAGGACTAGTTCTGCAAATTTCAGTTTGGAAAACAAAAAAAATGTTTCACAAGGAGTTTTTCACGTTGCATGGACATTATCTATAAAAATACACATAACTCAAAAACTAAGCCAATAGTCTAAAATCTTTGTGTGATTATTTTTCTTAAGGGAATGTGTAAGTCTTAAGGGCATGTGTAAGTGATTAAAATTTGGAGGTGATTAGTTGAAAATGTAGAAGTTGAGAATTTCAGTAAAGCCTCCCCAGATGTTAGAAAAACGAATGTGTACCAGGTAGCAATAGAACCGATTATAAACTGGGCACGCGATAGCATCGTGAACATTCAATTATATCACTAAGCCTGTAATTCTGTTCACAACATACTGAGCTCGAGGAAAGTGAAAATTTAAAAACCTTCGAAAACCTAAAGCAGAGGGAGGGTGTGGCTAAATATCCTGCCACGACCATGATTAAGGATGGGAACGATATATCGGTTTTTGAGAAGTACCGATATTTTCGTTTCGATTTATCGATATATTTTGTACCAAAAATTTGATTCATTTTATAGCAGAATATATCGGTTTTTCCATAAATATATCGTTTTTCTGTGAATAATAATAATAATAATAATAATAATAATAATAATAATAATAATAATAATAATAATAATAATACAAGATCACACGGTAGGAAGTGGATCGGCAACACCTGGCCGCAATAAAGTGAAGAAGCCCATGCCGAAAGGGTGAAGAAATATTGGGCTGATCGAAAGAAGAACTAGAAATGGAATTATGCTTAACGTGGTCCATAATAGACCCTAGAAACAAAACAAAAACGAAAGAATATTGTACATTTATCAAATTGTGATTCCAGAATTTTTGTGGTGAAAGGATTAAACAGTAAATATTGAACGATAGTAATTATGTAAATGTATAAGACATTACGGTTTTTACAAAAATATTAGTAATATTATTCCTAAAAGTAATATAGTAATGCAATAAGTAAAATCTTTTAAAATACTGATATTTAGTCAAGGTGTTTAGAATGTATTATTTATTGGCAATATCATTCAATCAGTAATTTCATTAAGAATAGTAATTCCGTGCTTACTTGGTTTAAACGTCATGTAAGTTCAAGTAATGATCTCAGGAATTTGTAACGAAAGTCAGGAATTCCTGAGGGGACGTTGTTGAAACCCATTCTAAATGTAAAAACACGATGGGACCCTACAGTCCATATTACGAAGAGTTTTTAGAGTGATAGGCTTTGTAGGACAAGTTATTATAAAATACGTACATGTATCAAATCAAGTGTGAAGTTTGTTAAAAACTTGCAACATGCTAAATTCTGTTTCCTTACGTTTAAACTTGTTAGGGAGGGTAGAACATTATTTTTTTAATAGATTTAATCCTATATAATATTAAAATCTCTTCATTCTGTTCCTGTAGCAATAGCCTGAAACAGATCCATGCAGAGTTTAATTTTTTTCCATTGTATATTTTTTAATCTCACCTCACCTACACCATAATTTGATTTAAGGAGCATGTTCTCTTTAAGTATATCGACGAATAGAAATTCGTCCTGTCGGCAAATTAAATATATTGCTTATCGTTGGCGATATATCGACACCACTTCAAGATTATTTATAATGTATATCGATTATCGAACATAGTGTTGCAATATACTGCAATATCAGTATATCGGTACTTAAATGATTTCCTCCATCCCTAACCATGATGCACGAACTTAGCCGAGTGGGAGGTGCTAGAGCAAAGTCTTCTCTACTGCTCCTCTCCTACTGTCCACGTCTCACAGTCATACAAGACAAGTATATTCATTCATCCGTTGCACACATCCGATGAGGACGACTACTACTAAAATGTTTTCATAGCTCCCCTTGTACATTTATAGTGTTGTCTAGTATGATTGTGAGACGTGGACAGTAGAAGCTACTACCAGAGAACGCTCAAAATTAGCTGGATGGACAAATTAACGAATGACGTAATGCTCGCTAGAGAAGGAGAATCGAGATGTATTTGGCCTCAGATTCAAATTAGGCGAGACCGACTGGTAGGCCATCTGGTGCGCCATTACTCAATGATAACAACAGCAGCTGAGGGCTGCATAGAAGGGTGAACGTGAAATCAGCGAGGAAGGCCACGTCTGGAATGCACGAGCCAAATCATGTCAGATGCGGGAGTGAGCTGAAGAAGAAGAAGAAGAAGAAGAAAAGGGGGTCAGAAATTGGTTTTGTGGTCTCATCTGTCCTTAGACCTTCCTTTTCTTCGTACACAGGATAGCTGAAAATAAAGAATACTTTTGGCTTCTTTCGCCTTTTTGATGCATGTTGCCCGCTCCCACTGAACCTGATCGTTGTTTTCAAAGAAAGTACAACGTCAATGAGAGGGGAAAATGGAAGATGTCTAACACTTCGAAGAATGAAGGTCATTTAGCTTCGTTCAACGTCGCCCTTTGTATTAAGAGTGATGCAACTCGTATGACAGCAGCGCAGTGTGCGGCATGTAAAGTGCTTGTTGTGTCTTCATCAGGGGTCCTTTGTTCGGTGGGTACGTGACACTTTCACTGCTCCTCCTAGAACTGCACTACCTGCATACTCCACTGCGCAGAGCAGGTGTATTAATTAATGATAAACGTTCTTTTCTCGCAGTCCTACAGTTCGTAATAATGTAATTTGCTGTACGTCCCACTAACTACGTTTCCGGTTTTCGGAGACGCCGAGGTCTGTAACGTGTTCGTAAATGTACTGACACGACGATGACGTATTTAAGTACCTTCAAACACCACCGGATTGAGCCAGGGTCCAACCTGCCAAGTAGGAGTCAGAAGGCCAGCGTCTCAACCATCTGAGCCACTCAGCCCGACGATTAGTTAATTGGTTACAAAGTTATTGACAAATAATTTTTATATGTTGCTTGAAAAATGCCCCATGCGGCAAAGTTTTCATTTGTATGCGCTATAATCTGGCAGACTTGTCAAAAGTACTCACATATTTAAGAACATGTCTTGATTTTGCAGTTAGGTATAAACCATTGTATATATTCATGATTTGAACACCTTCAAATACCACCGGACTGAGCCAGCATCGAACCTGGCAAGTTGCGGTCAGAAGGCTCTGAGCCACTCCGCTCGGGGGAATAAATACTTCTTTTTCTTAGTTATTACTTGATTTACAGCATTATGTTACTGTGCTGGTGGCCATGGCCGTTAAAACACAAAGTGTTTATGGTGTGACACCGTCCCAAATCCCATTATAGGAAAAGAATCACTATCAGAACGTAGCACGGTAGGGCCAATTTCTAATCAGTAGATTGCGTGCCGGAAGCCTGGATTAAATTCCATATCTCTCCGCAGGTTTCGCATGGAGTGAGAACACAGGACGACCTGATGAATGGGGGCGTTAAGCCTTCAGCAGATTCCTTGCTGTTATTTGAGAGGAGTATGCTATGTGTGGACATCGGATTTCATCCTCTCTCTGGCTCATTAATATCATCCTCACACACACCCCAGCAGGTCACCCATAGACTCCAACCTGCACAGGTGAGGTGAACGTGTCCTCAGACACTCAGACAGCTTCACATTAGTTTCACATTATTTGTCTTTACATCTAATGGAAGTATCTTCTTCTTCTGTGAATCTGTCTTGAGACAGGTATCAACTGGATATCCTCCATGGCTTTCTGTCCCAAGCATCTTGCTTCAGTTGTTCATAGATTTCCTTTGTTTGACATCTGTTAACATTCCAAACCTTCTTCTTCCTCTCCTTCCATCTATTTTTCCCTCCATCACCCTCTCTTGACGACAATTTATACGTAGTACCAGGATATTTTCCTCTTCTGTATCGTTTTCATCAGGGGTCTCATCTTACGTACTCTTCTTAGCACTTACGCATTTCACTCTTTATCTGCCCACTTCACTGTTTCCATTCTTCTCGACAACCAAATTTCAAAACTTTCCAAATACTTTGCATCTTTCTTTGTTTCTTAATGTCTATGTTTCAGTTCCGTATGACACCACATTACACACAAAACACTTCGTGAACCTCCTTTTAAATTAGTAGGGATTGCCTTAAACGTCAAAAGCTCTCTCACCTTTCCGAAAGCTTCTTTTCCCATATATATTCTGCTTCTTAATTGTTCTGTACAGTGGAAGTATGGGGCACAACAAAGTCTCTGTTGCCACCTCTGCCCGCCTTTCTCCTGTAACACCTCTGCTTGTACCGGCTCCCCTCACTTAACTGTGTGCATTAACAGAACAATATCTACTCCCCACTGTGGGAAGGATGTGCTGCTTTGATTGCAGTGTTACACTAGTCTCTATGTCCACAACACTCGACTATCACCCATCCACCTTTCTATGTATATCTACACCGTAGTTCCAATTTCTGATGCGGGATCGAGAATGACCTGAGATGTTACATGTTTAAGGCCGGATGCCCTCCCTGACGACAACCTCAGTTGAGGAGCTAATGAGGATGAAACGATGGTACATAAAACTGAGTAAGGACAATGTTCTCCAAAAATAAGCATGCAGTGCAAGACCCTGAGTTGAACATAAACAATCATAAAATTGAAAGTAACAACTATAAAAATCTTAGAAGTTTTATTCGTTACTACGTTAACCTTAAAGATTACTGCTTACGAAGGCTAAATATAATGAAGATTTTGGCAGCAAAGAACTGGGAGGCAGATTACTAAGTGCGAATGAACACTTACAGAGCCATTATAATGGATAAATTAGACTACGGCAGCATTGTATACAATTCCGCAAGAATGTCTTCACTCATAATCCTTGATTCCATCCAGTTCACAGCTCTTAGAATTGCTCTAAGAGTCTTCCGCACCAGTCCAGTAGCCAGTATTCAAATAGAACCACCATTCGCAATTAGACTTACAGGATTAAGTTTGACTTGCGCTCTCTAGGTAGCAGCTATAACTGATTCACACATTAAGCTTTAAGCTATATGTTAGGGGGAAAAGATCCACATGGGTCGACGCCCCGAACAAATAGCATCTTAAAAAAAGCTATATGTTTTTCCTAATAAACTCCAAGGTACAAACATTAGATCAGGATCAAAACCACCGCCTTTCAATGTCAGAATAGCCAAATTCCTCGAAGAATTAAATCTAAATACCCCTCCAATACTCCTCACAAACCATTCCAACAATTAACTTTGAACCAAACAATAAGTGTCTAAGACTATTGTCAGATCTCAATCCCATCAATTATTTCTTCAACTTTCGACTATATACCCAAGGCACAAGGCAATCTACGCTGATGGATCAAAATATGAGGAAAGAAATATTTGTGGGATTATAATCCTCAACATACCGTGCTATACCGATTGCTTGACAGTCTTCTCTGATGATCTCTATGCAATAAAGCAAGCCGTGTTACAAATTTCATCGTCCTGTGCGGGGAAGTCGTAGAATAACACTCACGGTATCCCGTACCTATCGTAAAAGGCGACTAAAAGGGGCCCAGGGCCTCTTAACTTGGGAGATTTTGCCCTTCGCTGAGTCCAGGCATTGCTTTTACTTACTTGTGCCAGGATTCTCACTGTCATCTATCATATCCGACCTCAACTCTTATTCATTTCCGACCCCGACGGTATTACGTATCGAGGCATAGGGAGCCTTTCATTTTCACGCCCTTCGTGGCCCTTGTCTTTCTTTGCCCGTTATTTTCATATTTCGAAGTGTCGGATCAGTTTCTTTCTTTCTTTCTTTCTTTCTTTCTCTATAATTAGTGATATATAGAGTATGGTTGCCTAGTTATATTTCTTAAAACAGTAATCACCACCACCACTACCACCACTTACGCATTTTAGAAACGAACACCTGCAAAAACTCCCTTGTGATTTTTTCTGATTCAAAAGTTGCATTACAAGCAATAGAAAGTCCATCGTCGAAACACATTACTGTACAAGAAGTACAACTGTTGTTTAACAAAATAATGAACGAAGGCAAACAAGCCATTGGATGCTCTCTCACAGGGGTACTCGTGGCAATAAATCCGCTGATCAGGCAGCTAAAGAAGCTACGTATCTCCCGTTAAGTGATCTAGCATTAGGTACACCTCACACTGACATTATTACCTATGTTAAAACAAAATTATACCAACAGTGGAAGATAAATTGGATTAAAACTTCAAAAGGAAACTCTATTAAATAGCAACGGAATCTACAATACAACATTATCTTCACAACCTCTACAGGCAAGAACAGGTCCTAATATCTAGAATAAGGATTGGTCACTCCAGCAACTACCTCCTTGAGAAGAAACAACCTCCCATTTGCACTACATGCAATAGTGTGTTGACTGTGAAACACATCATCACCAATGGCGCCAGTACCACGGTATACCGAAGAAGATTAAGGAGGCATCCTCAACTCCTTCACTGTGCAGTCAAATCATTAAGTTTTTCAAAGACACTGGACTGTATTAAAAATGTAACTGTTCTGATTAAAATACCGGTATGGTTTATATTCCTCTTGTTCTTCACTCTGTACCCAATTCTTAAAGTAATTTAATGTAAAATCTAGAATTAAAAGTCGCCGTAAAACCTTAGGGTTAAAGCAACTATAAACCAAAATCAAAATACGAAAGAGAGAGTGACAATTCTTCCTTTCTCCCACTGGTCTTGCACCAAAATCATTTCTATAAAACTTCAAGACACTACAGCTTCCATCCACACTCACAAAATGGCACAAAGAGTTGCAACATTATCAGAATATTCTTGAATGCTCAGAACGGACCATTATTAGAAAAGCCTGCAACCTCTGTAGCAAAGAGAATAATGAAGACATAAATTATATTTTAAATATATGTAAATTATGATTAAGTTCTATTTCTCATCTATACTAATGTTATAAAGGGGAAAAATTTGTTTGTTTGTAACGAATAGACTTCAAAAACTACTGAACCGATTTTAAAAATTACTTCATCCATAGAAAGCTACATTGCCAGTGAGTAACATGGGCTGTATTTTATTTTCAAAACAATTCTAGGTGAGGGGCACGGAGGGGAGATATAAAAATATTAGGCTAATTTGGGCAAAATATCCAATTTGTCATGTAAGGACGAGACAAAGCTCAATTTAATCCTCTTGACGCAATGAACAACACCCGGTAAGCCCTACGGGCCCGAAAACCATGCTTTAAGGCCCTAAAACCAACCGTTACGGAGATATTGGCACCACACTACCCCTGCTCTAGGAATCGGATTAAAGAAATAAACTGCCGTAACCATCGCAACGTCAGCTCCAGGATTCTAGAGCAGCATGTACGTGTGGGCACAGCTGCCAACCAAAATTGGTACACATAAGACTTACTATCTGTAAAAAATATACTGTTGTGTAAGGCACTCATAGTACTTTTTTGGGTGGGGATGGAAAAGGGGGTGAAGTATAAAAATCTTATCTTACTATATATAAAAGTGGATGTATGTGTGTGGCTGTGTGTAAATGACACATCTCCTCCTAAACCACTGGAGCAATTTCAACCAAACCTGGTACACGTATTACTTACTATCGGAAGATGAGCACTGTGGGGGTAAGCTATCCCTATCGCCCTTAAGAGAGGAGGGTCAGGGGGGTTAGTTATAAAAATAATCGAGAATTGTGTCGAATTCATAGTTTTCGGGGTCGCTGAGTTGAAAAGTAATACTCCAGAATTTTTTAAAGTTCAAGTTCAGCCCTCTTTTAGGTGGGGAGCGAAGGGGGGTGAGATATAGAAATAATTAAAAACAGTTTCGAATCCATATATTTCAGGGTCTCTGGTATGAATAGTAATACTCCGGATATTTTACAGGTCCAAGTGGGGGGTGGTGGAGATGAGATATAAAAATAATCGAAAAACTATATATAAAGTCTTCTTCTTACTATATATAAAACCGGGCGAGTTGGCCGTGCGCGTAGAGGCGTGCGGCTGTGAGCTTGCATCCGGGAGATAGTAGGTTCGAATCCCACTATCGGCAGCCCTGAAAATGGTTTTCCGTGGTTTCCCATGTTCACACCAGGCAAATGCTGGGGCTGTACCTTAATTAAGGCCACGGCCGCTTCCTTCCAACTCCTAGACCTTTCCTATCCCATCGTCGCCATAAGACCTATCTGTGTCGGTGCGACGTAAAAGCCCCTAGCAAAAAAAAAACTATATATAAAAATGGGTGTGTGTGTGTGTGTGTGTGTGTGTGTGTGTGTGTGTGTGTGCGCGACACATATCCTCCTAAACCACTGGAGAAATTTTACCAAACTTGGTACACTTATCAATTAGTATCAGGAGACAAACCGCGTGGGGGTAAGACACCCCTAGCACCCTTATGGGCAGGGGGTGAGAGGGGTGGTATAAAAATATTCTAGAATAGTATTGAATCCATAGTTTTCGTGGTCGCTGAAATGAATAGTGACACTCCGATTTTTTTAAAGTTCATGTTCAGCCCCATTTGGGGTGAAGGTGAGGAGGGAGTGAGGTATAAAAATAAAACAGTTTCGAATCTACAGTTTTTGGGCTCACTGAGATGAATGGTGACAATCCAGATTTATTATCTCTTAGGGGTGGGGGGCGAGAGGGGGACAGTCTTATTGACAGTTGAAATCCTGTACATCGTATATATAGTGCGACGGCTAAATACATTTGATTATCACTATTAATTTTTGACAGGATCAAATACTTCCCACTCGATTTGAAGTTTTACTCGAAAATTAAATAATCTAAAACTTGAAATGAAACACATCTAAATATTTCTAAAACTAGATAATAGATCGTAACATATCAATCTGCAAGTCAAAAGGAAATTCTATAAAAATTCACTTCACACATAACTAACTGGTAATGCAAATCTTAAAGGTAAATATTCAGAAACTATCCGGGCAACGCCGGGTACTACAGCTAGTATTTAATATACCTAAACGTAAGCTATATTCCAACTATAACGTTATGAAATAAATAAATAATAAAAATAATAATAAAATAATAATTTCTATGAGACACTTCTGAACCATTTGAAATCAAAACAGGAATCAGTCAAGGGGGTGGATTATCTCCCTTACTGTTTAATTTAGTTGTGGAAAAAATGATTAGGACATGGCAAAATGAAACTTAAAGTTTAGATATTGGTAGATGTCTCCAAAACAAAAGTCGCCTTAATTGCTTAGCATTTGCTGATGATACTGATATCGTATCCAACAACAAGCAGAAAGCAATCCAGTCAGCAGAAAAACTCCATGAAATGATAGCAGCCAAAACAGGACTCCAAATGTCTTGTGAAAATCCAGTACACATGGAAGGGACTGGATGAAATGAAATGGCATCTGGCTTTTAGTTTGTAGTGAGGGAAGACCTCTGCTATCATTTACTATAATATAGCGCTACCATAACAGTCGGGGTGGTAGCGTGTTTAGACAAAAGTACAAGTAACGATAAATAATCAGAAGTACGCAGAGGAATATGCAAAGATATATGGCGATACAGTAGAGAGCTCAGCGTACTAGAATAATAATAATAAATGGTGATGAGGAGTAGTATAAATCAAGGAAAATCGCGCAGTAAGGAAGAAGCTAGGCCAATAACAATGCGAAATATATATATTTAACAACCATAATTTAACAACAAGATAAATAATTGCAAGTAGAAGAAAAATCCAAAAGGTGTGCCACATTTACAAATAATTATCCAATGGTAGATAAAAGGAAAGCCTGTTGAATAAATTGGAAGTTTACAATATACATCGAAACTGAACCCTGAAAGAGAAAAAGCATGAAAGGGAGGGGGAAGGGAAGTAGGATGAGGATTAGGACGGGGAAAGGATTTTCTTCACCGGGTATTGCTGAAATTTAGTAATAGCATAGATCTAGGATGACGTCTGAAAATAATTTACAATCGTCCGTAGCGCAGTGCGTGAATAGAAGCAATCTAAGTTATGAGTTTTTAAAGGAAAGTATAACCACTCGACAGAAGAAAGTATTACAGCAGGCAATGGCCCGAATGAAAGTTTAGAGTCCAAATGCAGATAAATATTATAAGTCTTGCTCACCGAGTCGCTGTAGATAGAGTCCAGATGAAATTGACATGATTACAATAAGCACTGTTTTAGTGTGTGGTCCACCACTCCGCCACGAAGCCCGACTCAACAGTGGAAAGGCGGAGTGAGCAATATATAGTAGAAAGGAAGATTCCAGAAAAAAAGCGCAGGCTACAATCCAGTGAGTTCTAGAAACATAATGTCACGTGGTTACACAGCGCACAGACACAGCGAAGTGCAGCGAAGATGACGTAATCAGTCAAGTAGACGACAGGTGAGTGAGGTTCATGGTGCGACGAGAAGGAAGTAGTAGCGAGCAGCAGTAAACAAGGTAGGAATATGTAGAGTAGATTCGGCGATCGTAATAAGTTCCAGGAGTGTCCGAGGACATGTCCGGCTCGATTTGACGCCAGTAGGTCACCTGCGCATCGTGATGATGATGATGATGATGATGAAATGATGATGAAAACAACACATACATCCAGCCCCCGTGCCAGAGAAAATAACAATGATGGTTAAAATTCCAGACCCTGCCGGGAATCGAACCCGGGACCCATGTGGCCAAAGGACAGAACGCTAACGACTTAGCTATGGAGCCGGACAAGGACTAGATCAGATTTCAATAGTCAACCGTTAATCACCAAATATCGAAATATAGCTCAAGTAGACACATTTTGGTATCTACGTGAAATTATTGAAACAGCAGGGTTAAATCTGCAAGCTAACAAAGAAATAATTGCAAAACTTCAAAGAGCATACAAAATTACTTGGAACAGATAGCCTACCACAAAAGAACTCATCATCATCATCATCTGTTTACCCTCCAGGTTCGGCTTTTCCCTCGGACTCAGCGAGGGATCCCACCTCTACCGCCTCAAGGGCAGTGTCCTGGAGCTTCAGACTCTTGGTCTGGGGATACAACTGGGGAGAATGACCAGTACCTCGCCCAGGCGGCCTCACCTGCTAAGCTGAACAGGGGCCTTGTGGAGGGATGGAAAGATTGGAAGGGATAGGCAAGGAGGAGGGAAGGAAGCGGCCGTGGCCTTAAGTTAGGTACCATCCCGGCATTCGCCTGGAGGAGAAGTGGGAAACCACGGAAAACCACTTCCAGGATGGCTGAGGTGGGAATCGAACCCACCTCTACTCAGTTGACCTCACGAGGCTGAGTGGAGCCCGTTCCAGCCCTCGTACCACTTTTCAAATTTCGTGGCAGAGCCGGGAATCGAACCCGGACCTCCGGGGGTGGCAGCTAATCACGCTAACCACTACACCACAGAGGCGGACCACAAAAGAACTACAGTATATAAAAAGGCTAAATTACGACATTATAAGACAGTAGTTAAAACAGAAGCACTTTATGCATCTGGAACTATTATAATTGGTGGCAAACCTCGAATAATGATTATCGAAAACCAAGAAAGGGGAAAAATCAGAAAAACCTTAGGACCAAAATGCGATAATGGAATTGGGATGAGAAAGAAAATCACATGAATTCTATCAAGTTACAGAAAAATCACAGATACAATCAAGAAACGGCGATTACAATTTTATGGTCACTTACATAGAATGGATAATGACAGGCCCACAAGGAGAATATTAAACTTATCAATAAAAATCACAATAACTGTTTAAAAGAAATCAGTGAGGACCTAAATGAAATTGGCATTAATGGAGAAACCATTCAAGATAGAATAAAATTCAGAACCTTAATTCACAAACACAAATTTTCTGTAAAGCCCACCCGAGTAAATACAGGATGAACTGAACAACGTGTAAAAGAACACAGCGAAAGGGTGAAGAGATACTGGGAAGAGAAGAAAAAAAAACAAAAAATGCTAATAAGTTCAAACGCGCTCCTTAGTATGGCATAACGAATCAATAATAATAATAATAATAATAATAATAATAATAATAATAATAATAATAATAATAATAATAATAATAATAATAATAATAAAAATAATAAAGCGAAGTTATCTCCCTGCAGGCCATGGAGGCCCTACGAGGGGTGGAAAGTTAAGGCTTCTACTGTTCGTAACCTCGGCACCTGGTGGGGTAGAGTGGTTAGCTCTACGCCCGGCCGCTTTTGCCCCCAGGAATTAACCTGGTACTCATTTTTTGTGTAGGCGGAATGAACGTCAGAGCCATATGCACCTCAGAAAAAGTAAATCTCCCTTATTATCATTGTTATTATTATTACTATTATTAATAATTTCTACCGCGAGTCATAGGACAGTCGCACGGACTCGTGATGGGTACTCTTCAAGGTCAGAAATGTCTGCTTGTCGTAGTTTCATAATGTGTATCGGTCACCAAAAAAAGACCTTGCCTCTACTCCGTTACCCATTCACTGTTTTCTCGCAGATCTCTCTCATAAGCATATGATTCTCTCTCTTTTTTTTATTTGCTTTACGTTGCGCCAACACAAATAGGTCTTATGGCGACGATAGGATAGGAAAGGCCTAGGAGTGGAAAGGAAGCGATCGTGGCCTTAATTAAGGCACAGTCCCAGCATTTACCTGGTGTGAAATTGGGAAACCACGGACAACCATCTTCAGGGCTGCCGACAGAGGGATTCGAACCCACTATCTCCCGGATGAAAGCTCACAGTGGCGCGACCCTAACCGCACGGCCAACTCACCCGGTAACCATATGATTAAGCTAAGTGCTTGGAAGATTAAATCTTTGAACTTTTTCCGCTTGGAGGGAAGTAAGCAACCTAAAGCTACTGCTTTATATAAGCCATATGAATTAGTTTACTTCCTCCCCATCCCGTAGTACGAGGATGAATACTCTCCTCTTGATATTCCCTATTCCCGTCTTCCTTTTACCCACAAGCCCATCTCTATACGAGTTTCAGCAATGTATTATACCTGTTTTTCACATTATGACATAATTCTCTTCTTCCCGGGAGTCTCCGTGGCTCAGACGGCAGCGCGTCGGCCTCTCACCGCTGGATACCGTGGTTCAAATTCCGGTCACTCCATGTGAGATTTGTGCTGGACAAAGCGGGGGCGGGACAGGTTTTTCTCCGAGTACTCCGATTTTCCCTGTCATCTTTCATTCCAGCAACACTCTCCATTCTCATTTCATAGCATCTATCAGTCATTAATATATCACTTTGGGAGTGGCGACCCCATCGTACTAACAGCCTATATATGGTTCATTCATTCATCCCTGACCCGGTCAGTGACTGGAAAACAGGCTGTAGGTTCTTTCTCTTCTTCCAGCACTGAAAAGAGTGTGGGCAATGATACTTTACCGGACTGCAATTACTTTCGGCACTGTTTTGTTAGAAATCGTCTCTGATTGGTTGAAATCCGCTTTACAGTAATGTGAACACGGATAGTCATAGAGATCATAAATCCGGCCTACATTATATTATGTGAACTACCCTCCAACCCGTCAGGAGTAGAGTACGCGGATGGCAATGCCATTTTCACCTCTCAGAGGAAGAATGACCATGCCGTACTGCAATAATGGATCACGTCTTTCTGGGAGTGGTGCATTCGAAATAAGGTGAAAACAAACCCTGCTAAAACACAGGCAAATATTTTCACCATGCGTCGGTCTAGACTTGGTCAGCTTACTATAAATAACGTCCCCTTATCTTGAACAAACAAAATTACATATTTAGGCTTAACTATTGATAGAACTATGTCCTGGAGATACAATATAGAAGAGGCCTTAAAACGTGCCACGACCTCTGCTAGGAAGTAAATTTATCTCAACTAATATCTAGATAAATACAGTATGTGTCAGACCCATCGTGTTGTATGGTGTGGTTATGAGACCTGGGACTATATTCCTAAAACTCCTCTTTCCAAATTACGAAACTTCCAGTACTAAACACTCAGACTGTTGACCACAGGCCCCAAACTGAGATCTAATAGGTGAATGCGAAGTAAACTTCGTATCCCGCTGTGGCGAAACTACGTCATCCCTCCGCCACAGGAACCTAGAGGGCAGCAGCTGGACCTCGTCACACTAGGTAACGCCGGTGAAAGCGTGTAGACTGCCCGTCTTCTTAATGATTTCCATGGCAGCATAATTGAAACAAGATATATTAAATAAGTACATTGAGTGCCTTTCTACATATTGTCATCTATGGACGGCATTGTAGGAAACGACAATGTAAAGTTCCGTACAGAATAAACAGGCAGTTCTATTCAAATGTTGTGTTTACATGTTAAGCATGAGTTATAAACAACATCGTCTTTGCTAAACTTCGATTGTTATGCTAATTATTGTTTATATATTGTATGAAGTGCCGTCTGTTGGTCACTTTATGTACTTTATTTTGGTGTCAATAAAAACCCATGTCGTGTGTGTCAATTACCACCTCTCTGACCGACTCGCTGACTGAATGGTCAGCGTTCTTGCCTTCGGTTCAGAGGGTCCCGGGTTCGAATCCCGGCCGGATCGGCGATTTTAACCTTCATTGGTTAATTCCAATGACCCTGGGTGTTTATGCTGTCCGCAACATCGCTGCAACTCATACACCACACATAACACTATCCTCCACCACAATAACACACAGTGCCCGACACATGGCAGATGCCGCCCATGCTCATCGGAGGGTCTGCCTAACAAAGGCTGCACTGGGCTAGAAATAGCCACACGAAATTTCTTACTACTTGTCTGCCTCCAATATTCCGTGAAGTATTGCCTCATCAAATCTTAACGGACTCTTGGGTCACTCTATACTTCCTGCACTCTAAGCATAAAATACACCTACTTGAAAAATTAATTCACATTTTGACACCAGGCAAATGCTGGGGCTGTACCTTAATTTTTTTTTTGCTAGTTGCTTTACGTCGCACCGACACAGATAGGTCTTATGGCGACGATGGGACAGGAAAGGGCTAGGAGTGGGAAGGAAGCGGCCGTGGCCTTAATTAAGGCACAGCCCCAGCATTTGCCTGGTGTGAAAATGGAAAACCACGGAAAACCATTTTCAGGGCTGCCGACAGTGGGATTCGAACCTACTATCTCCCGAATACTGGATACTGGCCGCACTTAAGCGACTGCAGCTATCGAGCTCGGTGTACCTTAATTAAGGCCACGACCGCTTCCTTCCTATTCCTAAGCCTTTCCTGTCCCATCGTCGCCATAGGACCTGTCTGTGTCGGTACGACGTACAGCAACTAGCAACAAAAAAAAAATAATAATAATAATAATTCTAGTCCATCTCCTCACATCATGAAAGAAATGCCCCTGTGTGTAACACCACCCTTCCTGCACTGTCATTGAAACATCATATACCGAGCTCGATAGCTGCAGTCGCTTAAGTGCGGCCAGTATCCAGTAATCGAGATAGTGGGTTCGAGCCCCACTGTCACCAGCCCTGAAGATGGCTTTCCGTGGTTACCCATTTCCACACCAGACAAATTCCTGGGCTGTACCTTAATTAAGGCCACGGCCGCTTCCTTCCACTTCCTAGGCCTTTCCTATCCCATCGTCGCCATAAGACATATCTGTGTCGGCGCGACGTAAAGCAAATAGATAAAAAAAAAAAAAGAAATCATAGATCCGCATTTACAGCTGCCATCCATGTGACGGATTACCCATCCTTCCTTTAGCTAGTATTGTCATAAACAATTGCAAATAACTTCATAGAACTTCCGCGTTGTGCAACTCCTTCTCAGTTATTACTTCTGGTGAATGGAACAACATTCCGGACAATATCAGGGCTATGCAAAGCAGAAAAGCTTTGAAAGGAGCTGTTTGGAAGTTCATGTGTAACTGAACTATTCATTACTAAACTTAGGCCTGCTAATTAAATCCAATTTAACTAGCTGACTCCTGTTAAACTCCTTCATAATCATATTTCTAATAGTTATGTTTATTCTTGTTACACTTGTAGTTTATTTAGTTATAAATAAGCTATTTATTTATTTATTTATTTATTTATTTATTTATTTATTTATGTATTTATTTATTTATTTATTTATCCGTTTACCCTCCAGTGTTGGTTTTTCCCTTGGACTCAGCGAGGGATTCCACCTCTACCGCCTCATTGGCAATGTCCTGGAGAGTGAGACTTCGGGCCGGGAATACAGCTGGGAAGGAGGACCAGTAAATCGCCCAGGCGGCCTCACCTGCAATGCTGAACAGGGGCGTGACGGATTGAAAAGGATAGGCGAGGATGAGGGAAGGAATCAGCCGTGGCCTTAAGTTAGGTACCTTCCCGACATTTGCCAGGAGGAGAAGTGGGAAACCACGGAAAACCACTTCGAGGATGGCTGAGTAGGAAAACGAAACCCCCTCTACTCAGTTGACCGCTCGAGGCTGAATGGACCCCGTTCTATACCACGCACCACCTTTCAAATTTCGTGACAGAACCGGGAACTGAACCCAAGTCTCCGGGATTGGCAGCTAATCACACTAACCACTATACCATAGAGGCGAATACTAATTATTTACGTAATTATTCACAGTGCCTTACGTTATTAAGGGCCAGAAGTTCATTAACTGGTTTTTGCTGGGGGTTTTGAACTTTTGTTAGGTATTATAAACCTGTACCGTCTTTCAACTAGGATTCCTCGAAGGGTAAATGCATGTGTTCCAAGGGTGCTGCTCCTCCTTTTAGGAACACCGCCAATAAGATGAGCTGCATGTAATCACATACGAGCCCTCTAATCAATATTGAATTGCTGGCTGGCTCCATGGCTAAATGGTTAGCGTGCTGGCCTTTGGTCACAGGGGTCCGCGGTTCGATTACCGTCAGGTTCGGGAATTTTAACCACCATTGGTTAACTTTCCTGGCACGGGGGCTGGGTGTATGTGTTGTCTTCATCATCATTTCATCCTCATCATGACGTGTAGGTCGCCTACGGGAGTCAAATAAAAAGACCTGCACCTGGCGAGCCGAACCCGTCCTGGGATTTCCCGGCACTAAAAGCCATACGACATTTCATTTTCATTGAATTGCTGGCAGTACCGGGAATCGACCACGATCCGCCGAGTTCGGCAGCAAATAGCCGTAACGTTACCCAACGTATGGTGCCATACAGCACGTTATTCTGATCTTAATTTTACTGTATCTGTTTTTCGTGGAGGCTCCTCTGGTTTTAAAAGCGACATTTCTGAAGATAGTGCAATCTGCACACAGCACACACGAGTTTTGAACAGCGCTTAATGGAGTGCAGCGCAATGTTGTGACGCCTGCGAAGTATGCGCGGATTATCCTTTGCTCAATGTTGTGAAAGTTGTTGTTCCATGAAGTAGAGCGCTACACATGAGAGAGAGTTAAGTGATAAGGCTCTCAAGGTCAACTCGGTACTGTTAGGTGGCCCCGCGTCTCTCAAGGAGAAGAGAAAGGACCCATGTATACAGGCACTGACTTAGCGCTTGGACTTACAGTAGTAGTCACGGTCAAATCTCTCTAAAGTAGTTAAACGTCAACCACCGAACTGAATGTATATCGATTGATGTCCTACTTTAAAAAGGAAGCATGTCAAATAATTTATTAACTCATGCATCCGGGAGATAATGGGTTCGAATCCCACTGTCGGCAGCCGTAAAGATAGTTTTCCGTGATTTCGCATTTTCATCCCTGGGTGTACCTTAATTAAGGCCACGGCCACTTCCTTCTCACTCCTAGGCCTTTCCTACCCCATCGTCGCCGTAAGACCTCTTTGTGGCGGTGCGACGTAAAGCAGGTTCTAAAAAAAAAAAAAAATTCATCCATGAATGAATACAATTCATTCGTTTATTCACTTCGTGCATAGTATTTGCTGAATGTGGAGGAGAACTTTGTGCAGGCTTATGACAAATAAATAAGTCTATAAAACCTGTATACCACATTTAATGTCCGCCTCCATTGCTAAGTGGTTAGCGCGCTGGCCTTTTGTCACAGGGGTCCCGAGTTCGATTCCCGGCAGGATCGGGAATTTTCACCATAATTGGTTAATTCAGCTGCACGGGGACTGGGTGAACGAGCACTCTTCATCATCATTTCATCCTCATTACGAAGTGCAGGTCGCCTACGGGAGTCATATCAAAAGACCTGCACCAGACCTCTCTCGAGGCCACACGGCATTTTATTTAAGACATTTAATAACCAATTTTATTTCATTAAATATTTGACTATATAATTACCTCTAGGACGCATCTGAGTGCCTCATGAGTCTTGCTACAAATTTTGGCACTCATCAGTGGCGGCGTGTAGATTTATACAACGAACAAAGAAACAAACAAACAAACAAACTTACTTTTGATTTTACAGATATACTGTTCTCTATCTACCCGTCAGTCCCCGTTCTTCACTCGGAGTCAGGGATGGGGTAAGATGAAATCAATGTTGGTGAATGAAATTGGTTGAGAAGGTAGAAGGATTTTTCTTTTTCTTACAATTTGTTTTACGTCGCACCGACACAGATAGGTCTTATGGCGACGATGGGATAGGAAGACACTATGGCGTTAATCAAGGTACAGTCACAGCATTTGCCTAGTGTGACAGTGGGATATCAATAAAAAAACCACCTCCAGGGCTGCCGACAGTGGGATTCGCACACACTGTTTTCCGAATTCAAAGTAACAGCCGCGCGACTCTATCCGCGCGGCCAACTCGATCTATGGTGGAAGGTATCTGTTGTAACCACTGATCTGCATTTGGAGCAGCCGCCCAGGTGACATATTCCCTATCTGCTGTTTACCTAGACTTATCTTAAATAATTGCAAAGACTTTGGAAATTTATTGAACTTCTTCCTTGGTTATTATTACAATCCCTAACTCCACATCCTATAAAGAAATATTTGGCCCAACTTTGTCTTCATATTGTGATCTTTCCTACATTTAAAAACACCATTTAAAAACACCACTCACCGGGCGAGTTGGCCGTGCGCGTAGAGGCGCGCGGCTGTGAGCTTGCATCCGGGAGATAGTAGGTTCGAATCCCACTATCGGCAGCCCTGAAGATGGTTTTCCGTGGTTTCCCATTTTCACACCAGGCAAATGCTGGGGCTGTACCTTAATTAAGGCCACGGCCGCTTCCTTCCATCTCCTAGGCCTTTCCTATCCCATCGTCGCCATAAGACCTATCTGTATCGGTGCGACGTAAAGCCCCTAGCAAAAAAAAAAAACACCACTCAAACTTATTCGTATACTAATGTCATTCCACGCCACCTCTCCATTGACAGCTAAGAACATACCACTTAGTCGAAAGCTCTCCTTACTCCCAAGTCTTCCGAGCCCAAAGTTTGCAACATTTTTGTAACACAGCTATTTTGTCGGAAATCACCCAGAACAAATTGAGCTGATTTTTTGGGGGGTTGTTCTTTTTTTCTCATCTCTCGAATCAAGTAATCCTGATGACCGTCCCATACAATGGAACCATACTCTAGTTGTTTTCTTACCAGAGATATATGCCCTCTCCTTCACATCCTTACTACAACCCCTCAAAAGCCTCAAATCCCTGTGCAGAGATCTGTACCCTTTATTTACAGTCCACTTTATGTGGTTACCCCTGCGAATATCTCTCCTTATAATAAACACCTAGGTACTTACAGTGATCCTCATGCGGAACTTTCAACCCCTAAACGCAGTAATTACAACTCAGAGGACTTTTCCTCTCAGGACAGCTGTGGGTGGGTTTCGAACCCGCACATCTTCTCATTGGATCCATAGCCGTAGCGCGTTAACATTCGTGGCCACTCCACTCGGTTAAATGTATACATTATTATTATCTAATGAAATGTGAATAATTCACATTAATGGATCAACATTGACAACACTGCCTTTTGCGTGGGATGTGGGAACAATTGCCTTCCAGCAGGGAGCATGTTAAGGACTTCCTGGGTGTGGGCCATGTGTAGCAGTACTCACTTCAACGCTGATCTCACAATAAACGTAACCAGAGCAGCTTTCTCGCGGTGTTTGTGAAATACTTGTTGTGGAGTATTCCTCAGTGGATGAAGTAATCCGCTCACAGCCTCGTAGCCGGGAGTGCTGCAGTGTTGCCGCATGTGAAAGGCGCCAGTTTCTCCTCGGGCAGGGCAAGTGCAAAATTGGATAAACAAGGGGCATTAATATGGAGATCTAATCATGTTTAGTTCCGTATCTTAATAATAACAATAATAATAATAATAATAATAATAATAATAATAATAATAATAATAATATTATAATATAATTATAATATAATATTATAATATTATAATATTATATTATATTATATTATTATATTATATTATAATATTATTATTATTATTATTATTATTATTATTATTATTATTATTATTATTATTATTATTATTATTATTATTATTATTATTATTATTATTATTATTATGATTTACATAAATAAAATCGTAACGACCGTGTTCCTTTACATTGACAATTTTGGCGAAATCTCCGTACAGTTATCCGTTTCGAATTTAATAATGACTATCTGCATATGTTTTAGCTTTGGTGTCTGTTTGTCTGCTTGTTTGAGTTCTAATAACTTGAAAACCAAACGTAGTATTTATAATCCACCTGTCCTTGGGTGGGTTTTAGGGTCAGTATTATTCTGAATACCTAACTTTACTGGGGTTTGTCCGAAACCGAAACCATGATTTCGCACTCCCACAAAATATGCACACCCAAAATTGATGGAAAATACCATCCGTAATGGAAACCAATTCCTGAAACATTTTTCTCATGTGCATCATTTCGATAGGAGGGTTAATGAGGGAGTTATCATTAACGGACTGAACTCAAAAGTCGGTCCGTGTAAAGCGTATGTCTTATAACTTGTATTCAACCAAATTTTATATTTAGTATCCATCTGTCCAAAGTTAGGTTTTAAGGTCCATAGCATTTCAAATTCCAGAAACGTGCTAGGGGTTTATAGACCAACCAGACTCGAAATCGACCATCCTTGATGGAAATCCATTTCTAAAACTTCTTTCTCATGTGCATTTTTTCAACGGGAGGATTAATAATGGAGATATCATGAACGGTCGATTTTGCAGGCTAAGACAAGCGGACATAGCCCAAAAGGTGTACGTGGAGCAGACTCCTTATCTATCTATATAAATAAAATCGAAACGACCCTTTGTTTGTACATTGACTATTTTGGCGAAATATTCGTTCTGCTGTACCTTTTAAGGGGTAAAAAATGACCATCTGCATACTTTGTAGCTTTAGTTTCCTGAAAGTCTTCATTTTTATGCCCCTCCCCCAAAATCAAATTACGGCACAATATTCCAGAAGATCTAGAATATGGAAATTTGGCAAAATTATACGTTTTAGCATGTAACTTCCAAGATCTTTACATTTTTCACTTTGTATCTCCGAAGAATATCGAAATATGGAGACAATTTTAATTACGGTGCAGACCTTCATTTCGAGGTATATCGTGGCTAAACGGCAAGTCTTATGACAAAACGTATAGCACAATCAACGTTCAATTTCAAGTAATCTACAACTTTGGTCCTTTGATTTTTTTGTAGTATCTCTATCCCGTATACGTTAGATTTGTCTGCGTTTCTCAATTGTAAGTAAATTTTGCAATTTTTACTCTCATAATTCATACTTTGAATCATCTATAGGAAAGATAGAACCATCAGATTCTACACGAACATTGACCCACCCAGTTTCCATATGTGAGCCAAGTGCTATGTTTGTAGCTGTTACATTAATTATCCGAAAAATAATGCACTGTGAGACAATCTTACTCAAATTTCCCCCTATTTAACGTTTCTAACTCAATTTGACCCATGCATAGATGAGATACGAGAAAATATCATAGTACCAGTAATTTAGACCGCTAAATACGGCGTCTTATGGTACAATACGTTTGTCGATATGTCGTACCGTTTAGCAGCAGTTAATCTGTAAATGAAGTTCTGCAATATTTTAAACGTGCGTATATTTTCGTATGTCGATCTATATATATTCATTGATGTCGATTTGTAGCTATCGAGAAAGGGTGTGTCTGCTATTGTAATCAGCACTCCCCACGTCGAATTTGACTGGCAGTAGGAGTGGGATCCTATTCCAACTCCTGTGTAAGTGGCATTAGTAATGATGGCCTACCATAGTACTGAATAATTCCCTCCTCGATTTGACTTGTAGAGGGCAAGGGAGCATGCAATTTAGTTCAAAACTCCCCTACCTGATTGTGTTTGGCAGTAGGCAAGGGTACCCCAATTATAAACAAATGTACCCACCTAAAATGTCACTGGCATTAAGCATAGTGGCCTGCTATTTCAATGGAAACTCACCAACTCGGTGTGACTAGCAGTAAGCTGGCTGGCAGAAGGAAAAGAGGCCTGTTATTATAATGATAACAGCACAACTCAATTTTGGCGTGCAGTAGGGATGTTGCCTGCCATTATAATAAAATCTCCTCAAATGTGATCTATCTGGAAGTAGGTAAGGGAGCCTCCCATTGTAACAAAACTTTCCCAAATCGATTGCGACCGCGTAGCAGGCAATGGGGCCTGCCATTATAATGTAAACGTTCCAACTCGATTGTGAAGGGCAGTAGGCAAGTGAGCCTGCTGTTATCATGATAACACCGCAACTCACACTTTACATTGGAAACGACGTATGGGGACCGACCCATGCTGTTTCTCGGATAACGCTAAGAGACATACAATTTGAAAAAAATCTTATTCGCCGCATGTACAGTAATTTACTTCTATATTCGTATACAATGTAGAATACCGTAGCGAAACACGGGTACATTTTCTAGTAATAATAATAATAGTAATGCCGGGCTGAGTGGCTCAGATGGTTGAGGGACTGGCCTTTGGACTCCAACTTGGTAGGATCGATCCTGGTTCAGTCCAATGGTATTTCAAGGTGCTAAAATGAGTCACCCTCGTGTCAACAGATTTACTGGTATGTGAAACAACTCCTGAAGGATTAAATTCCGTCACCTCGGCGTATTCAAAAACCGTAAAAAGAGTTACTAGGACGTAAAGTCAATACCATTATTTAAATAACTCGCACTAATGAAATGGAAATGGCATATCAACTGGCCGAAGAAGTTTACAACAAAAAGTCCCTATCCTTCAACGGAAGACTCAAACATTATTGCACTGCATTTTATGGCAACTTGCTAAGAAAGAAACCAACACGATTATCGAAACCACATCTTCAGGTTTAAGGAGGCCCAGCCAACTTGTTTCAAGGAGGTTGAATGGGACCTACAGGAGATGGGGATCACTTATGAACGCAACCCACTGGGAAGGAAAAGTAAATGACCAACAGTGTTCTCAAACCCAAAACCACAATGCTCTGGTTTATGAACACCAAAGAAGACCTCCAAATTCAATAGAGATCACTTCTGCAAAAAGATACTGACGAATGGACTAAACCGAGACAAGCAACTGAAAAGAAGACAAGGTACCACCTGGACAGAGGAACTTAAGCTGACCCACTCACAGAGAATGAGGGAATTCTGGGCTCAAATGAAAGCGAAGCAAACTTCCAAATGTAAATAATAATAATAATAATAATAATAATAATAATAATAATAATAATAATAATAATAATAATAATAACATTGAAACTAGTGTATGCCTGGAAGCAGAACTCCATGGTTCATATCCTCACCTTCTGTTGACAGGTGTAAATCCACACTTTCGCTAAAACACGGCTATATCTGGAGAAAAAGAAGGGTTTTCGATAATAATCCATCACAGAGGTATAGCACACATAACCATCGCAAGTATGTCGTAAAGGAAGAAGTGAATGACAGATGCAGGAGATGCGGAGAAACAACTGAGACACTGAAGCACATTGTGGGTTATGTAAAGCCTTAACAGATAAGGAATATACTCATCCACATGCTGAGGTAGCTAAAATTGGGCACTAAGAGCTGGGAATCAAGTCGGGACTTATGATTGAGAAAATTCCATGTTATGAATACAGACCATCTTATGTGCTCAAAAATAACAAAAATTGAAGTATTACTGGAATCGATCTCTGCAGACAGAGCGGACTATACGATTAAACATGACGGATATTGTCCTTATCGACCACATAACAGGAAGACATCTTCTGGATGTGACGGTCCCTACAGATCGCAATGTCTGTCAGGCCTATATCGAGAAGATTGCAATGTATACTTCCCTCGCAGGAGAAGTTAAAAAAAACTGTGAGAGATGGACCTGCCTTTAGTCATCTCCACGACAGGACGAGTGCAGAATAAGCTGCATCAACACCTGCAGGATCTGAATATCGCCCGTACACTTCCACAAATATAGAAGGCTGTCATTCTGAATACGTGCCGTAAGACTAGAACCTTCCTATCACAGCAGTAGAGGTCTGGAGAACTTGACAACAGTCCATCTCACTGTGAGTGAAATGTGAATAATAATAATAATAATAATAATAATAATAATAATAATAATAATAATAATAATAATAATAATAATGGGTTATTAATCCACAAAGTGATGTGATGCATCTCTCCATGCCACCCTAATGCCACCCTTTTGATTTAACGCCCGTAAGCGACTATTATTATTATTAACAAATATATCGCGATTGGGAAATATCCCGGTGGCAATGATCACAGCAGTGTGATAATATACCTAGAGTAAAGTTAAAACATAATTACCCAACAACAACAACAACAACTAGGACAACAAGAGTACAACAAGCAATTCCATGGAGAAAACATATTACAAGAAATACTACTAGTTTAACATTCTAAAGCCAGCATCATCGTATACAAATTCACACGTGCCTTAAACAATTCAGATGCCTTAATACTACAATTTACAGTGGATTTAGCGTTACATTAAAATGTGACACCATCACAAAGAAATGTGCACACAATTTACAGAATGCTGGAGCCTATTCTTGAAGCATCAACATCGTGTGCTAAACTTTTCGTTCCTACGTAACTACTACATCTTACATCTAATCTGTCACTTGGTCTGCTAAACCGACAGCCGTAACATCAATAATGAGGTACTCGTAGCCACAAAGAGCACTCCGTGACGTGCTGCGTCATCTCCGCAGGTGAAGATGGCCCCTTCACTGAAGCTTCCGCTGCGGTTTGTTGCGCTTTCTGCGGCGACAACACTTTCAGATGGTGTAAGCGAGGATGTTGTCCAACATTCGGTACAAACTGGTCCAGTTACTGAGAGGTACACACAGCTTTTATATATATTTAACTAAAATAAAGCGAGTAACGACAAAGAAACATCGAACGTGGGTTCATTGTACTTAGCCTACTGCTAATACTTGTTGGATGATGTCTCTTGGTATAGATCACTGCGAAATGTACCTTCCACCGAAAACTCTGTCTCATTTGCGTCTGTGACAGTGATGAGTATATATCGGATTTATATGCAGTACAAATCACCAATATAAGCTCCAACTGTGCAGCAAAAAGTGGTGAAATATGTATCAATCAATCAATCAATCAATCAATCAATACTGATCTGCATTTAGGGCAGTCGCCCAGGTGGCAGATTCCCTATTTGTTGTTTTCCTAGCCTTTTCCTAAATGATATCAAAGAAATTGGAAATTTATTGAACATCTCTCTTGGTAAGTTATTCCAATCCCTAACTCCCCTTCCTATAAATGAATATTTGCCCCAGTTTGTCCTCTTGAATTCCAACTTTATCTTCATATTGTGATCTGTCCTACTTTTATAAACGCCATTCAAACTCATTCGTCTACTAATATCATTCCACGCCATCTCTCCGCTGACAGCCCGGAACATACCACTTAGTCGAGCAGCTCCTCTTCTTTCTCTCAATTCTTCCCAACCCAAACATTGCAACATTTTTGTAACGCTACTCTTTTGTCGGAAATCGCCCAGAACAAATCGAGCTGCTTTTCTTTGGATTTTTTCCAGTTCTTGAATCAGGTAATCCTGGTGAGGGTCCCATACACTGGAACCATACTCTAGTTGGGGTCTTACCAGAGACTTATATGCCCTCTCCTTTACATCCTTACTACAACCCCTAAACACTCTCATAACCATGTGCAGAGATCTGTACCCTTTATTTACAATATCATTTATGTGAGTACCCCAATGAAGATCTTTCCTTATATTAACACCTAGATACTTACAATGATCCCCAAAAGGAACTTTCACCCCATCAACGCAGTAATTAAAACTGAGAGGACTTTTCCTAGTTGTAAAACTCACAACCTGACTTTTAACCCCGTTTATCAACATACCATTGCCTGCTGTCCATCTCACAACATTTTCGAGGTCACGTTGCAGTTGCTCACAATCTTGTAACTTATTTATCACTCTATAGAGAATAACATCATCCGCAAAAAGCCTTACCTCCGATTCCACTCCTTTACTCATATCATTTATATATATAAGAAAACATAAAAGTCCGATAATACTGCCTTGAGGAATTCCCCTCTTAATTATTACAGGGTCAGATAAAGCTTCACCTACTCTAATTCTCTGAGATCTATTTTCTAGAAATATAGCAACCCATTCAGTCACTCTTTTGTCTAGTCCAATTGCACTCATTTTTGCCAGTAGTCTCCCATGATCCACCCTATCAAATGCTTTAGACAGGTCAATCGCGATACAGTCCATTTGACCTCCAGAATCCAAGATATCTGCTATATCTTGCTGGAATCCTACAAGTTGAGCTTCAGTGGAATAACCTTTCCTCAAACCGAATTGCCTTCTATCGAACCAGTTATTAATTTCACAAACATGTCTAATATAATCAGAAAGAATGCCTTCCCAAAGCTTACATACAATGCATGTCAAACTTACTGGCCTGTAATTTTCAGCTTTATGTCTATCACCCTTTCCTTTATACACAGGGGCTACTATAGCAACTCTCCATTCATCTGGTATAGCTCCTTCGACCAAACAATAATCAAATAAGTACTTCAGATATGGTACTATATCCCAACCCATTGTCTTTAGTATATCCCCAGAAATCTGATCAATTCCAGTCGCTTTTCTAGTTTTTAACTTTTGTATCTTATTGTAAATGTCATTGTTATCATATGTAAATGTTATTACTTCTTTGGCCTTAGTCTCCTCCTCTATCTCGACATTATCCTTGTAACCAACAATCTTTACATACTGCTGACTGAATACTTCTGCCTTTTGAAGATCCTCACATACACACTCCCCTTGTTCATTAATTATTCCTGGAATGTCCTTCTTGGAACCTGTTTCTGCCTTAAAATACCTATATATACCCTTCCATTTTTCACGAAAATTCGTATGACTGCCAATTATGCTTGCCATCATATTATCCTTAGCTGCCTTCTTTGCTAGATTCAATTTTCTAGTAAGTTCCTTCAATTTATCCTTACTTCTTCAGCCATTTCTAACTCTATTTCTTTCCAGTCTGCACCTCCTTCTTAGTCTCTTTATTTCTCTATTATAATAAGGTGGGTCTTTACGATTCCTTACCACCCTTAATGGTACAAACCTGTTTTCGTATTCCTCAACAATTTCTTTAAACCCATCCCAGAGTCTGTTTACATTTATATTTACCGTTTTCCACCGATCATAGTTACTTTTTAGAAACTGCCTCATGCCTGCTTTATCAGCCATATGGTACTGCCTAACAGTCCTACTTTTAAGACCTTCCTTTCTATCACATTTATTTTTAACTACCACAAACACAACTTCATGATCACTAATACCATCTATTACTTCAATTTCCCTATATAGCTCATCTGGTTTTATCAGCACGACATCCAGGATATTTTTTCCTCTGGTTGGTTCCATCACTTTCTGAATCAGCTGTCCTTCCCATATTAACGTATTTGCCATTTGTTGGTCATGCTTCCTGTCGTTCGCATTTCCTTCCCAATTGACATCTGGCAAATTCAGATCTCCCGCTACAATCACATTTCTTTCCATGTCGTTTCCCGCATAGCTGACTATCCTATCAAATAATTCCGAATGCGTCAGTGCTACCCTTTCCCGATCTGTACACTCCAAATATATCAAGTTGCCTATTATCTTTAGAAATGAGCCTTACACCTAGAATTTCATGTGTCTCATCTTTAACTTTTTCGTAGCTTACAAATTCTTCTTTCACCAGAATGAACACTCCGCCTCCCACCCTTCCTATCCTATCTCTACGATACACACTCCAGTGCCGTGAGAAAATTTCTGCATCCATTATATCATTTCTCAGCCATGATTCAACTCCTATTACAATATCTGATGAATATATATCTATTACATTTCTTAATTCTATTCCTTTCCTTACAATACTTCTACAGTTCAACACTAACAATTTTATGTCATCCCTACTTGATTTCCAGTTCCCTGTTCCCTTATCACCGCTCCCTAGGCCATCCCGTTTCCCTGAATGTACCTCCCCATTACCCTTCCAAACAAATTTCCTAACTTATACGTACCACTGCGGTTTAAATGAAGGCCATCTGAGCGCAGATCCCTATCTCCTACCCATCCATTTGATCTAGAAATTTCACTCCCAGTTTCCCACATACCCACTCCATAGTCTCATTTAAATCCCCAATCACCCTCCAGTCAGTATCCCTCCTACACAGTATTCCACTAATAACAATCTCCGCTTTCTTAAACTTCACCCGTGCTGCATTTACCAGATCCCACACATCTCCAACTATGTTGGTACTTATATCAGCTTGCCTTACGTTGTTGGTACCAACGTGAAACTCTACCACCTTCTCCTTCCCCTCCTCCCTCTCTTCTACTTTCCTCAACATCTGCCTCAACCTAATTCCTGGATAACACTCTACCCTGGTACCCTTTTCTCCACACACTTTCCACACGCGTCTAACGATGGAATCTCCCATGACCAGAGCCTCAACCCTACCCACCTCATTTGATCCCCTCCCCTCCTGGTCAGCCCTATCTTTCCTGATAACTGCAGAAGCTACTTCCTCCTCCCTTTTCTCCTTCCCATGACCCTGTTCCACCTGTCTTTTCCTATCATCTACTCTACATTTTCCTTTCCTACCTTTTCCCTTCCTCCTACTTCCACACATCTCAGCAACAGTTCCCTGTCCCTCATCTTCCCTCTATTGTTCTACCTGGAGTGACTCGTACCGATTTTGCAGACACCTGTCCTGAATTCTGATCCTGAATAGAGCTCTTAGCCTGCAATCTCCTTCCCCTTAGAACATTAGACCACCTGTCTTCTACAACTCCTCCCTTTTCTTCCCCTCCCTCTTGTACACCTACTGTAACCTGTACGTTGTTTGAGGGAGTCCTATCTTCCTTCCTGTCTTCTGTGAGAATCCTAATTATCTCCCTCAAACTTTCCAACTCCTCCCTCATACCCCTCAATGCCTCGCCACACCCACAGAAACTACATTCGCGCTCCTTAGCCATTCTTTACGGGGGGGGGGAAATGAAATTAAAAACAAAATAACTTATTTGCAAAAAATAAATGAACGGAGGGATATATTGTCTGGGATAGTACACAACAATAAGGTAATTAATATACGACTACACTACAACACTACTTCGTCGTGCTCTATTTTTTTATCCTACAACCCCTGACAGGATAAAAACTGCTGTTAATTACTGAATATCGAAAGTAATAGCCTACACAAGAACTACACAATTCCAAACTGCAATTAAGCCTATTCTAATTACAACAACAGTATTTTAGTAAGAGTTTCTACGGATACCTCTACTACACCAGTACTACACAAATATTTTACAATAATAAAATAATCACACTAAATTCTAATAGGATATTACTCGTATACTACTGTACAGTACACTACAGTAATGTTAAACTACTTTCAGACGTATCCTAATTACGGAACCGTACCGTATGTCACTAAACTAAGCACAACAGAAATGAAATTTGCAAGAACTACTGTACTCAAAGATTACCAACGAAGCTAAATGCTTAGACAAATTATTATTAGTATTACGGTCTAATAGATACACACGAAAAATAACACACGAATATAGCAGGCAAAATACGGCACTATCTAAATGTACTGTATCTATACTACAATGTATCTACACTACACTACCCTGCGTTTGGTTAAATGCTTAAGTATCGAAAGGATTGCCGTACACGAAGAAAAACACGAATATAACTGGCAAGATACTATCTAATATATTATACCTTATCTTCACTACAATTCTACAATTCTACTGAAATGTGGTTATGTGATTATTACAGCTGGTGGATTACTATTATTTTCCCTACTCCACGGGACGGAGAATAAAAGTGTCCTTAATTAGGCCTACTGAAAAATACGAGGTTGTCTACAGTAATTTCTCAAATATTTCTATCAAAACTACTACTACTACTACTCCAGGGACTTGAACTGCAATTGCTGGGATATATGAACTTTATTATTATTAGCTAAACGCTCATAAATACTGAAAGATCGAGGGAGCGAAATATAAATTACGGATACTTTAACTACCTACTTAGAAGTACCAATGAATGGAATACAAGATCAGCTGATTTTTATTTATATTTACTTGACTACACTACACCCTTTGTTCACAACTTAGCCAACAATGCAATATTTGAATATGAGGACCGACAATAATCAATAACAATACAACGACTGTTAACTATTACCGTGTAATCTCTTTAACTTCTTTTTAAATGGATGTTTACAGGCGTATCGTGTTTTTTTTTTATGTAGTAAATTATTACCATCGCGATAGTGTGAACGGATATCTATACGAAATACCGGAGAAGTTTCTGCAGAAGTTACGGTACTATTCCTTATGATAACCTACCTTTGTAAATATAACCAACGAACCTACAGATACACTGACTGACAGAGCAAATGCACCACCAAGAAGGAGTGGTCAGAACTTTATGCCAATTGCAGGGTAGACTGACGTCACTGAGGTATGCTCATGATGTGAAATGCGCCGCTGTGCTGCGCACGTAGCGAACGATAAATTGGACATGGCGTTGGCGAATGGCCCACTTCGTACCGTGATTTCTCAGGCGACAGTCATTGTAGAACGTGTTGTCGTGTGCCACAGGACACGTGTATAGCTAAGAATGCCAGGCCGCCGTCAACGGAGGCATTTCCAGCAGACAGACGACTTTACGAGGGGTATGGTGATCGGGCTGAGAAGGGCAGGTTGGTCGCTTCGTCAAATCGCAGCCGATACCCATAGGGATGTGTCCACGGTGCAGCGCCTGTGGCGAAGATGGTTGGCGCAGGGACATGTGGCACGTGCGAGGGGTCCAGGCGCAGCCCGAGTGACGTCAGCACGCGAGGATCGGCGCATCCGCCGCCAAGCGGTGGCAGCCCCGCACGCCACGTCAACCGCCATTCTTCAGCATGTGCAAGATACCCTGGCTGTTCCAATATCGACCAGAACAATTTCCCGTCGATTGGTTGAAGGAGGCCTGCACTGCCGGCGTCCGCTCAGAAGACTACCATTGACTCCACAGCATAGACGTGCACGCCTGGCATGGTGCCGGGCTAGAGCGACTTGGATGAGGGAATGGCGGAACGTCGTGTTCTCCGATGAGTCACGCTTCTGTTCTGTCAGTGATAGTCACCGCAGACGAGTGTGGCGTCGGCGTGGAGAAAGGTCAAATCCGACAGTAACTGTGGAGCGCCCTACCGCTAGACAACGCGGCATCATGGTTTGGGGCGCTATTGCGTATGATTCCACGTCACCTCTAGTGCGTATTCAAGGCACGTTACATGCCCACCGCTACGTGCAGCATGTGCTGCGGCCGGTGGCACTCCCGTACCTTCAGGGGCTGCACAATGCTCTGTTTCAGCAGGATAATGCCCGCCCACACACTCCTCGCATCTCCCAACAGGCTCTACGAGGTGTACAGATGCTTCCGTGGAAAGCGTACTCTCCGGATCTCTCACCAATCGAACACGTGTGGGATCTCATTGGACGCCGTTTGCAAACTCTGCCCCAGCCTCGTACGGACGACCAACTGTGGCAAATGGTTGACAGAGAATGGAGAACCATCCCTCAGGACACCATCCGCACTCTTATTGACTCTGTACCTCGACGTGTTTCTGCGTGCATCGCCGCTCGCGGTGGTCCTACATCCTACTGAGTCGATGCCGTGCGCATTGTGTAACCTGCATATCGGTTTGAAATAAACATCAATTATTCGTCCGTGCCGTCTCTGTTTTTTCCCCAACTTTCATCCCTTTCGAACCACTCCTTCTTGGTGTTGCATTTGCTCTGTCAGTCAGTGTATTTACAAATATTTTTAGAGTTAATATTATTACCTAAAATATTTCCTAAACCTAAAATCGAAACAAGGTACACCTAGCTAGCCTACTTAACCTAGAAAACGTAATTTACTGAAGACCAACTGAATTACTTATTACAAAATTTAAATAAATGTCACTACTCCCAATTTCTACCAAGAAGCACTAAACACCACTATATAAACAGCACTAAATGAATCAGATATACACAAAATTTAACTATTTCAATAGGTTTTCACTACTTTATCACTACAATAATGCAAGAGCTCTCTGAACAGCCAACCGTTCTCAAGCGCATGCAACAATGCCTTCTAAGTATCTAAGTATCTAAGTATGAACTTATTTTTATGCTATAAATACTTATATGAAATTAGGGAATGAGTTGAAATATCTGTCACGTGATCTTATTAACATTTTAAGAAAATTAGAAAAACGTGTAACTTCGGTACTAGACCTAGGCTATTACTATTACACATTCAAAATTCAAATTTGCTGAATTAATTGCCAATCGTGATCTCTATACGTATCCAGAATATTCAAAGATCTGAAGCAATTGTTGCCAAGAATTCAGTGTATTTTATTGGCGCGTTGTCAGTTTTGAAACTCAAATTGATGGGAACAGTGAAAACATATGTTATAGGATTTTTTAGAGCAAGTAAAACTTTAATAATTGGTAACATTATATTTCATTCTATTCTCAGAGTTAACAATGCGAAAACGTAAGTTATTATTGAAGTTTAGATGTTAAGGTAATGTTCCTCTCCACCTTCGCTTTCAACGCACTCAGTACTCACAACTTCTTCCATTCTTAATCTGTTTACCCCCCAGGGTTGGTTCTTCCCACGAACTCAGCGAGGGATCCCACCTCTACCGCCTCAAGGGCAGTGTCCTGGAGCGTGAGAATTCGGGCCGGGGATACAGCTGGGAAGGAGGACCAGTACCTCGCCCAGGAAGCCTCACCTGCTATGCAGAACAGGGACCTTGCGGGGGGATGGGAAGATTGGAAGGGATAGACAAAGAAGAGGGAAGGAAGCGGCCGTAGCCTTAAGTTAGGTAGCATCCCGATATTTGTCTGTAGGAGAAGTGGGAAACCACGGGAAACCACTTCGAGGATGGCTGAGGTGGGAAGCGAACCCACCTCTACTCAGTTGACCTCTAGAGGCTGAGTGAACGTCGTTCCAGCCCTCGTACCACTTTTCAAATTTCGTGGCAGAGCCGGGAATCGAACCTGGGCCTCCGAGGGTGGCAGATAATCACACTAACCACTACACCACAGAGGCGGACTCAGTACTCACAACTACAGCTCAAAAGAAAGTAAATGACGATTGCTCTAACACCCTAAAAGCAAAGCAGCGGGAGTAGCGTGACATGACGCAAAACATTATGATTGGTGCATAGATGTTGCAGGATTTGAATCTCGCCCTAATATTCAAAGCCTTATATTACAGCATACGGTTGACTTATGCAAGATTGGTTTTTCAGCACATGGTAGAGTTTGATATTGATGTTCGGATGGCATGCATAACTCATTTTGACCGAAAATGTCATGTGGCAGGTTTTGATACTCAACCCCTCAAATGCAAACGTAGTATTCCTCTGCTACACACACGCGATTCATCCACACCAATTTATAAAATCCTGATCATGAATGTAAAACAAAAACTTCACACTAATTACAGCTGTGGCAGTTCATGAGCACAAACAATCCGTGCATAATTTGTGAGACGTGTCAATCCACTACTGTTCACAGTTAAAACAATATGCACACTTCTCCTAGATAAGACACACTGCTTTAATTAATTTATTAACAACGCACAAATGTGCATTAGGTTTAGCAGTATTCCATTAGGGATATTTCTCTTTTGATGCATTTGCTGAAATAGTATCGTTCTCACAAGGCTTTACAAAGCTTACATACACATTGCTCAGACGGTTCGTGGAAGCCCGATCGGCTACATAGCATATACAGCAAACATGCCTTAGCCACCCCGAAAGGGAAAGGAATACCGGAATGTGTAGTAAGCATATTTTACAAAAACAGCATAAGGATAATAAAGGAAGTAATTATAGAAGAGAATATTCGAACACATAAATTAACTATCGTAGGACTTTATATCAGTCCAGCTAGGAAAATAGACTACACAGTTGGGCGTCTAGTAAAAGCTGTTACGACAGTGAGTGGTGACGGAAATGTTATTCTCGGTGGCGATTTCAATTGTAGAATTGAGAAACCTGATCATAAGGCTAGTCTCATAGTTGAGTTCTTACTCGATGAGGGCTTCACTTTGCTTAACATAGCTGAGAACGTAACTGTGTTAATTAATACACCTCATAAATTAATTAGTAAGATAGGTAGATAGATAGATAGATAGATAGATAGATAGATAGATAGATAGATAGATAGATAGATTTATTTATCGTCAACACGTTATTTTTTTCCAATTAAAGATGATTCAATAAAACATAAAATATAACAAATACACCTTAAATAAATAACACTAATTTTCTAAAATAGTAACCAAGTTCGAACTATACCTAGGGACCTTTATATATGCATATTTACAACACCCCAAGTAAGTTAATAAATGAATTAATTAACTAATTAATTAATTAATTAAACTAGATCTCCCTAAATAATTGACAATATTAAACATCTAGAAACATTTACATATTTACGAGTACGTGTCTTACAGATAGGACCTTACATACAGGTCTGATTTTAGACGGGGGTGAGTGAAAAAGGTCCACTGATTCACCCACCTCATTCAGTGATGTTAGTGCCCTCACAAGCCATGAGTTATCCCGAGCCATAGTTCTCACTTTAGGCAGATGAAAAGTATACCTTTGCCTAGTATTGCGACGAGGAACATGTAATGGAATCAGCTCCAATAATGTTGAGCAATCCACTCTATTCGTCAGACACTTATAAAGAAAGAGAGCATTGCCATATCTGCGGCGTGAGTGCAATGTCTTCATGCTCATAGTCTCACAAAAAGACTCGTAATAGGACGTACAGAGTGAAATACCTAAACCCTTGTAGCTGATCCATTTCATGAACCTTATTTTGACTCTTTCCAAGTTTTTAATTAAATAATGCTTGAGAGGGTAGCCACACCTCACAACAGTATTCTAACGATGGCCCGATTAGAGTGCAAAACAAAGTTAGTAGACATCTGGGAGAAATAAATTCGGCAGAGTTTCTTTCAGAAAGCCAAGTAATTTAAACCCTTTCCTAGAAATCTTGTCTAAACCTTTCTCGAAGGAAAGACCGTAACAGTTTGAAAGTGTCACACCAAGATCATTTATTTCATTCACACGAGCTATTTGAGAATTGAATAAATGTTAAGGGAAATTTACTGATTCTAACTTACGTGAAAATGAAATTGAATTGCATTTTGAAGTATTCAAACCAAGCAGCCACTTTTTACAGCAGTTACTTAGGAGGTTTACGTCAGACTGTAGCAACTTACAGTTCAACTCACTATTGATCACCTTAAATATCTTTAGATCGTCAGTATAGAGAAGGCAATTACTGTTTTGTATAAATGATGTTATATCATTTATGAATATGACAAAGAAAAGAGAGCTCAGTAAAGAGCCTTGGGGGACACCTGAACTGACATAATAGCATCAACTTTTACTACGCAAACCCTATTAGTGAGATAGCTTCCAATCCACTCCAAAGCACTTCCTCCTATGCCATATGCTGACAATTAGGTGAGTAGAGCATCATGTTGAACTGAATGAAAGGCTTTGGAGAAATCCGTGTAAACAACAGCCACTTGTTGCCTCCTATCCAGAGATTCTGAAATGAAATTGATGTACACCGCCATATTGGACACGGTAGAGCGTTTCTGTGCAAAACCCTGCTGTGGTATATTAATATATATATGTGAAACTGAACTGTACAATCTTTTATACACGATCTTCTCTGCCACCTTTGAAATTATGGACAATAACACAACAGGCCTATAGTTATCGAACACCATTTTGTCTCCTTTCTTGAACACTAGTATGACGTAACCTTTCTTCCACTCATACGGAAAATACCCTGACGAGAATGGCATATTTAGTATGATGCTAACTGGCCTACCTAGCTCAGATGCACATTATTCCAAAACTATTGCGGGTACGTCATCTGGACCACATGATTTGGACGTATCCAAAGATGCAAGAATTGAAGACACCTCTGCTGGAGAGGTCACTATTGAAGTTAGACCTACCTCACACACGGGCGAAGTGGATAGATTACACTCTGCGGCAGGTGAGTGATACTTTTCAAAGGTATCAGCAAAACTGTCCAAGATGCTCCTCTTGTCCTGTAATTGTTTCCCGTATTGAAGCATAGTAGATGGAAAGCGAGATGACCTCCGTTCGTTGCTTACAAAATTGCAGAAACATTTCGGGTTGGCAGCTAAATTCGATTCCATCGAAGTTACATAGTTTCTGTATTTTTTTAGTTGAAGACGCTTAAATTCACCGTGTATGGTAGAAGATTGGACATAATCACTACTATGGGCCGTATTTTTAAACATCCTTCTTGCTCTCTCCTTTTTTTTAATGTATCTATTATCTGAGAGACGTACCAGCATGGGTACTTCCGCGTCCTAACTATCCGGAACGGTACAGTGTCTTTTATTCCAGCGCAGCGTGAGGGAGGTTGTAGAAAAGCGTTAACGCCTCATCGACGGAGGGGGAGTCTTCGATTAAATTCCAGGGACTCAACGATTTTTTTTCTATTTGCTTTACGTCGCACCGACACAGATATGTCTTACGGCGACGATGGGACAGGAAAGGACTAGAAACTGGAAGGAAACGGCCTTGGCCTTAATTAAGGTACAGCCCCGGCATTTGCCTGGTGTAAAAATGGGAAACCACGGAAAACTATCTTCAGGGCTGCCGAGAGTGGGGCTCGAAACCACTATCTCGCGATTACTGGATACTGGCCGCACATAAGCGACTGCATCTATCGAGTTAGGTACACACAACGAAAGGAGATCTCTCATTTGAGGAAAATCGGCCTTAGTCCATGCGAAAATTAACATCCTCTGCGGTACGGGGCGCATAACTCGCGGTAAAGATAGAGTGAATTTGAGTGAATTAGAGTATTAAGAAACCGTGTAGAAACACAAATGTGAAGAAACATACTGAAATATACAATCCTCTTTCATTTCACACCCCACATCCTACTTTTCCTGTCCCTAATTTGCTTTGCAGTCACAACAACATATTCTCCAAGTTTCTTTCTTTCTTAATCTGTTTACCCTCCAGGGTTGGTTTTTCCCTCGGACTCAGCGAGGGATCCCACCTCTACTGCCTCAAGGGCAGTGTCCTGGAGCTTCAGACTCCGGGTCGGGGATACAACTGGGAAGGATGACCAGTACCTCGTACAAGCGGCCTCACCTGCTATGTTGAACAGGGGCCTTGCGGGGGGATGGGAATATTGGAAGGGATAGACAGGGAAGAGGGAAGGAAGCGGCCGTGGCCTTATGTTAGGTACCAACCCGGCATTTGCCTGGAGGAGAAGTAGGAAACCACGGAAAACCACTTCCAGGATGGCTGAGG
The DNA here is from genome assembly GCF_040414725.1 of Anabrus simplex. NCBI lineage: Eukaryota > Metazoa > Arthropoda > Insecta > Orthoptera > Tettigoniidae > Anabrus > Anabrus simplex. The sequence continues at coordinate 787,700,995 of NC_090265.1, forward strand.
TGGGAATCGAACCCATCTCTACTCAGTTGACCTCCCGAGGCTGAGTGGACCCCGTTCCAGCCCTCGTACCACTTTTCAAATTTCGTGGCAGAGCCGGGAATCGAGCCTGGGCCTCCGGGGGTGGCAGCTAATCACACTAACCACTACACCACAGGGGCGGACTTCTCCAAGTTTTCTGGTTTAAATCTGTGGCGTTTGTCTTTTAAAACTAGGTTCACTTCGAAGAATTATCTCCCTACATCTACGGATGTGACAGGACAGTACTTGAATTCTGGAGCGAGTGTAGGTGTTAAACATTCTGGTAGATCCAGATTTTCAGTACCAGCCAAATATTTTTACACCTATCATGATGTCGTAGCCCGTATTACGTTTAAGGACATCACGATATTTTCTTTGCATGCGCAGTCCCAGGTTTCTTGGAATACCTTCAACTTCACGCTTCACGTTCTCAATAATGTCTAGTGAACACCAAGAAGCATTCCAGCTTCTTGACTGATTCTATCTGGTATCATTTGGAACTGTGGCAGTTTCCATTGAACCTTTTTATTGCCGAAACAGTTCACGGCATTAATTACTTTGCATTTTCTTGGAGACTCCTTGTAAAACACGTTAAAATATACACAATAAAAGTCGAAAAGGTGCACAATAAATCCGATATATGAAATGTACGCACTAATCTCAAATATATGCAAATATGCATATGGAGTGTGTTTCAGCAGCCCCTTCCAATATCGTTTGCTACAGCCCAAGTACATGAACATGGTTATAGGGGTGCTATTCCCCTGCAGGCGTACTGTATCGTACTAAATGTTCAGTTTGGACATTTTGCACACGATTCTGAACACTAGTGGAATGTTATGTCATCGGTTCGCAAAACATGACGCCTTTAAATCATATAACAATCTCATTTTTTCCACCTCTGTGGTGTAGTGGTTAGCGTGATTAGCTGCCACCCCCGGAGGTCCGTGTTCGATTCCCGGCTCTGCCACGAAATTTGAAAAGTGGTACGAGGGCTGGAACGGGGTCCACTCAGCCTCGAGAGGTCAACTGAGTTGAGGGGGTTTCGATTCCCACCTCAGCCATCCTGGACGTGGTTTTCCGTGGTTTCCCACTTCTCCTCCAGGCAAATGCCGGGATGGTACCTAACTTAAGGCCACGGCCGCTTCCTTCCCTCTTCCTTGCCTGTCCAATCCAATCTTCCTATCCCTCCACAAGGCCCCTGTTCAGCATAGCAGGCGAGGCCACCTGGGCGAGGTACTGGCCATTCTCCCCAGTTGTATCCCTGACCCAAAGTCTGAAACTCCAGGACACTGCCCTTGAGGCCGTAGAGGTGGGATCCCTCGCTGAGTCCGAGGGAAAAATGGACCCTGGAGGGTAAAGAGATTACGAACGAACGAACAACCTCCTTTTCCCATGTAACTATGTTAATGTGTCATTCCTCGTGACCAGGTGTAACGAAGAGGGGAATCAATGAATAAAACTAAGGTAATAATGCAGTGATTAACATCTTAAACACCGAACCGGGTGGCGTATGTACTCTGCTCTCGTCATACTACCAGCAGTGTAGCGTAGATACCAACGGAACTGCCAGCTGCGATTCGAATCCTGCATCGTTCGAATATTTTTGATTCGGTGTGATGTTTGAAACACATTCAAACAGTAGAATGACGCATTTCTTCATCTTTTACCCTGCGCATACTCTGCTGGTTAGGGAGAGAATGTACTGCAATCTCTGCTATCATTCGGCATGATTTCCACAGAGGAATACGTTGAGATGCTCCTCATTTGTGGGGATGCAAGACAAAACGCGTGTGAGGCACGACGTCTGTACCAGCAACGGTATCCCGACAGGCGACACCCCACTGCTACGAAATTCCGCCATGTTTAAAGACGCCTAAGGATAACAGGCGTGATTTCCAACCAGCCACCAGTCCGTGATAGGCCCATTACATCGGGTGAAACAGGAGAGGTCGTTCTGGAGGCAGCTCGTAATAATCCACACATCAGTACAAGGGCGACTGCACGATAGGTGAACACCAGTCAGCCGTCCGTCTGGCGAATACTGCATGAACATGAATTTCACCCATAGCATTTTGAGCTACATCGAGAGCTTCATGGGCGGGATTTTGAAGCTCGAATGGAGTTCTGTCAGTAGCTATTAGGCAGGCTGGACAATGATGCAACATTCGTATCGCATACCTTGTTCTCGGACGAATCGCGTTTCCGCAAATATGGGAACGTCAATCGCCACAACATGCACAATTGGAGTCCGGTCAATCCTCACTGCCTGCGACAGGCGGCCCATCAAGTACGTTGGGGAGTGAATGTTTGGTGTGGAATCTTAGGAGATCACCTGCTTGGACCTTATTTCCCTGAGGGCCATTTGACGGGCCCATGCTACCTGCACTTTCTGCGTCAGGAACTCCCACTGCTGCTGGAGGATGTGCCCTTGCACGATCGTTTGACGATGTGGTAGCAACGGGATGGATCTCCTCCACATACGACTTCACTCGTTCGTAACCATCTGAACGAGGAACTGCCAGGGAAATGGATAGGACGAGGGGGCCCTGTTTCTTGGTCCACCAGATCACTGGATTTAACGCCGTTAGACTTCGTCTTGTGGGGACATTTGAAGAACGCCGTTTACACTCAAGTGCCGGACAAACCCGCCCAGTTTACATTAAAGCGGGAATTGAACTTACAATGCGTACGGTACGTATTAAACAAATATTTCAAAAATCTGTAATCTTCGCCCCGGACTCGAACCTCCCATCTGATATGCAAGCCCGCTCCGCCACGCCTTTACCGGCCACACTGCGGTTCCGCGCGGCACACTCGACAGCTTATAGCAAGTATTAGGTTTATTGCGGTCACAATATCAATTTAATGTTTCGCCGGCGTGTCAGGTTCACATGATCTAGAAGGCACACGCATGTCTTCCAGTGTTTAATATGAGTATTTCTTTCTTTCTTAATCTGCTTACCCTCCAGGTTTGGTTTTTTCCTCATACTCAGCGAGGGATCCCACCTCTAGCGCCTCAAGGCCAGTGTCCTTGAACGTGAGACATTGGGTCAGCGGATAAAACTGGGGACAATGGCCAGTACCTCGCCCAGGTGGCCTCACCTGTTATGCTGAACAGGGACCTTGGTGGGGGATAGGAAGATTGGAGAGGATAGGCAAGGAAGAGGGAAGGAAGCGGCCGTGACCTTCAGTTAGGTACCATCCCGGCATTTGTCTGGAGGAGAAGTGGGAAACCACGCTGAGGCGGTAAACACGAAGATACCCGGTTGTGTTGTCTGAGCATACCGGAAGGGCAGATGTTTTCAGGACAGAATGAATATTGTAGGTCGCATAAAACTGCATTGGAAGGGGCAGATGAATCACGCTCTGTATGAACAATTAAACTTAATAATTCGTCCAATTTCACTTTCAAACGCACTTCCTTGTCGGTTTTGTAGGCCTACATATCGGCAAACAAAATATGCATTTGCATGCAGAACCGATGTCTAGTGATGAGTACAGCCCAGATGTTGGGACATTTATGGGTTAGAATGTAAACTTAATAAAGCGAATAACGAGTATAGATTACCCCGGAGAACATCTCTGCTATGCACTTTGTATAAACATTAGGGGCCCGGCCTATCAGAATCCCTGGAAGATATGTAACGACAATTCCTATTGGTCACACTAGTATGCATTCTAACCTATTACTGCCTAAACATTGATGAGTAATGAACGGAGCATGCAATCGGGAGCAAGTGAGTTCGAACACCAGTGTCGGCAGACCTGAAAACGGCTTTCCATCCTTTCCCATTTTCACACTAGAAAAATACCGTACCTGTGCCTCAGTTAATGAGACGGTTGCTTTCTTCTCAGTCCTATCGATATCCTTTGCTACCCCTGTTGGTGGGGGCTATAATAATATCCACGGTATCCCCTGCCAGCCGTAACAGGCGACTGAAAGGTGCCCTAGGGTTTGTTAACTTGAAAGTGTCGGTTGGCAATGACGGGGCATTTATCTGAGTCCTGCCATTGTTATCCACTAACTTGTGCCAGGATCCTCACTTTCATCTGCGCTATCCGACCTCCCTTGCTCAATTTTTGTTCTTTTCCGACCCCGGCGGTATTAGGTATCGAGGTCTAAGGAAGATTTCATTTTCACGCTCTTCGTGGTCCTTGTCTTCCCTTGGCCCGTACCTTCATTTTTCGAAAAGCCGGACACGTTTTATTTTCCCCCCAATTAGTGGTGGCGGTGATTATTGTTTTAAGAGGAACTACAACTGAGTAACCATCTTCTATTAATACTAATGAGAGGAAGAAAAGGAAAGGGTCCGACACTTCGAAAAGTGAAGGAAAGGAGAAATGAGGAGCTGTTTAAGTACACTGAAAAGTTCAGGGACAAAACGCGGAAGCGAAGGCTGAAGTTCTACGGACACCTGGTAAGAACGGATGACAAACGGCTGACCAAAACGATCTTTAGATACATCATGGCCACATCCAAGTGGTAAAAGCAGCTGTGGTGCTAAGAAACTCGAGGGCCCCGGCAATAATTGAAACTGGCCCCTTGTTTTCTGATAAGGAAATTTGAAAGTTTATTTCGTAGCACAAGGTTGTATATTATTACAATGAACAGCAACAATAATATACACACTTTAGTTTTCAAATTTGAAGGAATTAAAGTAATACACTTATATGGAATGAACACACACACACACGAATTGCATATTCCAATTATAGTAAGCAAGACACGCTGACCATCACAATATTAAGAAATAACCTCGTTCCGTGGACTAAATAATTTACTACTATTTACAACTCAACCATCCATCGTAGGCCTACTTAGCTACACTGACTGCCGAGAGTTATAAACAGGCTGGAAACTTCAGTAATTAGTGTTTAGATAAAGAGGTTGTCCTTGTTATCGCATCTTCGCTGACTACTGGGTTCTCAGAACTGGATAATTACTTCAAAAGCCTTGTTGATTGTTGTGAGTGGCAGCAAGGGATTGTTATTATAGGAACAGGTTGGGAAGTCCACATTCTTTCAGAAATAACTGCCGTACTCCTATTGACCAAAGAAGCTCTGCACTACGACGGCCTAAGTTTGGAATAACCCTCTGTAATACAAATACAGTAATACTGTGTTGTAAGCTGTAGCTTTATTAATATGTACAATCACTCTTCAGCTACTGAATTAAGAAACAGTCATGGGACCCTCACAAGCCAAAGCCTCCCTCGCCTCGTGGGGTCTGCGGGGTCTTTATCGCCACCACTGGGTGAAAGACGTCAAGGGGGATGCTGAATAAGTTGGAATTACACTGCAGTTGATCCGCAATAGAAGAGAGGTTATGAGAAGAGTCGACATTCGAAAATCATTTAAAGAGAAAGTACTAAAAAGGAGACACAAACGGATAATTTCCAAAGATGAGAGGAAGATGAGAAGCGAAAGAAGTTCTGGGAAGAGAAGGAAAGAAAGGCCAAGGAGCCTTATGTTCTACGCGGTCCATCGTTGGGAAACTTCGGAAAAATAATTACGGAGGCTGTATTACAGCATGTAGTGCGCTTTTTTCATGCTCTGTGTATACGCTACAGTTGGCAACATAGCGTTCCTTTCTAGTCAGGCTATGTATGTGCGATAAAAGACCAGAGTCACGTATAGCAGGTTGGCTCGCATACAAGGGGCATAGGGTCACACAGCATTACAAATGGGTTTGACCTGTTGCCGATGTCAAACAAGCAATGGTCTTGTTACGTCACTCATATTACATCTAACAACGTAATTACAGAAACATTCTGTACTCTCAGTCAATTTTAACTCTTTCAGAAGTAAATAGAAGCCCTTCCCATGTGTCCTGGGGGGGGGGAGGCAAAGTGTACAGCTCTTCTATGTCTTAAGGCTTATCATCTTTTCCGTAAGATACAAAGTGGTTTAATTTGTTCTGATACAAACGTTCATGATTCCCTCTGTTGTTTCTTCCACTTTGCTGGAATCGTGGGTGCGATATTGACTTGACTCAGTTTGACGAGCGATTACAAGTCCTTAGGATGTACACTCTCCGAGGATGGTAGTACTAAGTCAAACAGAACCACTACTACTAAATGTTGCCATTCCCTCCCTGAAGCGGACGGCGGGCCTCCCTACACGATAACACCGTCTCTCAGGCCAGGGAGATGCGATACGGTGGAGAAGTGCGGAGAATGTGAGGGGGTTGGTGGCTGTGGCCTATACTAGGAACTGTCCCGCCATTCGCTTTAATGCAGGAGAATGGACAACTAGGGAAAACTATTCTCAGGATAGCCGATGGTTGGGACCAGCCTTTCTGCGTCTCCCGAATACGGAGGCGTATAGTCATGGCAGAGACGCGGCCACCCCTCCTCTACTCTGTTGGTAGCATGGAGTGCAGAGCTGCCGGACCACGGACCAGTCGGCCGAAGCCCACTGAACAACTGCCGAGCTCAAATCATATGTTTCGAAGCCAATGCAGTGAGCTCGCAGTTGCAGTAAAGGATATTCTGAAAGGAGTGAGTTATCGAAGAAAATTATCTTATAGTCATCGGTCTGTTTTCAGCCAGGTTTTACTGTACTGGAAGGACTTGGGTTATCTTATGCACAAGTTAGAAATAACAGGTGAGAAGTTAACGAAAATGATTGCAGAAATTAGCAAGTGAGGACTAACAATAGCAGAAGGAAGTTACTCTGTATGAAAAAATAAAGGGAATGATGAAGCTGTGCCTAAGTGGCGGAGTCACGTGAGGCGAATGGAGAAGGATGGCTTAAGAAGGATTTAATCAAAGTTAAGAACTAAAGGAGGTCTCAGGGCTAGTTACAATTACAGGATAGTGGATACGCTTAATTAAACCACACAGACGTGTAGACTGAACGCTGAAAGGCATAATGGTCCAAAATGAAGAAGAGCACAAGCATGTCCTTCCTGACATCAACCAACCATATGTAGAGAGGTGTAGGCAGATAGCATCGAGTGAGTAGGAGTCAGGTAGATAGTGAGTTCGAGCTCCACTGCAGCCCTTTTCCGTGGTTTTCCATTTTCACACCAAACAATTTCTGGTGCTCTAAGACAACAGCTTTTTTCTTTCCACTCCTAGCCCTTTCCTACCCCATTGTCGCCATAAGACCTGTCTGTGTCGGTCCGACGAAAAGCAAAATAAAATTTTATAATGGTGTCCGCCTCTGTGGTGTAGTGGTTAGTGTGATTAGCTGCCACCCCCGGAGGTCCGGGTTCGATTCCCGGCTCTGCCACGAAATTTGAAAAGTGGTACGAGGGCTGGAACGGGGTCCACTCAGCCTCGGGAGGTCAACTGAGTAGAGGTGGGTTCAATTTCCACCTCAGCCATTCTAGAAGTGGTTTTCCGTGGTTTCCCACTTCTCCTCCAGGCAAATGCCGAGATGGTACCTAACTTAAGGCCACGGCCGCTTCCTTCCCTCTTCCTTGTCTATCCCTTCCAATCTTCCCATTCCCCGCCAAGGCCCCTGTTCAGCATAGCAGGTGAGACCGCCTGGGCGAGGTGCTTGTCATCCTACCCAGTTGTATCCCCCGACCCGGAGTCTGAAGCTCCAGGGCACTCCCCTTGAGGCGGTAGAGGTGGGATCCCTCGCTGAGTCCGAGGGAAAAACCGACCCTAAAGGGTAAACAGATTAAGAAGAAGTTAGCAACGTGCTGTGCTGTGTTGTGTACAAATGACATTGATATTGAGACTACGTAGTATCCAACAAGCAGGACGTGAAGTACACTCAGTTCTTGAAAAGTTATCCGGGCAAATGTCAAACCATTGTAATGATCTGAACTCTGTCTTTCTGAGCTGCTGCTGCTGCTGCTGGTGGTGGTGGTGGTAGTGGTGGTGGTGGTAGTGCTTATTATTGTTTTAATGATGCTTGTTGGTTTAAGGGGCCTAACATCGAAGGTCATCGGCCCATTATTGGTTTAAGAGAAGACAACCATCTCTTATCACCATCAGTATTATGAATTCCTTCCAGCAAGCTATGTAGGACGTTTTAGAACGATGTCCGTCAATTTGTTACGATCTTTTTCTCTGTAAGGGCCTCTCATGTTTCTGATGACGATGATGATGCTTGTTGTTTAAAGGGGCCTAACATCTATGTCATCGGCCCTTAATGGTACGAAATGAGACGAAAGGAGACGAAATGCAACGAAAATTTAAAGGTTCAGAATCATTCACTGACAAGAATAAAAAACGTGATGATGAAAAATGAATGTATAGATATGAATTTAAAACAATCAGTGGATCCTACCCAGAAACTATCACGAACAATACTAGTACTGGCCAGGGGACTGCTTCTAAAGCACAAGCCTGAATTTAGGGTACTTGTTATTTAAGGGGGTCCAAAATCCAGATCAACGGCCCCTTATAATGGTACATATCGCTAGTAAAACAGAACCATGGTATTTGTCATGTTGCGGTACTAAGTAAAAGCGACCCATGGTGTTCCCCGCGTGATGGTACTAATCAAAAGTAGTTTCATGGTTTTAATACAATCATCGCTTGGTCGCCCCTTTTAGTCGCCTATTACGGCAGGGAGGGGATACCGTGGGTGTATTCTTCGTTTGCGTCCCCCACCCACAGGAGTCTCGTATTTCTCCTCTCTTCTCTAAGTCTTCTCTAGTCTCGTCCAACTACCGTTATCCTAGCGCGTCCAATCAGTAGCGGCGACTGGGGATTGGAAGTGGGGGGGGGGCAAAAAATATACAGACAACAGAAAATAAACGGGTTGCGGGATATAGCGGGCGGGGGGGGGGTGATATACACATCAAAACTGAGCAATAAGCTACAAAATGGTAAGATTTGATGCTCTTTGAGCGAATTTCGACAGAAAGGTAAAGGTTGAGAGTTTACTAACTTAAGTGCGGCAATAATAGTTTCTTGAGATTTTGATTCAGTACTATACTTTTACCAAAGAAACAATATTACACATGTATTACAATTAAATAGAAGTACGGCGTGATTACAAAATTAAAAAATCATTTAGTATTTGACTACACACTAAGAAACTAACAGACAATGTTAAAGAGACTGCCAGACTGACGAATGCACGCGGCAAGCAGGTGAATCATACCTGTGTCCACGACCTTGGAAAAAAATATACCCCTGTTACCCTTACTCATAGCATTTGCAAAGTCTCCTCTACTTGCTGTGGCGCTATACAAATCGGTTAGCCACTACGAACGACATTTTGTGCGTATTTTCGACAATAATTTTGTTAATAATAAAAAAAAAATGCACAAATTGTTTTTAATAATAATCCTATGATTCCTAGTTTCAGCGGGCTAAAATGGAATAAAAATGTAATGTTTCCTCTACAAAGTGGGGGGCAACTGCCCCCCTCACCCCCCCTTTGTCGCCGCTAATGCGTCCGATCGGTCTCCGTCCGGGAAGGATGTTCTCAAACTACCGCCTTGTAATTTAACTCGGTTGCATTCACTTATCGTGCCTTAGCTACTTAAACCTTGCAAAACTCAGCCTTTCTTCCATGGTCAGGCTGACCTGCAGATCTCTTGGTATCTAATTCCCAATTCTGTCTTTCCTTGTTTTCTGTACACCTGATCTAAGGAGCAGTATTGACTTCCGTCTCTTTTATGTATAATGCAACTCTCAAGTCTATAAGTCAACGGGAAACTCCTCATTTCCCTAGTATGCCTCTTCAGTGATACCTAGGCCATCTGATGGCAGAGCTGGTGAGGATTCAACCAGCCATAGGGCTGAATACTGAACATACACATGAGCAGGAGATAAGCTTTAAACATGGTCTATTTAGCCCTCTGAGGAACTCCTTTGTCCCATACTGATGGAAGAAACTGGATCCTTTTTGTTCCCTGTTCACCACTTCCATCATTTGATATTTAACTCCCCAGATACGTAGGCCTAAAGGTATTCACACGTTCAATCTTCTCTAGCTCAAGGGTGAGGTTACAAGGTGTGTTTTTCCTACTAACTTTCATTGCGACTGTTTTGCTCTTGCTCACACTTGACTTATATTCTTCAAACTTGGCGTTCCAAAGATCCAATGTCCTCTGAGCATCCCTCCCATTTTCCCCCAAATGGCAACATCTTCAGTAAAACCAAATCCATTGAGATCTTCATTATCTATTACCTTGAGTTCTTTTATAATAGTGCCCATTCTGTATTGAATATAATTAGGCGAAACATGGATAAGGTCAGACCCGGTAAAAGAAAAGGAAAGGAAGGACAGCGAAGGTCGTGAATATGAATGGAACCCTACACCTCCTAAAGTTAATACCGTCGATGTCGGAGGAGACCACGAGTTGACCAAGGGAGGTCGGATGAGAACCTAAAAGTGAGTAGCGTAGCAGCTTTCCCTACACCTGGTGGGGTTGTGGGTGAAGATGTCGTACCTTTGAATTTAGAGCTGTTTTATGGCCTGATGCCCTTCCTGACGTCAATGAGAGACTCATCAAGTGAAGCCATGGTTACCGATCCACACTTCGAAGTACAAATCCCCTGAGAAAATGCCCTTCTAATTGGCTCTTACGATGGGTAAGGGGTATTCCAGTTATGTTCTGCTACCCCGCCTTACACGATGTCAACTTTCACTCTGACATGTATGGAGCTGGACTGGAATGTGAATGATTATCGTCGACTATTTCTCTGCCTCATCCACACGTGGAGGCGGTGCGGTACCTGTGAACAAGTGGAGGTTCGAACTACAGTTGTATTAACTCATCATTTCGAAACTCCCATATTTGTTGCCTCGATTCGAACCTCTGCCGCCCTAAAGGGAAAGCAAAACACGCAATGTATTCCGTAGTTGGAATGTGCTACTGTTTATGTGATGTAGTTAAGAGGATCGCGCCAAGTACTCTGTGAACATACAAAGATATCATAAGCTTCAGGATTACGTCTCAGTTTTTCCATGAAGATAAATCTCAGACGGTAGAGCACTGGTTTTCCATGCCCAAGGTTCAAACCAGCCCCGTGTCCTTAGACACATATTAGAAGAAACCTGCGGAGCGAAATCTCCGACCAGCGTTGTGAGCCTACTGTGCATAGCAGAATTTAAGTTCCTGAACAGATAACAGACTACTGCTTTCCCCACTCTTATGCATTTAACACTGTTTTACGGCCGGGTACCCTTCTTGACGTCAACCCTATTCGGAAGGATTTAATAATTATTGCATGTTCTTAAGGTGGTTGGTAGACAGGTGTGTTGTCAGAATATGCCGTGAGAAACACAAACCGCCAGTTTCCGAGGTAGAAGAATTAATCAAACGCGATTAAATTGCACGATGCGGTATAGAACAGAACCCGGGACCGTCTGAACAAATGGTCTCAACGTTGAGCATTCAGCCAAGGATTCGGACAGAGAAGAGACTGTATGCAGCAGAATTCCTCATCTAAGTCACAATGAAACTCTCTTTTCTCTACATTGTCGAGAGTAAACGTTTCTATCTGAATAAAGTTTTCGTAAAAATTCAGTTTTAAAGAAAAGGAAAAGATTGGATTCCTGACTCTGTCAATGAATTATATCTCGAGGTGGAACTTTGTCAGTATAGCCTGCATGCTATTCATTTCATATTCCAAAATTTATCCTGTACTTCAAGTATGCTCCATAAGAGCGTACATCAAGAATGAAACACACTGCAAGAAATTGAAAAACTCTCAGATACTACGCGAAAAAGAAGGATACATTTTTGCGGTCATCTTCCCAGAATGAACCCTAATAGAATAACGAAACAAACCTTTGACTTCTTCTGCAACTGCAAAATAAAACCTAACTGGTTCAAAGAAACTTAAAAACGCCTAATAGAATTAAAATTTACACAAAATTCAAAAACTAAAGACGAAAATGTAAGGTTCCAAGACAAATCTTTAAAAGCCAAACGTATTATCTCGAGTGACGAGAGGAAACGAAGATCAGGATGTTTGAATAAATACTGGGCACGAAGAAAAGAACAACTCACAGAGAAATGCATTGAACGTACCCCGAAGGAAGAAGAAAATAGAATTAATTGTGTGTGTATGTTGGGTATTCAGCCCGAAGGCTGGTTTGATCCTCTTCAGCTCCGCCAACAGCTGTCATAAATAGCCTAGGTGTTACTGAAGAGGCGTACTAGGGAAATGAGGAGTGAGGTAGTTTCCCGTTGCTTTCCTCACCGAGCCAGCCGTTGCTATTACATATCAGTCTGCCAAGCCCACTGAAATGCATGCACCAACTGACCCTATGAGCGATATTTTCACACCATTCATAACAGGGACTGGCTGCATAAGGACTGGTATTACTAGCATCACTCATACCTCAGTCACTTTCATATTGTCAAAGCCAAGGATGAGACTGAGACAGGTCAATGAAAGTAACAAATTTGATATAGCCCATACCAGAAGACATAGTGCTCTGTAAACACTACATCTCGCCAGCAAAGGCATTAGAATTAATTATGAATGATAAAAACGGAATTAGCAAACCGCCATAGAGTAATAATCGATCTATACAAACAATATGTTGTAGCTTCATACAGAGCATGTAGTATTACTTCTGATGTAATGAAACATGCTGTGAATTAATAAATAAAGCGGGTAGACATAGCAACAAGTAAAAGGTGACGCACAGCGCATGTATATTTTCTCCCCTCCTGGGTCCAATTTTAGACCAACCAGTGTTTCAGGAAGTTCCATCTCCTCACAAACATCCAACATTCTGAGAAGAACTTTCGCTTTCACCGAAACGCCAGGGAATTGTCTCGCTCCAACTGTGCGGTGTCTTTAATGAATAGCAGCCATGCCATTGTGGTTGTGTTCATTAGTGAACACTTTCTCCGTTACTGGAGCAGCTCAAGGCCAATAGTACCGGACCTTCCGCGTGCAGCAGGACAAACAAACACTTCACCCTGAGAACCAAATTTACCTCAATACTGTTCACTGGTGTCCGCCCCTGTGGTGTAGTGGTTATTGTGATTAGCTGCCACCCCCGGAGGCCAGGGTTTGATTCCCAGCTTTGCCACAAAATTTTAAAAGTGGTACGAGGGCTGGAACGGGGTCCACTCAGCCTCGGGAGGTCAACTGAGTAGAAGTGGGTTCGATTCTTACCTCAGCCATCCTGGAAGTGGTTTTCCGTGGTTTCCCACTTCTCGTCCATTCAAATGCCGGGATGGTACCTAACTTAAGCCCAGGGCCGCTTCCTTCCCTCTTCCTTGTCTATCCCTTCCAATCTTCCCACCCCCCACCAAGGCCCCTGTTCAGCATAGCAGGTGAGGCAGCCTGCGCGACGTACTGGTCATCCTCCCCAGTTGTATCCCCCGACCCAATGTCTCAGGAAGTTCACGCTGCAGGACACTGCCCTGAGGCGGTGGAGGTGGGATCCCTCGCTGAGTCCGAGTAAAACCCAACACTGGCAGAATAAGAAAGAAAGAAAGAAAGAAAGACTGTGTATTGGTATTATATGTGGTCAAAAGGGGTATCAGTGTCCACAGGAGCTACACTGAAGCTTGTCATCGGCCAAGGACGCAAAAAGAAGACAGATAGCGAACGCCGCATCAGTCTGTCATCATCATCATCATCATCATCTGTTTACCCTCCAGGTTCGGCTTTTCCCTCGGACTCAGCGAGGGATCCCACCTCTACCGCCTCAAGGGCAGTGTCCTGGAGCTTCAGACTCTTGGTCGGGGGATACAACTGGGGAGAATGACCAGTAACTCGCCCAGGCGGCCTCACCTGCTATGCTGAACAGGGGCCTTGTGGAGGGATGGGAAGATTGGAAGGGATAGACAAGAAAGAGGGAAGGAAGCGGCCGTGGCCTTAAGTTAGGTACCATCCCGGCATTCGCCTGGAGGAGATGTGGGAAACCACGGAAAACCACTTCGAGGATGGCTGAGGTGGGAATCGAACCCACCTCTACTCAGTTGACCTCCCGAGGCTGAGTGGACCCCGCTCCAGCCCTCGTACCACTTTTCAAATTTTCGTGGCAGAGCCGTGAATCGAACCCGGACCTCCGGGAATGGCAGCTAATCACGCTAACCACTACACCACGAACATTGTCCTTGATAAATTATTCTAATCCGTGATTCATCTTTATATAAAAGATTATTTGCCCCAACTTGCCTTCTTGATTTCCATCTTTGCCTTCATGTTATGTAAAACCTGCCTGCCAATTATATGCTCTCAGGAGGGAATGAAATGAACACTTAAAGTGATGGCATACTGACAGAAAACGTGTATGCGTTTTTGATGCGGAATTACTGTAGTTGTCTATTTAGAAAACTTCCCGATAAACTACTGCGTGGAGTCGCCGTGGTGTCGTAGCTTAAGTGGGGTGCAGCTAATACAACTGCGGTTGGTAGGTGGGTTCGAATCCCACTTGAGCATGGTAATTTTATTCGCATTTCGTACTTCGAGAATCACCCATAAAGCCAATGTGTCCGAATACCCTCACGTAGTGGGTTATTTATTTATTTATTTATTTATTTATTTATTTATTTATTTATTTATTTATTTATTTATTTATTTATTTATTTATTTATTTATTTATTTATTTATTTGTTTATTTTCTTTCCTTCTTAATCTGCTTACCCTTCAGTGTGGGCTTGGCCCTCGGGCTCAGCGAGAGGATACAACTGGGGAGGATGACCAGTAGCTCGCCCAGGCGACCTCACCTGCTATGCTGAACAGGGGCTTTGCGGGGGGATGGGAAGATTGGAAGGGATAGACAAGGAAGAGGGAAGGAAGCGGCCGTGGCCTTAAGTTAGGTACCATCCCGGCATTTGCCTGGAGGAGAAGTGGGAAACCACGAAAAACCACTTCCAGGATGGCTGAGGTGGAAATCGAACCCACCTCTACTCAGTTGACCTCCCGAGGCTGAGTGGACCCCGTTCCAGCCCTCGTACCACTTTTCAAATTTCGTGCCAGAGCCGGGAATCGAACCCGGACCTCCGGAGGTGGCAGCTAATCACACTAACCACTACACCACAGAGGCGGACTATTTATTTATTTATTTATTTATTTATTTATTTATTTATTTATTTATTTATTTATTTATTTATTTATTGCTTGTCGTCTGTGTGGAAATCTTTCGTGCTACAGGCGCTGTTCTTCCTGTACGTTCTGTCTTGCTTCACCGTAGATGAGGAGCATGTCAACATACTCATCTGTTGAATACATAGTGAAGAAATGACCAGCAGTACGCAATGAACATGCATTCTGCATGCTTCTTTCTTTCTTAATACATTTACCATCCACAGTCGGTTTTTTCTCGGAATCAGCGAGAGATCCCACTTCTACCGCCTCAAGGGCAGTGTCCTGGAGCGTCAACGTAATTACGCTAACCACTAGGCCACAGAGGTGGACGCATCCTACATGCTTGGTCGAATGCGGCACGAATGGCCTTGCATTTGATCCTCAAAGCTTAATATGTGAATAAAAATATTTAGTGTTCGTGGGATTCGAACCCACTACCACTGACTATAGCAATTCCCGTCGGGTTTGGGAGCAATTCTGAATCACAGGCCGTGACACGTAAATCCATTACCTCTCGCCGTGACACGTAAATCCATTACCTCTCCGTTAGGATTTTTTCCGACCACAATTTTGAGGTCGTGTTTCGTGGCCGCGTGTAGTTCACCACTGCTTGTTGACACATTGAACAGTCCAGTGGGAAACACCAACACCAACAAATCCAGCCACGTCACGCACTGTATGGGCATAGGCACGGCCAAACACGGCCCCTTTTTGACACTCTGTCACATCCTTACATGTTGACGTACACTGTCAATGTCTCACTGATCGCTACTGCCTTATGCTCAGGTAGAGGTAGTGCGCGTGCGGTTGAGCACTAAGTTGACCAGTTTTTAGTCCGATGAGCTTACTTTCCTAGTATTTCGACACAGGCATGTTTAAAGTTGTTAGACTGTATAAACAAAATCTAACTGCATGTAACGATATGATTACAATATACGAATACTCTCTCCCAAGTTGGTAATCATCCGTGGTGAATATTCTCTTCATTCATTTCAGGCAAGTGTACTCACCATCTGAGGGAGCAGATGAGAATGAACAAGACTAGTCTTACGAAATTGGTTGAGAAGTGGAGATTAAACAGCAAGTATAGGATAGCGTCAATGGGTGATTTGAGATCTTGAGTTGGAAATAAAACTGAAGGATATGAGAAGGTAATAGGTAAATGTGGGGAAGATTTGTAAGGTAATAGGAACATCCGACCCTGCGGTGTAGGGGACAACGCGTTCGCGTGTCACCCGGCGACCCCGGGTTCAATTCCCGGCCGGGTCAGGGGTTTTTAATTGTAATGATGTTCGACTGCATGGCTAAATGGTTGGCGTGCCGGCTTTTGGTCACAACGGTCCCGGGTTCGATTCCCGGCAGGGTCGAAAATTTTAACCACAATGGTTAATTTCCCTGGCACGGGGGCTGGGTGTATGTGTCGTCTTTATCACCATTTCATCCTCATCACGACGCGCAGGCCGCCTACGGGATTCAAATCGAAAGACCTGCACCTGGCGAGCCGAACCCGTGCTGGGATCTCCAGGCACTGAAAGCCATACGCCATTTCATTTCAATTGTAATGATTAATATCCGTGGCCTGGCGACTGGGTGTTTGTGTGACGTCCTTAATCTTCCTTTCCTCACACACAGCATTCCACACTACAGCAATTCCAATTACACGCAGGTTCATACAATATGGTGCCAGTAGAGGCAAAAGATCCACAAGGGTCGACGCACCGAACAAATAGTTTAAAAAAAAAAAAAGAAGCTAATACGAACAAGAAAGGTTTACTGGATTTCTGATCTGTTCTACTATGCGATTAGCCGTTGCAAATTAATTCTTCGAGCATGAGGGATTGCCACTTTGATCATGGTCAGGTTCAAGGAGCAATCTCTTTCGCATTGTTCATCCATCCTAGTCATTATAATTACACAAAGGACAGCATCCTCTACGTTTGAAATCATATTCTGTAGAAATTCTGGGAAGTTTACAAGAATTATCTCACGCTTCACACCTATACCGAGCAGTTTCCCGCTGTTAACTGAGTTCCAGTATGTGATCAACATGTTTTTCTTACAGTTGTCCTTGTAAACACATCAGCTCTTGTATTGATTTCTTCGAATTACTGAAGATCCTGGTTTGTCAGGAAGTCCAGTGACCGTTGGCGAGACGTGGAGTAGCCCTCAGCTAGTAACCTCTGGCCACCATCCTGGAAGTGTGGGGAATTTCCCTCCGTCCATTATCCACTGTGACTCTCCGTTGTGGATGGGGATAGTAGAACACATCCGCGCTATCATCTGCCTGTCCTAGACGACTAAAAGGGAAGCCCAACGGCTTTCAAACTTGTGTCAGGCTCTTGACTTGCATCTTAACTATCTGACCTCCCTTGGTCAACTCTTGTTCTTTTCCGACCACGACGGAATCAGGTTTGCGAGGCCTAGGGGTCTTTTAATTTCACGTCTACCGTCGCCCTTGTCTTTTATTGGCCGGTATCTTCATTTTTCTCTTGTTTCTTCTCTGTTATTCTTGCGGACATGACGGCCTCGGTTCGTGGAAGCGAGCTGGAATACAGCAGTCACTCACACCCTGCATCCTGCTGAGTTAACGAGTTCTAATAATACAGTAAATAAATAACTCACGAGGGGAACCCGCGAAGTGTAAAAACCCGATTTCCCAGAAACTTAGCTCAGTGAAAGAGGGCCCGAAATAAACGAACACATGTTTCGGTTTATCCTTAGATACTCTACCGTTTCAAAGAAAATGACGGCTAGTGTAGACGTAGTAAATCCCATGAGCCCCTAATAGAAAATGGTTGAGGAGGGAATCGAATACCTCTCTATTCAGTTGACCTCCCGAGGCTGAGAGGACCTCGTTCCAGTTTTCGTACCACTTTTCGAATTTCTAGGCAGAACCGGAAATCGAATCCGGGCCTCAGGGGACGGCAGCTAATCACAATAACCATTACACCAGATTATTTATTTATTTATTTATTTATTTATTTATTTATTTATTTATTTATTTATTTATTTATTTATTTATTTATTTATTTATTTATTTATTTATTTATTTATTTATTTATTTATTTATTTATTTATTTATTTCGCCAAATAAATTAGAAATCTAGAGATCTGGATCTAGAGAAGGCAAATGACAGAGTACCGAGGAAAAAGATTAGGCCCTATTAAAAGCAATCAAAAGCATAAAATATGTTGACATTGGGTTGCATTGAGCATTGATAGTGGAATAAGTTCTTGGTTCAAGGTATATACTGGGGTTACACAGGGCTCTACACTTTCACCTCTGTTGTTCATACTTTACATGAATCATCTACTGAAATGTATAAAGTTTTCTCGCAATCTGCTTTACGTCACACAAACACAGATAGGTCTTACAGAGACGATGGGATAGTAAAGGGCAAGCAGTGCGAAGGAAGTAACCGTGGCGTTAATTAATATACAGCCCCGGTATTTGCCTGGTGTGAAAATGGGAAAACATTGACAACCCTCTTCAGGACTGCCGACAGTGGGACTCGAACCCACTATCTCCATAACTTAAGATGATGACTACGTGACCCAAACCACACAGCCACCAGGATGGGATTCTGTTAGGTGGAAATATAGTGAGCAGTTTGGCTTACCGACGACTTGGTCTTAATGGCAGATTGTGCAGTCTAGTATCTTGGAACTTGAAAATAGGTGCGATGATTATGGTATGAAAACTTGTCTTTCCAAGACAGTACGTAAGAAATACAAGAGAATTGAATGTCAGATTGGATATAAAAAGCTGGAAGTGGTAGATAATTTCAAGTATTTACGATGTGTGTTTTCGCAGGATGGGGTTATTGTAAGGGAGACTGAATGAAGGTGCAGCAAAGTCAATGCAGTGAAGTCGCAGTTGCGATCAACAGTATTCTGTAAGAAGGAAGTCAGCTCCCAGATGAAACTATCTTTCAAGCCATCTGCTTTCAGACAAACTGTGCTATTTGGGAGTGAAAGGTTGTTTACATCCAAAGTAACAGACATGAAAGTAGCGAGAATGATCTCTGGTACAAACAGGTGGGAACAGTGGCAGGAGGGTGCTCAGGGTGAGGAGACAAAGGCTAAGTTAGGAATGAACTCGATGGTTGAAGTTGTACGCATAAAACGGCTTCGGTGTTGGGGCCATGGAAGCGAGTGCACGAGGATGGATTACCTAGAATAAAAATGGACTAAATTATGGATGTAAGACTAGTACAGGGAGACCAGGACGTTGATGGTTAGAGTCACAAAAATTCCCCACGCTACAGGCTATGCAGTGTCTACAACAGTGGAGTTCAGAAAAATATAATTTTTAATGCTGTGTACCTCAAGACCATTTTCTACAACAATTTACCATCACCGTGAAAACTCTCTAAGTAACTTTTAATGCTGATTTGAACCACAAAATATACTTCAAACCTTCTATATTAAGCCCTATCCCATAAATATAATCATAAATGTTAAAACTAGAATGAAATGATAGTTTAGACATGAAATTACATTTTTAAAATGTTATTTATACTCTTTATTGTGACGATTGAATGAAATGAAATTATATGAAATATTGTTTCTTTATCACTGTAAATAAAATATTATATTACTTTAGATATGAGATTATTAGACTAATTTGGAACATTGAAAAATAAACACATGTAAACAACTGCCACTGTAATCCATTAGTGCTCAGTAAATACTAAAAAAGTAATGAAATATAAATTGTAAAACAATTTATATACGTTGGAGAAAGTACGAGTATAAAATTTAAGTGAAAAAATATTGAACAGAGAGAACGAATAAGATATCCATAGCCCAAAACTAACCAGAAATACGTACAACAAGAAATGTTTGTCAATAAATACAAAATTGAAACATTATAAGACTCTAGTCCAACCTGAAATAACTTATGGAAGTGAAACATTATTTAAACTAAAGCAAAAGAATAACATAGACAACATTTTAAAAATAGTAAGAACATGCATTAAAGCTTTGGAAACAAAAACAACAACCTGTCTGGATAAAAAAATAAAGGAAGACATGAAAGGAGGATTTAAAGAATAAATCAAAGTAAATAAACTGAAGAATAGTAAAATTAAATTCCTATCAAAAACTGGTAAAAGAGAAACAACTAAAAGGGTATTTTCAGAATAAGAACGAAAACGAAGATCGCTTAGAACGAAGAAATACTGGAAGAACAGAAAGGAAAGAACCATAAAACATCATAGAAGACCGGACAGAAACTCACTACAGTGGTCCAATGTGGCCGTAAAAGCACAGTAGTGAAAAGAGATCTGGGATGAGACTGGGCAACATAGCAGAGGATGGTGGAAGAGTAGTAAATTAACAGAGGCTTACAGAAAGTCTGTTATGAACACATCTGGTTTAACGTTGCACTAACGTATCAAATAAATGCGCTGATGCAAGGATTGGGGAGATTGTGATCTTGACCTTAATTCAGGTACAGTCCCAGCATTTGCCCGGTATACAAATGGAGCCTCTTCAGGAATGCCGACGGTGGGATTCAAACACACACAAGCTCACAGGTACGCGGGCGGGCAGGAGTTTTGAAATAAAGCTGTTATTAGTAAAACGGGAGGTCCTGTGGCTATGATCATGATATCAGCCATCACTGCTCTGTTAGTAGTGAAAGGAGAATGCTAATAACAGGTTACACTGGCTGGCTATTGTACTGCACCACTTAATTGGACCAATTACCGTTCAGAGCACAATAATGGAACCATACCTCATAGGGCAATTAACACAGCTTGTAGCAGAACATGGGGGGCCCAGCTCTTCCTGAGAGTGTTGGAACGAGAACGTGTTATTGCAATATGATTGGTTAGGAGTCCGCTTGTCTCTGGAACACAATCTGCACGAGAGTTTCAGGATGAATGGTAAATATTGTGAGAGGCAATGATATATTTATTTAGTTAGTTATTCTCACTTTAGCAGTGGCGAAATTATGGCTCGTTGCCCTCTCTTACACTTAATGTACTATTCTATTAGGGGTGTTCAAATGAAAACCTAATACCCGTTACAACGTGGCTATGGAATGGTTTACCGGGCGAGTTGGCCGTGCGTGTAGAGGCGCGCGGCTGTGAGCTTGCATCCGGGAGATAGTAGGTTCGAATCCCACTATCGGCAGCCCTGAAAATGGTTTTCCGTGGTTTCCCATTTTCACACCAGGCAAATGCTGGGGCTGTACCTTAAATAAGGCCACGGCCGCTTCCTTCCAACTCCTAGGCCTTTCCTATCCCATCGTCGCCATAAGACCTATCTGTGTCGGTGCGACGTAAAGCCCCTAGCAAAAAAAAAATGAAATGGTTTTCTTCAAAAGTAATTACCCACATCGTTAATACATTTATCTCACTGGGAGACGAGACGATCAATTCCAGTTTTGCAGAAAGAGGTAGGTCGCTGATGGATCGACAACCGCACACACTCTTGCACTTCCTCGTCCGAATGAAACTGACGTCCACGAATGTCTTTCTTTAGGTCGCGAAAAGTGTGAAAATCACGAGGTGAAAGATCCGGAATGTACGGAGTACGTTGAAGTCTTTCCCAACCAAATCGGCCATATATTACTGTTTGGACACCCCCAAGGGGCGCCTAGTGTGGTACCAGTACCGGTGCGCTATTGCGCTCCTCACCTGGTCTGTTTGGGAAAATAAGTTTAAGAAGAATAAAGTATAGATGGTGATAATAATAATAATAATAATAGAATAGTGAAGTTTTTGACTGTTAAGTGCATTCTGTTAAGTGTTGAATGGCTTCACATAACCATTTTCGACCGTATTGACCATGGCTGTTGTAGGAAATTTCTAAAATATTTAGTGGGTCAGTGGCAGGGGCCGAGCCTGGGCGGTCACCCATCCAGACTCTGACCTCGCCCGATGTTGCTTTGTTACATCGGGCCCTGTCACTGAATTGTTTAACGGAATATATTTATATTCCCGCGTATCAGGTTTTGTTAATACTTGAAAATTTTAGAAAGACAGCATTTGATATTGCAGCTTTTAGTGCATCTCCGCCTCGGTTACCGGTGTTTCCAGTGCTTCGTTGTGAGGATGTACAGGTTTTGTATGAGGATGTACTGATTTTGTATGAGGATTTTGCTGTGATTGGATTAAAGGCTGGTTGTTGGGAAGGCTGGGCCATTTCTTAGGAAGTGAGGTTTCTTGGAGGTTTCTTGTATCTTACACTGTGCTTGGCGGGGTGTGAACAGGGGTGCTTGGGTTCGAGGGTCTGGGTATTGGTTGTACTGGTGTGAAGTGAGTCAGGAGTAGGTTCAATAATAACTGTAGTAGTGTGTTTGTGTCTGTGGTAGGGTGGTTGGATGAGGTAGTGACTGGTCCTGGGTTAGGTTGCGGGGGCTGTTGTGGTGGTAAAGTGAGTAGTGGTGTTGGTCTTCGTATTGGTTTCGCTTGTAGGTGTCGTGACTGTTTGTAATGTGCCTTAATTGCTTTTTTCATGAATGGGCAGCCAGGAAACGAAGCGGCATGACTACCTTGGCAGTTGGCACACTTCGCCTGGTCAAATGGTACCTCGCAATGAGTGTGGTGGTGATTACCACCACACCTATTGCAGCGGATATCCGCAGTGCATGTAGCTGCTGTGTGATTTAGTTTTAAGCAATTAAAGCACTGGGTGATGAGGGTTGTGCGTGTGTGTGCCTGGGTTCGGTTCTGTAGGGATGTTGTGTGTGTACGTGGTTTAAGGGCAGGTTTTTTACGCCTGCTTTCTGTCTGTGCAAATGAGTCAGTGTTGGTTGGTGGTTGGTTGGTTTGTGAGTGGGTGGACTTGGCAGGTGGTGGTGGGAGTGGAGGTGGAGGCGGAGGGGGAAGTGGGTTGGTTTGGGCTTCTGTTGATTCGGTAGGTGGTGGTGGCCTGGTTTGCGTTTCTGTGGTCTTGTATGTTGGTGGTTCGGGGTCGGAGTCGGAAGGTGGTGTGAGCATGGTGAATTTTAATGGGTTGATTATCATTGGTCTGGGTAGTCCGGGAGTCAGGAGGTGGGTTAGGATGGGACTGAGGTAGATGTTCTTGAGTGGGGTTATGATTAGCAGGTTATTGTGGGTTTCTTCTATTATTGCAATGTAACGATAGATAATAGGTTTTATGGCTTCTATCACTAAGCGGCGAGCGATAGGGACTGGTCCTGGGTTGAAGAGTGGAATCATGATTAACTGGCATTTTTGGGAGATTGGGAAAGGGTAGTCATATTGTAGGTAGTGGAACGGATTTTCGTAGTTTACTTCTTCAGTGGGGTGGGGGGAGTTGTATGGGTCCCGGCTACTCGATCCACCGGGATTATCCATACTTGCCTGGGCTTGGTAAGGGCTGTGGTTAGGTGGGTATGGGTTCATGTTTTGGGACTTAGTAGGTTCTGGGGTGCTGTGAAGCACTGGAAACGGTCAAACTCAGTGAGGACCTGCGTCTTTACTTGGCGTACTCAGTAGGCACTAGTCGCACCAGGTGTAGTTTTTAATTGGATCACGCCAAGACAAGGTACGAACTAATGACCGCACTGAGCACTAGACAAATTGCTCGTATGCCCGCACAAGGTTTGGCAGGCAAGTTGGGGTCCGCTCTGGTCTGGTCGAGTGGGCAGCGACCGTTTGACTATATCCAGGAAGTCGGACTGCGCTGGAAATGGCTGGTAATGGCGGCTGGGCGTGGCCTCGCCCGCTGATTGGTCAACAGGCTGTGCGGGGCCACGAGGAGTCTCTTGGCGGTGGCGAGCTGGCTGCTGGCGGGGTGCTGGCTCGCGCAGTGCTCGGTGCTTGGATCCTGCCCTGGGATTGGTTGGCAGGTTGTGCGGGGAGCTTGCGGTAGACTTGTCGGTAGGCGAGCTGGCTCTTGCAGGGTGCTGGCTCGGCTAGTTGCTTGGCTCTCTCTTGGTCTGCTCGGTGCGAGCGCTTGGCTGAGAGTCCGAATGTGAATGTTGTGTTCCCCAACCAAATCGGCTGAAGCAGAGGAGTAATGGCTCTTTCTTGGATGCGCATCGTACTGCAGTGATGTGCGCCCTTCTCGGAATCTCCTATGTCACTCGTGCACACTTGTCATGGACAAGCAGTGTTCGCCATACTCAGCAGACAGTGTCGCGTACTCCAGCAACCTCCGCACCAGAAAACGGACTACACTTCTCTGCTCTTCTTTGCTTGGCTCCATTTCTACAGCTGGACAAACAGGAAAGACATAACGCAACAATTGCGTGCACCTGTGAGTTGTCACCACAGCGATGGCAGTATAACAACAGTGTTGCAACTTTTCGTGCGGAATGAGTGTTATGGCGGGTGTTCGGTTTTCATTTCACTGCTAATTTATATTTTAAAATAAGAGATAACTAAGCTGCATGACAGATTTGGAGAAGATATAATGAAGAAACAAAGTAAAGCTCAACAAATAAGAAATAAATTAAAAAGAGAAATCCGGAGTAAATAAAAAACAAAGAGAAAATGTCACAATGAAAATGTAACAAACTGAAACATATGAGCAATGCTTAGACAGAACACAATACATAATAATGTAACACCGAGCTCGATAGCTGCAGTCGCGTAAGTGCCGCCAGTATCCAGTATTCGGGAGATAGTGGGTTCGAACCCACTGTCGGCAGCCCTGAAGATGGTTTTCCGCGGTTTCCCATTTTCACACCAGGCAAATGCTGGGGCTGTACCTTAATTAAGGCCACGGCCACTTCCTTCCCACTCCTAGCCCTTTCCTGTCCCATCGTCGCCATAAGACATATCTGTGTCGGTGCAACGTAAAGCCAATAGCAAAATAATAATAATAATAATAATAATAATAATAATAATAATAATAATAATAATAATAATAATAATAATAATAATAATAATAATGTAACAGGAAATGGCCACAACCAGCGATCAATGTACATTAGCTAAAAGCTAAATATTATGTACTGTATATTTCCACTATCAAATAAAAATAATATTAATAACCTAATATTAATTATAAAAAACAACAGTATTCTTCACCTGTACACTAAAATGGCCATGTTACTAGTCTCCCTACCACAATCACACAACCAATGATACATCACCAATCACACGAGACAATCAGCGTATTCAACAGCCAATCTCTGCATGCAGTCTTACATTTTGATATTGACTTAGACTACTTGAGAGCAGCATGATACCGGCGCAGGATACCTGTTACGCGGCATGGAGCCTTAACTCAGTCGTAGTGAATTATGAAGGTATTTAGGGATTGCAGTAAGGATGTAAAGGAGAAGGCATGTAAGTCTCTGGTAAGGCCAAAACTATAGTATGGTTCCAATGTATGAAACCCGCACCAGGATTACTTGATTCTAGAAGTGGAAAAATCTAAAGAAAATCAGCTCGCTTTGTGATTTGCGACGAAAGAGATTAGCATAACGCAAATGTTGCAAGGTTCGGGAAGGAAACACTTGGGACAAAGGAGACGAGCTGCTCGACAAAGTGATATGTTCCGAGCTGTCAGTGGAGAGATGACGAGGAATGACATTAGTAGACGAATAAGTTTGAGTGGTGTTTTTAAAAGTAGCAAAGATCAGAATATGCAGAATTGAAGATAACAAATTGGGGAACTGGAATAATTGACAAAGGGAGGTGTTCAATCATTTTCCAAAATCTTTGCAATTATTTCAGAAAAGACTAGGTAAACAACAGATAGGGAATCACACACTTTGGTGATTACCCTAAATGCAAATCAGTGGTGACTGATTGATAACCACAAAATACAGTACATAGTGACGTAATGTGAAAGTTAATGACGTTATACATTATGCGGAAACTACCTAAATTAACGGGTTGAAATTATTTATTAGTTCATGTATCGTTGAGATCTTGTTTCTTTCGTTAACTGCCTGTGCTATTTCTTTCCTGCGCTATAACGTGTTTTTGTTTGGCATCTGGAAATCTGGCAAGTATATAGGCACCATAAAATCCCCACCAATCGTTCGTATTTTATTTTAAAACGACGTCAGGATAAGTTAAGATTATCTTTATAGAAAATATAGTAATTTGGTCTTGAATCTGAGGTCTTTTTATTATTTAACAAGTATTACTCTTTTATTGTCACCGTATTACCACTCGAAGTAGCACAAGAAACAATTTTTTGCCTGAACATTCACGTAACAAGCTGTAGATGATGAGTTCTCTCTCACATGCCGCAACATCCTGCCAAATTGAAGTAACTCGATATTCTTAATGAGAATGTCGCGAAAATTTCACTGCTCAAGTTTCTACGTTACCCAACACGCCTGTGAACCTAAATAATGAGACTGGGCGAGAGAAAACAGGTCAAGTTGGTGATGGTAGTCAGATAGCCGCCTTTAGGCAAGATTAGTCTTAATTCCGGCCGAAATCTGACAGTAGTGATGGTTAAGAGGAGTCGAAACGCTAAAATGAGGAAATATTGGCTTTTTTAGACTTATCTTTCAACGTAATTTATGATTATCAAGAATAAAAGGGTTAATCCTTTTTTATAAACTCCTTTTGGGATCATTAATTCTTCTGAATTGATTCAGTCAGTCATCAATGATCTGCATTTAGGGCTGTCGCTCAGGTGACAGATTCCCTATCTGTTGTTTACCTAGGCTTTTTCTTAACTAATTGCAAAGATTTTGTGAAATTATAGAACATTTCCATTAGTAAATTACTTACTCGTCGTCCTATAAATGAATATTGCCCAAATTTGTCGCCTGGAATTCCAACTTTATCTTCATGTATTGATTTTTCCTACGTTTAAAAGATCCGCTCAAACTTATTCGTTTACTAATGTCATTCCACGCCATCTCTGCACTGATAGCTCGGAACATACCACTTAGTCTAGCAGCTCATCTCATTTCTCCCAAGTCTTATCAACCCAAATTTTTTAACATTTTCGTAACGCTACTCTTTTGTTGTAAACGATCCAGAACAAATCGAGCTTGTTTTCTTTGGAACTTCTCCAGTCCTCTTATGAAGCTCATTGAACTAACTTTTGATATGCTGTGAAAATATTGCATCCTTGTGGAAAACTACATTTCCTTACATACTTCTCGTCTTATGTATGGTTGACAGTAATACATTTTGTCTCCCAATGGTGGGGAATAAATAAAGCAAGCTGCTGCTGCAGACACAGTGAGTTAATTTTCAACAATACTGGGACGACTGGAGAAAAGAAAGTTTATTTAATAATTCAGAAATCGTTTTTATTTTTTAAAGCAAAGTCATCTCCGTACAGGCTCTTGGAGGGTTGGAAGGTAAACACTCCACTGTCCGTAACCTCGATACTAAAGGCGTAGAGTGGTTAAGACCCAGGAATTAACCTGGTACTCATACTTGGTGTAGGCTGAGTGAACCTCATGGCCATGTACACCTCCGAATTATTTTTTTGTCTCCTTTAGAGCTTACCTACGGTCTCTGTAAAACGTTATTTTGTAAGCGTTCGCTAAAGCTAATTTATTTCGGATGTTTGCTAATGTGCGTTGGTACCTTGTATAATAACGTCGTCCAATTGAATATACATCATGATGCGGAGGAAGGGGGGGGGGGGTGGAGGTGAGAAAAGGCAATATGATGACGTTCTAAAGGAAAATATAAAGAAAATCTAAACTGACATTAGCAGCTGGAGGATGTGGTACCTGATAATTCAATAACATTTGCAACAATAGGAGCAGCGATGGCACGAGGCCGATAAAACAACGAGAGAAGAAATGACCACAAGTTCTACAGCATCAAGGAGCTGTGGCCAACATTGCAGCAGAGTTTGTGGTTGTAGAAGTGGTTCCTTGAGCCATCTAAAAACAAATAATCGGGAACACTGATTCACTTGGAAGACACCGTTATACTCGTCAGCCAGTGGATTTCTTGAGCATCAGGATAACCAGACTGTGTATAACAAGAGGAATATAAAGAAGTGCAAGTAAGAGAAAGCGAAGAGAATTATGTTGACCTCAAACATGGATTGGAGAACCATTTCTGTCGTATCTGTGGCACTGTACTCTACGTAACAGAAATTGTAGAAAGGAAGAGCTTTTGTTACGGATGAGTGCGGACTATGAGATGGTTTGATCGGAGAGTCGTTTAGTGTGTTCATTTCTAGTGCACTAGTTAGAACTACGCCTATCGTTATTTCTTGATGGATCCAGTATTTCTTTCTTTGACGTAAATAAGTTATGTGTTATGCCTGGGGGTCAGCCGAAAATGTGTGTAACGCAACGCGACAAAATGTGCGAGGAAAGTGTAACTATAGTGTAACCATAGCAGGTAGTGATTTCCTCTTTCGTTTATTCACAGCTTGCCCCATTACCTGACAGTATTACTATATGCTTTGAGTGAACATATTGCAATTGTAACTTAATTTTCTAATTAAATGTGAGATATCTTCTTAATTCGATGGCTATTATGATCTACATAAGGAAATAAAATAATGGCGTAAACAAAACTCTATTTGTTTATTCACAGTTGTTCAAATATAATTAAGTTCCTGACACGTAAGAACTGTCGAAAATACTGTTTGACTAACCTACTTTTGCTCATTGGCGATGACTCTGAATCTATTTTAACTAGCTGTTACCCGCGGCTTCGCTCGCGTGGATTTCATAATTTGAACTCCTTCATTTCTTTCCACGCCACTCCATCCCCTTTAAGTGGACTTTCCGAAAATAAAAAAAGACGTGTTTCTTTATTTTAAAGGAGATTCCAAATACCAATTTTCACGTCTGTAACAATTCAATTTTGAGAAAAACTCATATTAAAATTCAGCCGCTTTTTAATTCTTAAGTTGATTTTTCGAAAAGAAATGCGGGTTTATTTTTAAGAGAAATTCCAAATACCAATTTTCACGTCTATAACATCTTCAGATTTTCAGATATATGTATCCTATTAAAACAAATTCAAATCCTTACTCACTTCATTTCACCGCCCTCTCCTAAGTGCATTTTTCGAAAACAAAAAGTAGATGTTGAGCATCTACACTGTAATACGAACGTATCCCCAAAATTTCATTCCGTCATATCCAGTAGTTTTGGCTAGATGATGATGCATGCATCAGTCAGTCAGGACATTTTATTTTATTTTATTTTATTTTATTTTATTTTATTTTATTTTATTTTATTTTATTTTATTTTATTTTATTTTATTGCTAGTTGCTTTATGTCGCACCGACACAGATAGGTCTTATGGCGACGATGGGACGGGAAAGGGCTAGGAATTGGAAGGAAGCGACCGTGGCCTTAATTAAGGTACAACCCCAACATTTGCCTGGTGTGAAAATGGGAAACCACGGAAAACCATTTTCAGGGCTGCCGACAGTGGGGTTCGAACATACTATCTCCCGAATACTGGATACTGGCCGAGCTTAAGCGACTGCAGCTATTGAGCTCGGTATTTTATTTTATAAATAGAGATTATTTTATATAGCATATAGATTAAAACGTTTCTTTCTCCCTAAAATAATTCACAATGAAATAATAAATGGTCAACAGTTCGATCACCGGCATTGTATGGCCATATGCGACTATCTAAAATTTTAAAAACATGAAAATAATTTCTTAATTTTCCATAACCCATAATTTCCATAATTTGGCGTTAAATAAATATGTTGAGAAAGTCTGTCTAGTACACTGTGAAAAATGACCTTTTTTTACTGAACCGTTCATCATTTGATATTCACTCTGCCATTTTCATAAGCCATAAGGCTGAGATCGCCAGTCCCGTGGTGTAGGGGTAGCGTGCCTGCCTCTTACCCGGAGGCCTCGGGTTCGATTCCCGGCCAGGTCAAGGATTTTTACCTGGATCTGAGGGCTGGTTCGAGGTCCACTCAGCCTACGTGATTAGAATTGAGGAGCTATCTGACGGTGAGATAGCGGCCCCGGTCTAGAAAGCCAACAATAACGGCCGAGAGGATTCGTCGTGCTGACCAGACGACACCTCGTAATCTGCAGGCCTTCGGGCTGAGCAGCGGTCGCTTGGTAGGCCAAGGCCCTTCAAGTGCTGTAGTGCAATGGGGTTTGATTTGGTTTGGGTTTGGTTTGGTTTATAAGGCTGAGATCAGGCATTCTTGTGTCTAACAATAAGAAAATTGTATCTCTGTTTTAGCTTTATATTCTTTAGATTCTTGTAGTCTAAAATAACAAATAGGCTTAATGATATACTTTCTTACTTTTATACAATTTATGTTTTAATTTTATTGGATTTGGTATCTGTATTTTTTTAATTTAATGTTTAATTTAATATTTTAATATTATAAAATGTAGTTAGTGTGTTCATAAACCTGTATTGTATTATACGAAGGCGCTTCATGCAGGGGTTTTTCAGCCTCAGTGGCATGTAAATCATCAATAAATTCAAATTCAAATCTCTCAAGTTAATCAAAACACGTTTAGGAATTTTGCTGTAACAGTCACACATTTCACTGTCTTGCGCTGCTTCCTTGGCCAGATGATCATTACCGCAGTTCCCAGCCTTAATCCAGGTGAAATCGATTCTCCACTTGGTACTTGCAGGAATCTTCACTTTCATCTTGATTTGGTAAATAAGGTAGTTGTAGTTATTATATTTAATGAGTCTATTGTTATTTTACTCTCAGTGAATATCACGGCTTTCCGCGAGATATTTTCCTTTACCAATGTTTCAATAGATTCAAGTGCTTTCAGAACTGACAACTCTTCTGCTTGATTATTCGAACGTTTTTTATCCAGTTTAAATTTTAACTGTCGTATAACTTTATTTTCCAGACAGTGTTACCTAGCAGCCGTCCAAATCATGCCTTATGGCTGATTGCCATCTGCAATTAGCAGCCGTTGATTGATGTCCATCACCGAAAGACATTTATGATCATTTGATTTTTTCAAATAGCAAAGTGGTTTCTTTCTCGATCTCTCCCTGCGAATCCACTAAAATCTCATTCTAGGTTTTGGCTGTGACTGTATTGAAGCTGTTCAGGTGTGGACGTTGAGTAAAGACATTCGGAGTACGAGTATTATTTTTGGTTGTGATAAAAAGTGCTATTTATGGGGCTGATCCTGCTTCAAGAACACTCTCTAGCGCAATGTGGAAAGCAATGGCAAAGCACCTCACTTTTCTTCTTGCTTAGTACTGTACGCTTGTTTATGGTGCCATCATTGGTTTTTGGCGGTTTCCCTATGACTGCATATATGTTGTGGTGTTTTTTGACCGGGCAAGTTGGCCGTGCAGTTGGGGGCGCGCAGTTGTCAGCTTGCATCCGGGAGATAATGAGTTCGAACCCCACTGTCGGCAGCCCTGAAGGTGGTTTTCCGTTGTTTCCTATTTTCACACCAGGTAAATGCTGGGGCTGTACCTAAGTTAAGGCCACGACCACTTCCTTACCACTCCCTATATCATCGTCACCATAAGACGTATTTGTGTCGGTGCGAAGTAAAGCAATTCCAATAATAACTTTTAAAAAGGTGGAAGAAGTTGAATTGGTACGTTCATTCGTCACCAGATGGCTCACCTTACGCGGTACAGCGCTAGATTTAAATTCTAAATTTTAAATTCAAACTTCGTTCTTGGAGAAGACTTCCTCATGAACAGTCGAGATTGTCTTCTGAAGACACTAAGCAAATTTCTCTGCGAAACGTGAAGAATTTCACCTTATTTTCTTGACACGGCACAAGCCTAAAAAGCCTATATGTTGTCGTCCCCGCGTGTCGCCTTGTGGCACGCGTGTCATAGGTTCACCCTAGGCTGATCAACACTCCCGCATTTTAAGGTATTTTGTAAACGCCCCGCTAAGGACGTCATTTGTCCCTGTTTCTATCTGAACGAATTTTGGTGCTTTTTGTGATTGGTATGCATTTTCACAGTACGCAACTGGCCTGCCATCTAGCTTCAACTAAACATAGCGTAACCGTTGCCAACACTACGATCTCGAAAGTGCAAAGAAGTAGGTTATACCTTCTGACTTCCGAGCTACCGTTAATGTGTGTGTCCACTCTGTAGCACTTGTGGATGATAAATTTTATTCAGAACTTTCTCTGTTGAAAGAGTCCGGTGCTATGGCTAAATAGTTAGCGTTCTGGCCTTTGGTCACAGGGTTCCCGGGTTCGATTACAGGCAGTGTCGGGAATTTTAACCGTAATTGGTTAATTCCGCTGACACGGGGTTGGGTGTATGTGTCGTCTTCATCATCATTTCATCCTCATCACGGCGCGCAGGTCGTCAACGGGAGTCAAATCAAAGGACCTGCACCTGGCGAGCCGAACTTGTCCTCAGACACTCCCGGCACTAAAAGCCATACGCCATTTCATTTCATTTCATTTCTGTTGAGAGTCTATTAACATTGCTGCAACAAACAGATGTATAGAAGATTGTTGTTTAAAAATGATGACAAAACAAAACACAGGTACTTTTTCAAAATTGGTACAGTTCTGGTACTCTGTTATTATTATCATTATTACTATTGTTGTTATATATAAATCAGCCCATTAGGACTACGCAAAGTAGTTAGAGGCGTGCATTTGTGGGCTTCATTTCTGTCTCCAGACCAGGTTGTTCCAGTCTTC
Organism: Anabrus simplex; assembly: GCF_040414725.1. NCBI lineage: Eukaryota > Metazoa > Arthropoda > Insecta > Orthoptera > Tettigoniidae > Anabrus > Anabrus simplex. The sequence continues at coordinate 787,733,503 of NC_090265.1, forward strand.
TTCTTTGGTCTTTCCTCTTCGTCAACTTGGCATTTGCGAATTTTGGATCCAAAGATTACCCTTACCGAGCTCTATAGCTGCAGTCACTTAAGTGCGGCCAGCATCCAATATTCGGGAGATAGTGGGTTTGAACCCCACTGTCGGCAGCCCTGAAGATGGTTTTCCGTGGTTTCACATTTTCACACCAGGCAAATGCTGGGGATGTACCTTAATTAAGGCCACGGATGCTTCCTTCCCACTCTTAGCCCTTTCCTATCCCATCGTCGCCCTAATACCTGGGACGTAAAGCAGCTTGAAAAAAATTATTGCGTTTTTTGGACTTCTGCTCGTGTAATTTCTGCCTGTTTGATTTCGCCAGTCCATTTCATTGTGTCTGTTTCAGCTTTCCTCATGTTTTCATACAATTCGACTATTTGTTTCGTAAGTGTGTCTGGATGCATTCTTTTAATATGCCCATAGAATCTTAACCTGCATTTTCTAATGTCACGGTGAATATTTGTGTATTGTTTGATTTTCTGTCTGCCTCTAAGTTGGTGTCCGTCGGTGAGTTTTGCACCTAGAATTTTTATTATGATTTTGTGTTCCTTTTTCTCATTGTTTTCAGTGTCTACTTTCCTCTTCAAAATTAGCGTCTCTGATCCATACAGTTCTGGTTTAATGACTGCAGAGCAATGTCTTAGTTTTGTGTGCTTGGAGATACATTTTTGTTATAGATAATTTGGGTTATTCGATATTCAGTTTCCATCTTTTGGCATCTAATTTCATTGGCTTTTGTTTCGAGTCTATTTTCCTGAGTTGTTTCACTTATTTAAACTGCGATACTCGCTTAATTTTGACATTTTTTGTTGCAGGTCATTTATTCTGTCTTTTGAAAAAATATCTGAAGACCGACTTTTTCCGCAATTTCTTATTTATTTTTATTAATATTATTTTATATATTTCTCCGTTAGGGTCTTCTAGCTACTATGAGACAATTTTAATGCTTCATCCTTTGTTCTTCCTTCTTCCTCCTCCTATAATCCTTCATCTCCTCACTATGCCTCATTTTCTTCTCCTCAAACCATTTTGAGCCAGTTTTCTTTCCCTCCTGACCTTGGAATCATTCCTTTTTTAACACTTTATTTCTAAAAATCTCTCTCTCTCTCTGTGTTGCTTCTTCTTCCCTTATATTGTTTCTTTCCGAATCTTTCTTGACTTCATGCATGCAGGTTGTTATTGACCTCTTGTTCCAAAGATATTTGAAGATCTGTTTGATTAACCTGTTGTTATCCATGCTGTATAAATGTCCAAAAAATACAAATCGCCTCTTCCGAATTGTATCTGTTATATTTTCCAAGCTCCGGTATATTTCGTCATTAATTCTTGATTTCCGGAGTTTTGTAGTTATTAACAGGCCGAGTATTTTCCGTATAATTTTTCTTTCCAGTACTTGAAATTTATTCAGCTTATAATAAAGTACTAGACATCCACTCTCGTATAGGCATTCCGTTTTGACTAGCGTGTTGTAGTGTTGTATTTTGAGGCTTTTAGATAAACACTTTTTGTTGTAGATATTCCTAGATATACGTATGCACTTTCTATCTTGTGTATCCTTTCTTTTAAAGCGGATTTTTCCAAACCATATTCTTGAATTGTTCCTCCTAAATATTTGAATTTCTTTACCTTCTTTTTTCGACCAATTTTTTCTTCCTAGAAATTCTGGAGCATTTTTTTATATTTGTCATAAAAATTTCCTACAGAATTCTTAAACCTGTTCTGTTGGCCATTTCATCCAACATATTGACTTGAATTGCTTAATTTTCCTGATTTTCTGAAAGTATTGTTATTATTACGATTATTATTCTTTTGCTAGTTGCTTTACGTCGCACTCACACAGATAGGTCTTATGGCGACGATGAGACAGGAAAGGGCTAGCAGTTGGAAGGAATCGGCCGTGGCCTCAATTAAGGTACAGCCCTAGCATTTGCCTGGTGTGAAAATGGGAAACTACGGAAAACCATCTTTAGGGATTATTATTATTAGTAGTAGTAGTAGTAGTAGTAGTAGTAGTAGTAAGCTTGCAGTCTTATAACTTGAAGCCTGAAAATAGGTGCAATGAGTATGATATGAAAATTACCCTTACCAAAACTAACGTGATGTCAGTAGCGGATAAATCTAAGAGAACTGAATGTCACGTTGGGAATGCAATGCTTTAACCCGTACCAGGTGTATTAATAAGTTTTCGTGCTAAAGGAAACACGTAATTTTCAAGGGTAATTCATTTTTGGTTTTTTAAAAATATTGGCCATCCGCTTCTACACACTTCGTCCATCTTTCAGGTAAGTTATGAATACCATGCCAGAAAAGCTGCTTGTCTTTTGCGGCAAACCATTCGTCGAGCCATCTTCCAACTTCCACAAAATTGCTGAAGTGCCCCATTGATGTGAAAAGGTGGTAGTCAGATGGTGCCAGGTCGGGGAAGTACGGCGGGTGCGGATGGATGTCCCTTTCAAGCGATTTCAAGGTGCCATTTACTGGTTTTGCTGTGTGAGACGGTGGGTTGTCGTGTAACAAAATCTCTTTGGCATGTCTTCTTACCCATTCCGGTCGTCTTTCGATCAATGCGTGTTTTAAATTAATCATTTGTTGGCGATAGCGTTGTGCATTAAAGGTTTCGCCGGGCTTCAAGAGCAATTGCCCGTCTTCGAAATTTTGTAGCCTACCAGAGCGTGCACTGCCTTTCACACTGAAATCACGACGTTTAAATTGTCGAAACCATGTCTCACATGTTCTAATCGATGGAGCGTGTTCACCATATGTTTCTACCAGCAAACGATGCCTTTCCAAAGCCTTTTTCTTTTGATTAAATAAGAAAAGAAATGCGTGCCGCAAATGTTCTTTTTCAGGCACAGACGTTGTCATGATCACTGAACAATACAACACAGACGCTAGTGTTTGGCGGACTCTACTTGTGTGTGTTGGTAGGTTAATGTCAGACGAACAAACTGACGTATGTGACAAATCCATACGCTGCGTACTGTTTGCTGGCGCCATCTCTTAGTGAAACCTTCAAAAGCTTATGCATATACCTGGTAGATAATTTCAAGTGTTTAGGATGTGTATTCTCCCAGGATGGTAGTACATTACTTTTGCAAGTGGTTTAAGTCGCGCCGACGCAGATAGGTCTTATGGCGACGATGGGATAGGAAAGGGCTAGGAGCCGGAAGGAAGCGACCGTGGCCTTGATTAAGATACAGTTCCAGCATTTGCCTGATGTGAAAATGGGGAAACCACGGAAAACCATATTCAGGGCTGTCGACAGTGGATTTTGAAGCCGCTATCTGCCGAATGCAAGCTCACAGCCACGCGCTCCTAACCGCACAGCCAACTCGCTTGGTGAAGGTAGTATAGTAAGTGAGACTGGATCACGGTGCAACAAAGCTAATGCAGTGATCTCACAGTCGTGATCAACATATTCTGTAAGAAGGAAGTCAGCTCCCGGACGAAACTCTCTTTACTTCGGTCTGTTTTCAGACCAACTTATGATGTATGGGAGTGAAAGCTGGGTGCACTCAGGATATCTTATTCATTACTTACAAGTAAGTGACATGGCAGGAGGGTACTCGGAATGACGGGATAAAGGCTAAATTAGGAATGAACTTGATTGACGAAGCTGTAAGCATAAACTGGCTTCGCTGGTAGGGTCATGTCAGGCAAATGGAACAGAATAGGTTACCTAGGAGAATAATAGATTCGGCCAGGGAGGGTAAGAGAAGTAAAGGGAAACCAAGACGACGATGGTTAGATTCAATTTCTAATTATTCAACGTTAAGAGACTACAGAACTAGTTAGAAATAGAGGGCTCTGGAGACGTTTAGAAAATTCACAGAGGATTGCAGACTGAACGTTCAAGGGTATAACAGTCTATAATAAAGATATCTATATATGTTTTTATTAGTAGAATGGAATGGAATGGCGTATAGTTGTTAGTGCCGGGAGAGTTCGAGGACATGTTCGGCTCGCCAGTTGCAGGTCAATTGAGTTGACACCCGTAGGCGACCTGCGCGTCGTTATTAGTAGAAAGAGTGTTGTTATATAACACCTACCTAGCCGAAGGTGTAGAGATGCGTCCAGTTAAGCTGCAAGAATATGGATTCGATTCGCATGAAACTTTGGTGCAGTTGTTATTGGACTCACGCGGGACTACTTAAACGGTTTTCGGAGAAACTGAGTTGCCAGAATTATGTTCCTCAGGAAACTTGTTGCTAAATCTCTCGACACTAGACTGGAGTATTTGAGCGCTTCCAAATCACACCGGAGTGAACCAGGCTCGAACCAGCATATTCGGATTCAGCAAACCAGTACTCTACCACCTAACCTATACTAGTAAAACCAGTATAGTTATACGAGATCTCAATTGAAGATATACGGAATGGAGATATGATGACACAGAAGCAAATACACTATAGACAATACTGGACACTTGCGTATTCTCCCGTACTAAACTGAGAGACATGTTGTCAGTGGCTCATCTGGTGGTCCGACCTTAAACATCAGGCGGCAAGATTGAAAGTACAAAAGTTGCATGTTAAAATTGATAGAAATAATGAAACTAAACAATGATTTCGTTTCGTCCAAATTCTTGGCTGAATGGTCAGAGTTTAGTCTTTCGATTCAAAAGGTATCGGATTAGATTTCCTGCAGGATCTGTGATTTTTACCGCGTCTAATTAATTCTTCTGGCTCGAGTACTGGGTATTTGTGTTTGTTTCAAGACTTTTCTCTTCATATTCAGACAACACACTACATTTCAAACCATCACAGAAACATGCAATAGTGATTACTGGACCTCGGATTTTTAGGTGCTTAAATGTTATTTTAGCTGCCTAAAATAGGTTCTAAAATGTTTTAGGCAGCTTCAATTTTTAGGCATTAATTAAAATACCATGTGTATTTTCCTAAATTGGTAATAACTTGTTAAGGGTAAATATAAAACAAGTTTCATTCACCTCATTGCTGAAAACGTTACAGAATATAAATCCGATGTGAAGTGGGGAAACTCCTGTAACCACTTTTTAATTAAACACTACTTGGAACCTGGCACTTTCGGCATGATTCATAGTGTATAGTGCACTACTATACTCAGTTTCAAGGCCGTCTCGCTAGGTGTGCTGGCAATCAATGTTTTGCGATATCTCGCAAAGCGGCACGTATTTCCTAAAGTGTATTTGACAGTCGTTTGTAAAATAATGATGAGGCGGGACACGGGTTGATGGAACATTTCTTGACTCTCTGCAGCTAACAGCCAACTCGGGCGTTGGTGCTTTCCTTCACACCAAACCAATATGGAGGGATTGCCAACTATTCCATGATTCTGTGGTGTCATGTAATAAGACCTACTCATACACCCAACTGACTAGGCAAAGGAATTAAGTAGATGTTACGAAGAGAGACCGACCAGGACGGGAATCGAATCCGGGGCCTTCCGTTCCGAAGGTCAGTACGCTGACCATCTAGCCAAGTAGACGGATAAGACTCCACCTTCTGGACCGGAGTATTATTAATTTTCTGACTCCTGCTTTCAATGTGATTTAATAGACTCGCTCTGTCTCTTAAGAGATTATTACGAAATCAGCAGCAGAAAGAGTAATTGGAGAACTATCAAATGGAGCAAAATGGTATTTACTTTAAACACGTACACCATACAAAGTGCCCGTAGGTTTTAACGCGTTAAGGCTATGGAGTCAAGCATTCGCGAGAGGGATGGGTTCGAACCTCACCGTCGGCTGTCCTGAGAATGATTTTCCTGTAGTTTCCTCTTTTCATTTTCAGACAAATGCCGGGACGATTCCAATTCACAGTCGATTCCTTCCACCCCTTTAACAGGGCATATAAGTCTCTGGTAAGACCCCAACTAGAGTATGGTTACAGTGTAAGGGACCCTCATCAGGATTACTTGATTCGAAAAAAAGCAAAGTAATTTCCGTACAAGCCATGAAGACCCTTGGAGAGTGATTAGCTCTACGCCGGGCCGCCTTTGCCCCCAAGAATTAACCTAGTACTCATTTTTGGTGTAGGCTGAGTGAACCTCAAGGCCATGTGCACCTCCGGAAGTGGAAATCTCGTTTCTTAAATTTTACGACTTTCTGACGGGGATAATACTTGATTCGAGGACTGGAAAAATAAATTTCCGACAAAGGAATAGTATTTCGAAAATGTTGCAAAGTTTGGGCTGGAAAGACTTGGGAGAAAGGAGAAGAGATGCTTGATTAAGTGGTATGTTCCGAGCTGTCAGTGGAGATATGGCGTGGAATGACATTAGTAGTCGAATAATTTTGAATGTTTTTTTAAAGTAGGAAAGATCACAATATGAAGATTAAGTTGGAATTCAAGAGAGAAATTGGGGCAAATATTCGTTTATAGGAAGAGGCGTTAGAGATTGGAATAATTTACCAAGGGAAATGTTCAATTAATTTCCAAATTCTTTGGAGTTATTTAAGAAATAACTGGTACAGATCGGAACTCTGCCACCTGGGCGCCTGTCCTATATGTAGATCAGTGGTGATTGATTGATGGTCGAATTTCATTCACTTCGTTCCTTTCATCTTCGTTAGCTCCTTAACTGGCGTCGGCAAGGGCGTCCAGATTAACGCAGGGCCACATTCACATGTGCGGCATAATTCGCACCCCCGACCAAATTAAGGTGCGGGAAAAGCAGTGGAAGAAGAAAAAATGAAGAAGAATGTTCTTCCCTTACTTTAGTGCGTTCAGAATATCTCCAGTCATTCAAGCTCGTCAAAGTGCGTCAATGATATGGACGCAAGGACAGACCGGATGTGTAATAAAAGTGAAGAAATAGACAGGCAGGCAGTCAGGGGCATTACTTCACAGGTCTTGCCCGCATGACGTTGCGGTTAGCCCCCCGGGCTCGCGAACCCCAAGCGCTGTGCGGCGCGCGCTTGTTTGGAAATTCAGGTTACAACGTTGAGAAATGAAAGCTGTTAGAGAGCACGCGGCGAGTTCCCCTTCACTTGTACCCCCACCCAATATCTCCTGGTAGGCTGTGATACTACCGTCAGACTGTTGTTCCCTTCTTCCAGTGTCGGGCTCAATGTGCAAGTGTGAAGGTCTGTAGTGAAGACGTCAACATCTCGCCTGGATTAAAGTGACAGTGTGAAGTGTATCATGATACCAAGGTAGGGAGAGTTCAATTTCATTTCTCACCGAGTGTTATAAAGTGTCATGTAAACCTTACAATTTGGAATTTTAGCAGACATCTATCGGCCGACATTATTTTCTTAGAGAATATCTCAATCATATTTAGTGAAATAACGTCAGGTCTGATGTATAAACCGCAAAACCCGCTTTGCGGAGGGCCCAGGCACCTAGGACTTTTGGTTAGCTTCTGTTTTTACAGTTCACTGACTTTTACTGCCTCACTTTCCGGATGGCAGGCTGTAGACTGATCGAGAACACATCGATTTTTTTCAATAGTTTTTAGTTTTTCATCAACTACCGGCTATATATTGGTCATTCTGTTACTATACTTTTCTATGATTTTCATTCCCTGCTATGGAATTTCATGATTATTATAAGTGAGAGTGTATAATTATGTTTAATGAAGCGAATGGAGCAGCTAAAAGGCGAAAAGGAACGATTGCACGATTCAGAAATCAAAACGTCCAACAAGAAAATAACGAACTGTGTAATGCCTTCTGAAATCAACTCATGTTCACAGAAAGAATATTATTTTATTTTTGTAGATAGGTGGTTGTTAATTTTCTGTCATCTACAGAGGAGTCCTGAGCTATTTTGTATTTCCATTATTTGTCCTACATTGAAGCGCTTCTCGGAGATGAGCTCAGAAAGTGTTGACGACCGCTTTCCCTAGTTGCTGGCCGGCTAACGGTGCAGTCAGCTGATCGCGTGCCACGCTTCTTGGCTCTAGCTCGCTTCTTTCGTCACTACCGCGTCTGAATCTCAAGTAACAGCACGAAACCAGTTACAGAATGAGGACGAAAAATAGTCTCATTTATTCACGCTAGCAAATTGCTACGAGAGTCTGAATATTCAGTAAAAGTGGACATCAAAATAAGAATAAAGAAGGCAGTCTTAAATATCACACAAGTGCAGTCAATCGCCGATTAGTATGAAGGTATGAATGGTAAGGTCACTAAATAGTGATTAAAATGTTGTTTTTGGACATATCCATCTTATTTTCCGGCTAGTAAACTAAACTTATGTCTTCGTATTCCTCGAGATGGTGGCGCTTTTTTCAGGTGAATGAAGGTGAACTTCCTGTATCCTTTTAAGCAGCCCTCCCGATAATCATAAATTTCTGTCAGTATCGGGAATGAGAGTATGACAGCTAAAGGTGCTAAATGTTACACTGCAAGGTGGACATTTTCTGACTCATCGAAATTATCGATTCATATGAAGGCAAAAACACACGTACTTAGCTGTTAAAATAAATACCTCTATCAGCAAGATTAAAGGCGAGATATAAACCCGGAAGACGAATTTATAGTCTTCATTCGTAGTAGAATGACAATTATTTTTTATTATCCAAAGTGATATATATTCATAAGTTCGTTGTTGAATCAAGCATTGAAATCTCCAAATCACTTTGCAAGTTGCTTTACGTTGCACCGACACATATAGGTCTTATGGCGGCGATTGGATAAGGGCTAGAAGTAGGATGGAAGCGACCGTGGCCTTAATTAAGGTAGAGTCCCAACATTTGCCTGGAGTGAAAATGGGTAAACACGGAATGCCATCTTCAGGGCTGCCGACAGTGGCGTTCGAACTCACTATCTTCCGAATGCAAGCTCTCACTTGCGCGCCCTAACTGCATGGCCAACTTGCTCGGTCTCCAAGTCGGATTTAACGTTCCTCCAAATCAAACTTACCTGTTGCAAAAGTTGCTAGAGCGATTATCTCGGAAGATAAGTACATTTAACACTTATCATGGAAAGGGATGGTTTCCCTAGTAGGATCCCATTCATTGTGTGTATGAATGTAAGAATTTAACTTTCTAATTTTGGAAGTTCATTTATGTAGAAGCTTTCTTTTAAATACAGCTTTCGCTCATAAGGGTTATTTGAAGCGCTTTCAGTTGCTTAAGAAAGATGCGCTACGTATCACCACTACAACAATCTTACAAATAGTCGTTAAGAATTACATTATCAGGCAACGGGTTTCGTTCCTTGCTTTCTGCAGAATATCATAAAGGGAAGTTTTGTACGTTCTTAGGGAAATAGTATTTTGAAAATCCACAGCCTGTTTCCAGTCATTCGACCGGATCAGGAATGGAATGAATGAAGCCCCATCTAGCGGCGCGGATAGAAATTGTGCCGGCTGCCGAAGCCTATCGCACTCCTCTGGGGTAATGATTAATGAATGACAGATGAAATGAAATGATATTGGAGAGTGTTCCTGGAATGAAATATGACAAGGAAAACCGGAGTACCTGAGAAAAGAAAACTGTCTCGCCTCCGCTTTGTCCAGCACAAATCTCACATGGAGTGACAGGGATTTGAATAACGAAACTCAGTTGTGAGAGGCCGGTGCGCTGCCGCCAGACGTACTGAGGCTTCAAGCAAGTTAATATGCTTCGTTATGATTTCCAATCTGGAGATAATTTTTTAAGGGGAACTACAACTGCACAACCTCCTATCTAAACAATATTCAGTAAGGAAAAAATAAGGATGCAAAAGAAATCCAAGGTCCGTAAAAGGCGTGAAAATTTAAAACTCCCACTAAAATAATAACGCCGGGGTCAGAAGAGAGCGAGAGTCGACCTAGAGAGGTCGGATAGGAAACTTGAAACTGAGCAAGCTGGCACTAATACGTGGAAGAAATACAAGCAACAGCCAAGGGCCCCGTGATCGCCAGCCTATGCTCCGAAATTGAGAACGTCTTATACGACAGACAAGAGATGGCTTAAATATATTCTACCGCCCCAATTTCCAACCCTAGATTAAATTAAAACCCGTCTAGTATCGTCAGTAAATGTTTAGAACAGCACCATTTTGTCCCAATAATATCTGGATTACTGTATGGCTCATTGTCTTGTCTATCAGCACTTCTGATTGGAAGTTTACTTACAAAGTTATTGTATCCCCATTCGTGTGCATGACATATGAATAGCCTATGAATGAGTGTGATAAGTGACGGCGAAGTTCTGTCCATGACAACGATCTGTCGAGGATAAATTTCAACAAGTGTAACATTCTATAGTGCAGTGCAGATTTGTTTACACCTGTCGACAAGAATGTGTGAAAATGATTGGTGGAGCAAGACCAGCTGCTGTGGAATGTGACATATGGCTGGAGCAACTTTCATGGCGAGGTTCTTCCAGTGCCAACAAAAAAACTAAGCACCTCTTGATCTCGCCGTTGTTTTTCCAACAACGGAAGCTTCCACTGCTCATGACACTTGTATAAATCTCTATCATTTTCTCTAACACCGAGAAGTTTAAAAGGGTCACCTTAAGTGTGGCAGTAGTCCATAGACCAGCTTTGTTCATACTGGCGAGGCCTGTCACACAAGGTCGATCCAGAAAGGACAGGCAAGTGAAGTGTCAGGAGATCTTGACGAAAGTCTGTCCAACCTCTACTTTGCCCACGATGGACGTGATTTATATCCTGTGAATCTGTTAAATGTGGTGGTGATTATTGTTTTAATCAGAGGAAAATGTGGGAAAGGTAAAATCCTTCGAAGAATTGGGGTACGGTATCGGCAAAAAAAAAGGCAAAAGTCGCGAAGGGTGTGAAAGTGAAACACTCCCTAGGCTTCACAAATCAAATACTGTCGTGTAGGAAGGAAAATAAAAGTTGATCAGAGAGCATCGGATATCACAGATGAAATTGAGGAGCCTTGCACAAATAAGTGGAAGCAAAACTGGGCTCAGCTAGGGGCCCATGGTAGCAAATTCACACTCCCAATTTGAGAATCCCTTACGATAGGCAGGAGAGAGCGTGTATGTATTGTACGGCCCCACCCACAGCGGACAACGCGTTGAAAACCCTATATATATCTCGAATGAGCATTGGAGATTTCAACGCTTGGGTTTACAACCACCTCACAAAAACTTAATTTGTATATTAATGAATAGTTACGGTATAATTCTATTGCCATTTAAGACTTCAATTTCGTCCTTTGGTTTCATAATTCGTCTTTACTTTTACTGAAACTGGTAGCTATTCTTAACAAGTTTCTATTTTACATATGAAATGTATCTATCATGCTATCAGCAACGATGAAGTAAAATTTGCTTGGCACGGGAGATCGCCTTTACAGTCGGTACAACATCCACACACATGCATATTAAATAGATGAGGGATATTCTTCACTTCGGACACATAAGAAAATAAGCGGCCTTAAACCTAGAGAATTCTCAAATGATCAAGGAGTAGCTTTAAAAATGATAAAAGACATTATCTCCATCGTTTAAGTAACGGTTTTCAAAACGTGGCTGATAAGCCGTATACGGCCCGCGAAATCTCCACTTGTGGCCCGATGAATCATTTTAAAAAGTACGTTAATTTAATCTACATATCTTTTATTAAAATGGCCTACATCATTGCTGAATAAACGGTGAGCTCTGGGTTGATTTGCTTTTTCAGCCAGTAATAATAGTAAGAGAAATATTTGTATCATCCCTTTATCCTTGTATCAGCCCACCCCTTCACTAGGTGGAATGAACTCGTGCATCACCGGTGTGGAGTTCACTTTCACTGTGTCAGTTCCAAGTTCAAAATTTTCCTAAACTTTTTTGAAATATTTATCAATATCTGTGCAATTTTTACAAAATAAATTTCCAATATTTTTTTTTCAACTTTAAAATGTAATTGTTATTTCCTTCCGACTATTCACGTGATCATTTTACGAATTTTAGCCAAGTCAAAATAGTTTCCTTTCTTTCTGAAAAACTAGTGCAGTGTTGAGAAAGCTGAATGTAGATGACGTATGCAAAAAATTCTTAATTTTTTGAAAGGTTTTTTTCATAAGAAAGGTATCTATAAATTTTAAATTGATTTTCTGTTCTGTTCTTCTCGTTTTAAAAATTCATGTTATCTTTGCGGTCTGTCAGTTCAATTCCTGGATGCGGTTGTGGTCCTCTATTTCCAAATTGCCTGATTGCAGTAGATATAATAAGAATAATAGACGCCTGAAATGCTATGGCTACATCTGTATAATGGACAGCGACAGACTCACCAAAATATTTTTTAAGGTAATCAACTGAAAGAATGACAAAATAAACTGACTAGAAGAAACCAAGGCGGACCTCCAGAAAATTAATATCACGGACATCATACAAGATCATGGAGTCTTCAATACAATAGTAGCCAAGCACAAATTCGTGGAGAAACCTAACAAGAAAACTGGTAGGGAATGGTCCACAGAACGAATAATAATAATAATAATAATAATAATAATAATAATAATAATAATAATAATAATAATAATAATAATAATAATAATAATAATAGTAATAATAAAAATAATAATAATAATAATAATGGTGTTTGCTTTACGTCCCACTAACTACTCTTCTACAGTTTTCGGAGATGCCGAGGTGCCGGAATTTAGTCCCGCAGGAATTCTTTTACGTGCCAGTAAATCTACCGACACGAGGCTGACGTATTTGAGCACCTTCAAATACCCCCGGATTGAGCCAGGATCGAACCTGCCAAGTTGGGGTCAGAAGGCCGGCGCCTTAACCGTCTGAACCACTCAGCCCGGCGGTCCACAGAACGCAAGATGCAACACAGTGCATTCATGAAGAGATTTTGGGAGGATAAACAGGCAAAAACCATCAACCTAACGAACAACTTCAAACACGCTCTTTGAATGAGCATAACAAGGAAATAATAATAATAATAATAATAATAATAATAATAATAATAATAATAATAATAATAATAATAATAATAATAATAATCGTATGGCCGAAGCTACCGTGTGCAGACATTTTAATTTGAAGCCATCTGGCTGTCTGCTCGTGAATTTAGACGCTCCGTTTTACTCTAGGCCTACTAGATGGCATAGTAAACAGAATCTCTCTTGGGCGTCTATGACTGAGTTTTAATGAATTTTATTGGGTAAACACCGAATGTGTCACCAGATATCTTTTACGAACCGACATCATACGACATGGAGTGACAAATGGATTTTCTTCCCCCCTTCAAATACCCGGGTTTGAACCCGCTACCTTGGGATCCGGAGGCCGACACACTTCCATTGATCCACAAAGGCAGACATTATTTTTGCACAGTTGTTATTCTGAAGATCTTAGTTTTTGTCATGCAAGACCATTGTCGTGCACTGTTCAGACATGAAGTGCACCTCCTTGCAAGTTCCCATCTCTCTTGGACTTGCAGTTGGTGACCAAGACTCACACAGACTGGTGGCCTGTGCCCAGCAGGAGAGCTCACATAACGTACAGTATCATGACATTTGAAATGAGTTAGCTTGAGGCTAGGAAGACTTCCAGAATTAAGCATACATAATACATCAACGAATAAATATTTATGAAACAATCAAAGTCTTCCTTTCGATATGACAAGAGAAAAGAAAGTCGTCATCACCTTACGCATTGAAAAGTATGCATTAATGGGAGTTGATGGTTTATCATAAAATACGAGAATTACACACACAGCGTTACGTCACAGACAACATTTAGCACCCAGCTGAGATTTGTTTGGAGAGTAGCAAAGGAACGCAGTTTTATCCCGAATGAGTAAATCAGATTTCTTTATTGTCAACTCTCCGTCCAGGCCCTTAGCTGAATGATCAACTTAGTGGCTCTCAGTTCGATTCCCTGCCGAGTTGGAGATTTTGGCTCCGATTGTTTAATCTCTCTCACTCGCGGACGGCGTGCTTTACACACAAAACCTCATACTGGCAAACATCGCAGACACACACAATAGTGAATACATCCCTCCACATAGTGTTGGCTTTTGGAAGGGCATCCGGCTGTAAAACTAGGCTTAACTGACATTAGTGCCGAGCGCACGTTACTGGGTCAAGGGTCGGGAAATAAGAAGGAAAAAGACTGCCGAGTATGCAGATAAATTAACTCACGATCATTATCAGTACAAGATCTGGTCAGTTCCACAAAATTACTCCCTTGCGCTAGTCCTCATTGTTACATAGCTGTCATTCATTGTTAATTTTTAACGAAGCTTATTGTCCAAGGTGAAATATATTCATAAGTTCGTTGTGGAATCAAGCATTTAAATCTCCAAATCACTTTGCTAGTTGTTTTACATACGTCGCACCGACACATATAGGTCTTATAATATCGATGGGTTAGGAAAGGGCTAGGAGTGGAAAGGAAGAGGAAGAGGCCTAAGGTACAGCCCCAGTAATTGGCTGGTGTGAAAATAGGAAACCACGGAAAACCCCCTTCAGGGCTGCCGACAATGCGGCTCGAACCCACTATCTTCCGATGGCTCTTTACAGATACTCTACTCTCGATAGTTTACTTGAAGTAAAGTCTGTGTGGACATTCATTTCATTCAATTCCAATTTAGTTTTGGGCCTGCCACAGGTGTCTTTCCAGTAATTTCTTTCTTTCTTTCTTTCTTTCTTTCTTTCTTTCTTTCTTTCTTTCTTTCTTTCTTTCTTTCTAAATCTCTTTACTCTCCAGGGTTTGCTTTTCCCCCGGACTCAGTCAGGGATCCCACGTCTACCGCCTCAAGGGCAGTGTCCTGGCACGTGAGACTTTGGGTCGGGGTTACAACAGGGGAGGAGGACCAGTACCTCGCCCAGGCGGCCTCACCTTCTATACTGAGCAGGGGCAGGGGAAAACCACTTCGAGGATGGCTAAGATGAGAATCGAATCCCACTCTACTCACTTGACCTACGGAGGCTAAGTGGGCCACACTACAGTCCTCGTACCAAGTTTCAAATATCGTGACAGAGCCTGAAATCGAACCCAGGCGTCCGGAGGTTGCAGCTAATCACACTAACTACTACACCACAGAGGCGGACCCCAGTAATTTCACCGGTTTATTATCATGATTGAATTGATTTTTATTGGCTGAGTCTTTTTATCAGTTACCAAGAACTTATTTGTAGAGAACTATTCAACTGTCGTGTTCAATGAGCTCTTCGACCATTTATCTCATTTGCATATAAAACTGAAGAGGTATCACCATGTAATGTATATTATGTATGTCTACGCATCAATTCGGTTTCTTGATAAGGTGCGGAGATGAGGTGAGATGAAATTATATGGCATGTTTTACGGCCGGGTGCCCTTTCTGTCGCCAACGTCAGTTGAGGAGCTAATGAAGATTAAAAGAATGACGGCGAATGAAATTGGGTAAAGAGATAGAAGGTATCGGCTGTGGCCTATGAATGGAAACTAACCCGGCATTTGCCTGGAAGTGGAAATGTGAAACAGCACAAAATCATTTTCAGGACAGTTCACGGTGAATCTCGAAGCCACTTGTCTCCCGAATTCAGAGTTTGAGTCCATAACTTTAGCGGCCATTCCGGCATTTATTTTTATTTCCATGGAATGACTTAATTTGTATCGTAATTTCCTGGTCTTATGGCATGTTGACCTACTGAAAGGCCACTAGAATTGTTACAGTGTTCAAACTATTGCAGCATTCAGGAAAAGAGATGAGTGTTGGCGGAAGCTAGAGGATGACCATCTGCCAAGCGTTTGAGATGCGATGGAAAGTGAAGTGTCAGAGAGCCACCGGTGTGGAACGAAAAACTTTCAGTCACGTTCCGTGGTTTAATTGTAATCCACCCTTTACCGCGCCTGACAAGGACGCCGTGTAGATACAGACTGGATCCAGAGAAAGATATAAATCAAGAGAAAGCAACGGAAAGGAATGAGAGAACGGGAAACTGAGTTAAAAGTTTTCATGAAGACATATTTTGCGTAACAAGTTTTCATAGAAATATATTGAAATGAAACGATACACATATCGTCTAGCCAAAACTACTGGACATAAAGAAATGAAATTTTCGGGACACATTTATATTACGGTATAGGTGCTCATTAAGGGAGGATTTTTGGATATTCCGTCACTAAAGGGGTGAAAAGGGGGAGGTAAATTGTTTAAATATATCTACATCTCAAAAACTTAAAAGTTTACAGACCTAAAATTTGATATTTTGAATCTCCTTTAAAAATAAAAATAAACACGCAGTTTTTGTTTTTGGAAAATCCATTTAAGGGGGAGGGAAAAGCGGAAAAGAGGTAGAATACCTTTTATGAGGATACTTATATCTCAAAAACCGAATATGTTAAAGACTTGAAAATTTGTGTTTGGAATCTCTTTCAAATTAAAGAAAAGTGTATTCTTTTCTTTTCGGGGTGAATTAATTGAAAATTTTAGTTGAATTATTTGTATGAGGATATTTATGTCTCAAAAACATAAGATGTTACAGGCGTGGCAATTGGTGTTTTTTATCTCCTTTAAAAATACAACAACATGTTTGTTTGTTTTGTTTTGCTTTTTCGACTTCCTCACGTGTACAGTTCTATGGTCATTATCCTCAAAAGACAATACCACAAACGTGATTTTCAAAGAGTTTCTGGGGTATATGAAACTTAATTTTCGGTGAGTTTTTATACTTTAGGGATTTTCAGATAATGTCTTAGTAGTGTACAGAAGAGCAATTACTTTTATCAAATTAAGAAATTCACGCGAGCGAAACCGCGGATCTAGTCATATATAAAACTCAACATCTGTATGTGTGTGTCGGTGCTCGGTTATAGCTCTAGGACGATTGGACTGGCTTTTATGTGGTTTTCGCAGTTGCCTGAAGGATCTCCCCAGAGAAGATTCTGAGTATTATTTTTATCATCATCAAAATATCAACTGTTTTAACAAGGATATGTTCTTAAGCTGGGGTTCTATGTGAAATTAGAGCCATCACCTTTGTAACCACGGTAACCATTGTTCGTCATCCTCTCACTCTGCGTTTTCTTCCTGCAACTACGAGCTTGAGAAAATGTATCAAGTAACGCCCGTTCTACTCTTCAGTCCAGAATTAAAATCCTTGAACTGGCCGGAAAACGAACCCAGGGCCATGGAATAAGGGACTGGCACGCTACCTCTTCACCATAGGGACGGATTAGTCGATAACATTTTCATACTGTAATCTAGTTCCTGTTATATGTCAGAATTCTTGTAGAGGACGGTACGACTGTTGACTACATCTTGCGATATGGATGATTGTAAATACAGTAGTTCTTGAGTCTTTTGACGACTGAAAAAGAAACAATTGGTTGCAATGGTTGGAAAAAATGCAGTCCCTAAGTTAGGAAACAGTTCTTGAATGTGGTTTTCAAGCGATACTCTACATGTTGCATTTAAGGTGGATGTTTACATTTCGTTTCTCTTAAGGGGGCATGAACACTTTTAACGACTAAAACGCACATTTAATGACATTTTCTTTCTCAGCATCGGAAGGGGTAACAAATTGGCTTTACGTCGCACCAACAGTGATAGGTCTTATGGCGACGATGGGGTAGGAAAGGCCTAGAAGTGGGAAGGTAGCGACCGTGGCCTTAATTAAAGAACAGCCCCCAGCATGTTCCTGGTGTGAAAATGGGAAACCACGGAAAACCATCTTCAAGGCTGCCGATAGTGGGGTTCGAACCCATTATCTCCCGGATGCAAGCTCTCAGCTGCGCACCCTTAACCGCACGGCCAACTCGCGCGGTAAAAAATGAATTTTGATGAGCAAAGTAAATAATTCTTTCCCAACATGCTAATATATGTAAATGCCACGTAATGCATGTGTTATTAGGAAAAATTAGGTATTCAAAACAGCACTTGTATGTTGTACACACATTTGCGATTTTCCGTATAGGCTAATATTAATAAATATCAATATTTTTCAATGAGAATTTTTGAAATCTATTTACCGTTACAAGTCCAAGTAAAATAAGTGAATTATTTGAAGTATTAATATTTTTTAACAAGTTGTTTTAAATACAAAACGTTTGCTCAAATTTCTATCAATTTTAATGTTGGAAACATTTCTTAGCAGACATACCACGAAAAGCGTAAAATTAAGCATTTTTCTCAATTGTATCGAAAGTTGAAGTGACGAAAGACCCGGAAAGCTTTCAGAATTGTGGACATTGGATAGCTCTATCCAACTAAAAAACAAATTTCGAGAATCACTTCCGGCCTAAATGCAGTTCCGGAAAAACAGCCTAAAATCGCTTGTTTCTTTACTCGCTTTCTTTCTGATTCAAATCCTAGACAAGTTAACTTATTTGCATAATTCTTGCTGTAATGTGTTTCTTGGTTCAATACCTTCAGGCTATTTTTGATTTTTCGAAAGATGTCCACATCAAATGTAGTTATAAGGGCATTGACTCACATTAGCGCTTGTAGTGGTAGAACAAGCCAAACTGGTAATCTAATCGACCGGATAACGTTTAAGAAAAGGAGCGTAATTGTTAGGAATAAATAAAGAATATATTCTCATACTTTATTATTATTTATCGAAAATTCGTACCTCATATCCCTAGGATGTTTTCAACATTGAGTTGCTTGTCTGAATAAATTTGTAATTAAACTTTAAAAGACAGAGCTTCACTTCTACTAGGGATTGTTTTACTCTTCACAATGCAGAAGGGTACAGAATTTTTAACATCTTGAAACATCCGGGACTTATCAGGGAAACACGTTTTACAGAAAACAAGTGACAATCTCACTCAAATGTTAGAAAGCTTCTAGAAAGATTAACGTGAGCGACGGCCCTGTACTCTTTAGGTCATAACGTGGAAAGTATTACAGATATCGTTAAAATTTCAAAACTGATCCAAAAAGCACATTTCATTGAACATGGAAATTAAAAAAGTGAAAAATGGCATTCTTAATATACCGGTTTGGTTTAAAATCATTACCCAAAAATTCTTCAAAATTGGTTTTGTGATGATGTTCCAGTTTTTCTAGCACATTTCAAGGTTATCACATAAGAAAGCATCGCAGTCAATAATGTGCTTATGATCGCATTGTGACGTCGGAGCGCTATTAATAAAACAAAGCTTGTCCACTTGTTGTTGCCAAAGTGTTCATTACATTTGAGATAATTGTTGCCATCCATTTCATTGCGAGTTAAGTTCAGGTACTCTTTCAAGAGTTGTGAATGAAATGGATTTTTTTACAACTTGTTTTACGTCGCACCGACACAGATGGCTCTTATGGCGACGATAGGATGGGAAAGTCCTAGGAATGGGATGGAAGCGGACATAGCCTTAATTAAGGTACAGCCCCAGCATTTGCCTGGTGTGAAAATGGGAAACCACAGAAATCCATCCTCAGGGCTGCCGGCAGAGGGGTTCGAACCCAGTATCTCCCGGATGCAACCTCACATCTGCACGACCCTAACCGCTTCATCAACTCGTCCGGCGTGTTTTTATAATAACAAAGCTAAAAAGCTCCCTTTAAAATCCACCGCCTTATGCAGCTTCCTAGTCTTCCTAGGCCTAAATACGCCTCTGCATATGATCGTAGGAATTTTTCGTGTTGTTTTATTCTGTACTATCCATTCCCCGTTTACGCCCACAAGTTTGGAAACATTCTGTTTATGATCCATCAGAGGTAATGAGAGAAAAAGGAACTTGAACTTTACAGCAATGGATGACAGCACATTGTGGCAGCTCCTTGTAAAAGAGCTTCTATTACCTAAAAAAAGTGTGAGATCGCTCCACATCCAGATGTGTTAGTCACGCCTTAGGAATGCTCTGGGCACACCTCACATTGGTCCTAATATGAACTTGACAGATATTTAGGCAGTTGTCCCGCCTTATAAAATCACGCTCATTATCAATTACATGTAGCCAGCTGGTTGCTGTCACGCAAGCAGGCCAAGAGTTTCGTGTGTTCAGTTAACTGAATGAGGTCAAGTCACTATGGCGTGTTGCCACGAATTAATAAGTTCTCAAGCAGAAGACTACTCGTTCTAGTCTAATCACGTGCAATCACCCAGTGAATAGAAGGCTGAAACGTTCTACACATTTCCCTGGAAAAAAAGTGGAAAAAAACACGGAAACCTCTTCAATGATTGCTGAGATGGGAATCGAACACCTTGTACTCAGGTCACCTCCCGAGGCTGAGTGAATCCCGTTCCAGCCCGCGTACTACTTTTCAAATTTCGTGGATAAACCGGAAATCAAACCCGGGCCTCCGATGGTGAAGCTCATCACAGTAATCTAGGTCAATAATTAATAATAATTCTAGAATTGGAAAAATCCAAAGAAAAGTAGCACGATTTGTTCTGGGAAATTTCCGACGAAACAGTAGTGTTACAAAAATGTTGCAAAATCTGGACTAGGAAGACTTTGAGGAAGGAGAGGAGCTGCTCGACTAAGACGTATGTTCCGAGCTGTCAGTGAAGGGATGGCATGGAATGACTAGCAGACGAATAAGTTCGATTGTAATTGTTTTAAAGGTAGGAAAAAAGATAAAGTTGGAATTCAACAGGACAAATTGGAGCAAATGTTTGCTAATAGAAATAGAAATTAGGGATTCGAATAACGTATCAAAGGAGATATTTGATAAATCTCCATCTTCTTGAAATGATTTAAAAAATGGCTAGACAAACAACAGATAGGGTATTTGCCATCTGGAGGACGGTCCTAAATACAGATTAGTGGTGATTAAAACTAATAATTTTACTCCGCATATCCCGGCGTGAACTTTGTCCTGTGTGAACTGTGTTGTGTGTATTGGGACGAACACAAACCCGACCAGGGATCGAACTCGTGACCTACTGACTCGAACGTCACCATGCTAACCACTGAGCGAAGGAGCCGAACTTATGTCATGCATGTAGCAGCTTTCTGTTCCTGAACCTCCCGCAGTCACAGTAAGGCTCACATGACGGTGTCATGTCTTCATTTCAGTTGGCTCAGTCTAATGCTAAAATACCTCACCTCGTGCTGGCACTGAAAACAACTCTTGAAGTACAACATTCCAGCACGTCGGAGTCCGTCGAAATTGTAAAAGTAGGTGGTGGTTCGTAAGGCAAACAGTATTACCATTATCGTCTTCTCCTTCTGCCGCTTTTCCGACACTGGTGAGGTCGCGGTTGCGAACTGTGCCACACGTGTGAATCTGGCCTGGTTTTACTGCCAGTATGGTGTGTGAACATGAAAGGAATGTGTTTTGGACAAACGAAAACAACCAGCCCAAACCGTAGACATTAGCCATACAGAGTTGAAACCTACGACCCAGCCGGGAATCGAACATGGGACCTTCCGAAACGAAAGTCAGTTTGCTGACCATTAAGCCAAGTACCCAGATACAATATTATTATTATTTTGTTCGTGTCGGACTACTAAGGACCACGTTATTTCAGCTGTCTTCTCTGTGCTTTAATCTTTGCCCATTGCGCCCTCATTAGATGCCGGTGGTGTTGTTTTCTTTCCTCCGTCCATGTCTTTCCCGTCTTCAACTTTGGTATTTCTTGAAACCCCTGGTGGTGTTTTAGTTTGCTCCTGAGTGGACTGAGTTTTTTTATATCTTTATAAGTGATCCCCATCTCCTGTAAAACTCTTTCCACCTTCTTGAACCAAGTCGGTTGGGCCTTCTTAACTTTAAAATAGGTGAAGGTCTGGTTTGATAATCGTGTGGGTTTCATTCTTAGCAAGTGGCCATAAAATGCAATTCTCCGCATAACATCAGAGGTACTCTGGACATGAATATACAGCTCATGGTTATACCAACATCTATATTAATTTTTGACTTTAATTGGGCCTAGAAGCCTTAAAATCTTTTTTTTAAATTTACAATTCTTCTATCAGACCTTTCTTGTTCACAGCAAGGCATTCCGCAGCGTACAAAGCCTCTGGTCGTATGACAGTGCAATGTCAGAGTTTTGCGTTCAAGGATACGGACGTTTTGTCGTAAATGTCTTTGGTCAGTTGATAAGCCATTTTATTCATGCACGGCGTAAAACTTTCTTTTTCAGAGATGTTTGGTTCTATCCACTCTGTCCTTTTGATTGCCCCCTAATTTTAGCTCTTTTGGTGATGTCTTCATGTTAGTTATGAATTGCGCTTTCTCCAAAGAGATCTGGAGGGCTGATTTTTCCTCCTGTGTCTTGAGATGGTTAATTTGCTTTGTAGCCATGGCTAAAGAATCATATAATATTGCTAGATCATCTGCAAAATATAGGCAATCAGTTGAAATATTCATGTTCCTGTAACCCAATCTCACACCGTTTTCGAGCCCATCGTTGTTAATTTCTTTGCGCCATTCGCGGATGACTTTATCAAGGACGCAATTCAACAGCAGGGGCGAGAGCCCATCTCCCTGCCTATTATTATTACTATTATTATTATTATTATTATTATTATTATTATTATTATTATTATTATTTACAATTTGCTTTACGTCGCACCGACACAGATAGGTCTTACGGCGACGATGGGATAGGAGATGGCTAGGATTGGGAAGGAAGCGGCCGTGGCCTTAATTAAGGTACAGTCCCAGCATTTGCCTGGTGTGAAAATGGAAAACCACGGAAAACCATCTTCAGGACTGCCGACAGTGCGGCTCGAACCTACTCTCTCCCGAATACTGGATACTGGCCGCACTTAAGCGACTGCAGCTATCGAGCTCGGTATTATTATTATTAGGATTAGGTAAGGGCTGAGGGAAAGTCAGGGTCATGTGCCTCTCCAGAAATGCAAATTTCATTCCAAAGTTTTTCGACTTCCAGATGGCAAATCGAACATTCGCTTTATAAACCGACTGCTCCTTTCCCATCTCCGGTAGGCAGCTCCTGGAGTATTTAGCGGTCCGTTTAATGGTGATCATTTGGGGCTGACCATCGTATTGGTTGAAAGCGTGTGGTATACCAAGTATGGGAAGAGTAAGCTGAAAGATAAGCGTGGTAATGTTGTCTGAGCCCTACCGTGGAGCCTGCTGTCTAGGTCCTGAGTCTCAGCTGAAGCAACACTGCTGTCACGGGCCTGAGCTAGCGTTACGTAACGTGTAACGGACAGCATGACCTGCGGGGCCTCTGTCACAGTCGGCCGTTTGTTCATAGCAACAGGAGCTGAGCAGCAACAAGGGTGAAGCTGTGAGAACCCAGGCGCCTACCGTTAGGCAACACACGAGATACCTCATTTTGAAGGCTGATAGTGTTGAATTTATTTTTCCGATTCATTGCCTGAATGGTCAGTGTTGAGGCCCTCGGTTCAGAGGGTTCCGCATTCGATTTCCGGACGGGTCGGGGATTTTAATCGCCTCTGATTAATTCTTCTGGCCCGGGGACTGGGTGTTTGTGTTTTTCCCAACACTTTCCTCTTCATATTCAGACAACACACTACACTACCAACCACCACAGAAACACGCAATAGTTATTACATCCCTCCATATCGGATTGGTGTCAGGAAGGGAATCCGGCCATAAAACAAGATGAAATCCACATGTGCGATACAGTTCGCACCCACGACCCCGCAGGTGTGGGAAAGGCTATTGAAAACGAAGAAGAAAAAGATAACGTTGAATTTATTTCTTCTAGAAAAAGAAAATTATATAAATTTATATTTTTCTCTGTAATCAGGTCTCAGTCTTTGGTTTACTATTCAGTATTTGTTTGTTTGTTTGTTTGTTTGTTTGTCTGTTTGTTTGTTTGTTTGTTTGTATGTATGTTTGTTTGTTTGTTTGTTTGTTTGTTTGTTTGTTTGTTTGTTTGTTTGTTTGTTTGTTTGTTTGTTTGTTTGTTTGTTTGCTTGTTTGTTTGTTTGTTTGCGGAAGTATTGCTCAGTTGCCCGCGCCCATCAGGCGGTATAGGTCAGGAAAGTAATGAAGATACTATCGAAATTTAGAAATTATAAACAAACATGAAGAAACAATCGAATAATGGACGAGAAACGAATACGTTTTCTTTAGAGTGTTGCTTTATTTCGTACCGACACAGATACGCCCTATAACGACTATGGGATAGGAAATGGCTAGAACTGGTGTGAAAATTATTAACACGTAATTCTTCGTGTTTCGTAGTTACGAAATATATTATACCGTACACAGGACTATTTCGAAGTGTTTTATATTTGCTATCTATAGTTCTGAAAAGATTAAAATGTCAAATTCTTTAGAGTTTCGTTAGTTTTTACGTTAAGCTCTCGAATGGATAACGTATTGAATTGCTAACACCTGCACCGCATTTGAACCAATGACCGCCATGTCATGACGTTTACCCTTGAGTTACAGCTGCTGGAGTCCTTTTCCTAATCATATTAAGTTTCCCATGATGTATAGAGCAGTCCAGCATTAGTAAAGAGAGTGAAAGCTTACTGCAGCAAAAATAAAACTGCAACTTCACGTTGGTGGCAAAAAAGTCATCAACAATTCCCTTTCTACCTCGAGGATTAGTTCAAGATACAAGAAAGGAAGTGATATTAGGGTCACTGAAAAGACGCCCGTAACAAGTGGCGCTACATTCGCGAAAAGGTTTTATTCTGACCACATTATAATGAGATGTGTTTGTATTTCGGAGGCGCTACATGACTTGTACTGCTGCTGTCCCCTCTTTTGCGCTTCTCGTATTCGAACCACTGTCCACCCAGTCCAAGCTCTCTTCGTCTTTAGGTTTCGGAAGATATAAAGCGAAGAACTCGAATCACAGACAAGGCATTATTGCAGATGGTGTTATAGTGTATAGAGTAGCAAGTAAGTTACAGGAAGGGAGTGAGTACAAGAAGACCTGGACAATGTTCTGAGATGGACAGCGCATAGTGGTATGACGGTATACGGGAGGAAAAGTCAGCTTGTAAGATTCACCGAGAACAGAAGTCCTCTCAGTTTTAAATATAGTGTTGATGGGATGAGAGTGGCTACCTCATAGCGAACAATGCAAGTACCTAGATGGTAATATAGGGAATGATATTAATTAGGGCAATCATACGAACGAGGTTGTTAAGAAAGATTACAGATCTCTTCACATGGTTGTGACAGTATTTAGGGGTTGTACTACAGTTGTACAGGAAAGGGCGTATAAGTGTCTGGTAAGACCCCAATTAGAGTATGGTTCCAGTACATTGGACCGACAGCACGAGACCCAGAGGAAAGCAGCAAAATTCGTTCTGGGTGATTTCCGACAAAGAAGTAGCGTTACGAAAATATTGCAGACTTTCGGCTGGGAAGACTTGGGAGTACGGAGTCGAGCTGCTCGACTTAAAGATATGTTCCGAGCTGTCAGCGGAGAGATGGCGTGGAATGACATTTTTAAACGAGTAAGCTCGAGTGGAGCTTTCAAAGATAGGAAAGATCATTATATGAAGGAAAGTTGGAATTCAAGAGGACAGACTAGGGCAAATAATTTTTATAGGACGAGGAATTAGGGATTGGAATTAATTATCAAGGGAAATGTTCGATAAATTTTCAACTTCTTCGAAACCATTTAATTATAGAATAGGTAAACAATCTTCCACCTGGGTTCAGTAATATTTTATACCCAATTCTCTGTACGATTCAGGGGCATCAGCACTACCCCCACAATCCTGAGGTTTCAGGTGACGATCCCTACATTTTACCCAAGAATATAGGCTATGTCAAACTTATCCGCGTAATGATACTGCAATCTCGAGGCTTCAGATAACATTACTGTTCTCCTAGTTAAATCTCAACGCTACTTCCAACCACCCTTCATTCAGGGAGTGTGAGAGTGGTGTACTTCTTCACCAAGATGGCCACTGTTCGAATCCTAGCTCCTTAACTGGGGTACCAAATTCTCCACATGCGTAACCTCCCCTGAGTACTTTTTTCCCCTCTTCGTGATATTTAAATATTTCCTTCATAAATATGTACGCAATTAGTTTAAACTAATACCCCACGGCACTTACACCTTTGAAAAGGCTTTGGCCTGCCCAGCGGCCGCTGCTCAGCCCGAAGGCCTGCAGATTAAGAGGGGCCATGTGGTCAGCACGACGCATTCTCTCGGTCGTTATTCTGGGCTTTCGAGACCGAGGCCAACATCTCAACGTCAGATAGCTCCTCAATTCTAATCATGTAGGCTTCCTCGACCTCGAACCAGCCCTCAGATCGAGAGAAAAATCCCTGACCTGGCTGGGAATCGAAGCCGGGGCCTCCGGGCGAGAGGCAGGCACGCTACCCCTACACCACGGGGCCGGCAGTTTAATCTAATACGATAGTAATTATTATTATTCAATAATGGGATAGTAACATTATGAAAGTCGAAATACCCGCACAATCAAACCGATCTACTTTGCGTTTGGAAGCCATGCTTCGCGACATAAATGGCTGCGCGGGAACTTCGTGCAAGGCACCAAACCAAATATATTTCCCGAATCTGTGACAGCTCTAAAATACAATACACGGCGTAATCTCGTGGAAAACATATCAACTAATGCGACAGATTCCATGGCAATGCCATATGCCTTCACACTCCAGATAAATACGCGATAAATTTTACGATCGACTAATGCCGTCATACCCACTGTAGACGCCCAGCGCGAAAACGTCTAAAGACGTCATACCCACTTAAAGGACTAGACAAGGTGCGTGGAATCTTCGTAAAGAAGGTTGAATAACAAGAACAGGAAAATCTTGAAATTCTCATTCCTCCTCTTCTTCATCATCACCATCTTCTTCTTCCTCTTCTAGCACTTATAGAAGATTGAACAACAAGAAGAGGGAAGATATAAGAGGGCCTTGGTATTGTCCTTCCTCCTACTCCTCTTTTTCTTCTTCTTTTACTCTTTCTTCCTTCTCGTCTTCTCCTCGTTTTGAAGGAACATTGAAGAACAAGAAGTGAAAAGGTACAGGAGGGCCTTGAAATTGTCCTTCCTTCTCCTCTTTTCCTTCTTCTTCTTCCCCCTCCTTTTCTTCTTTTTTATAACGAAGATTGAAGAACAAGATAAAACTACAGGAAGGTCTTGAAATTATTATTCTTCCTTCTTGTTCTTCTTTTGCTTCTGCTTCCTGGCGTGTATCCCGCGAAAATACAGTTTCCACTTTGTAGATATACTAATTACAGAGTTGATAACCATTCGTATGATGGTGATGATGATGATGGTGATAATAATAGTAATAATTCCATCACACATTTTGCGGCTAAGAATTCTCATTTATACTTAGTCAAAACTTAGTTTTAAAATGTCTTTCTTGAAGAATTAAATGCAGATCCCTTTCATGACCTGTAATTGTGAAACTGGTAGTCCCATTGGCCATATTCACGTAACCGGGCGAGTTGGCCGTGCGCGTAGAGGCGCGCGGCTGTGAGCTTGCATCCGGGAGATAGTAGGTTCGAATCCCACTATCGGCAGCCCTGAAGATGGTTTTCCGTGGTTTCCCATTTTCACACCAGCCAAATGCTGGGGCTGTACCTTAATTAAGGTCACGGCCGCTTCCTTCCAACTCCTAGGCCTTTCCTATCCCATCGTCGCCATAAGACCTATCTGTGTCGGTGCGACGTAAAGCCCCTAGCATATTCACGTAAAACTACAAGACTGCTTGTTCTTCATTCAGAAAGACCGTATCACTTACTCTGAAGGTGTCAGCCTCACTTCCTGGCTAAACACTAGAAGCCTAGGTGTGTAATGCTATTGCTCGCCTGTGGTATTACAAGTTAATATGTCTGAATAGTCTGCGGCGAAAAGCGAAGAACACGCTTGTGTTGCCGGGCAAGCGTTGAAGTCTTTGCCCCCGGACTGGGCTACGAGGTGAGATCCTTGACATTCCAGGATGAGCATCATCGGTATGCACAAGGACTCCCACCACACAACTTTCCCTCCATTTCAACTCCTCCAAGGCTTCTCCGTCATCTGTGATTATTCTTGTCAAATTACAAGTAGAGAGACAAGGCAGGCCGGCTATTTCCTGACAGCACATCTCAATCACAAAGAAGTGGGCGGTTCAGCAAATTTGATGTCACTTATGTTGCAGTTGGTCAGTGCAGAAATCAACTCATCCACATCTTCTCCATTTTCAGAGAAAGGAACCAAGTATATTTCCGTAAAAGTATTCCCCTTATGTCTTCCTTGTCTTTTTCCAAGACAAATACCTTCCTCTGCCAAGATGTTTAACAGTCTTAAAGGAAATATTTGGAACACGTTTTTAGAAAAGTCATTTTACTTCTTTTCTTCGTTCGCTATCCGTTTTGAAGCAATAATTCAGTGCCTTTTTTGCGTTGTTTGCCGGCCCTGGGGTGTAGGGGTGGCGTGCTTGCCCTTATCCACAGACTCTGAGTTCGATTAGCAGCCTGGTCAGGGATTTTTACCTCGATCCGAGAGCAGCTTCAAGGTCCACTCAGCCTACGTGATTACAGTTGAGGAGCTATCTGACAATGAGTTAGCGGCCCCGGTCCTGAAAGCTAAGATTAACGGGTGAGGGGATCCGTGGTGCCGAGCATACGACACCACGTGCAGGCCTTTGGGCTGAGCAGCGGTCGCTTTTCGGGTCTGTTACGCAATGGGGCTTGGTTTCTGGTTTTACGTTATTAGCTAGACTTAAGATAATATTTACTGTTTGATCTTCGAATCAAATAGAACGTAATTGAAAAATGTGTTTTTTCAGGCCGATATAACTGTTTTGAGCAAACCTAACAAACTAAATAACGTCTTGTCTTAATAACTCCACATTAATCGACCAGAGATACAGTGGATACCTAAAAATATCAGAGTTCTTTG
Organism: Anabrus simplex; assembly: GCF_040414725.1. Taxonomy (NCBI): domain Eukaryota; kingdom Metazoa; phylum Arthropoda; class Insecta; order Orthoptera; family Tettigoniidae; genus Anabrus; species Anabrus simplex. The sequence continues at coordinate 787,762,135 of NC_090265.1, forward strand.
CCCTTATCCTTGGTATCAAGTGAAGTTTCTTTATGCTTTTCACGTAAATAACAGACGGGCATGGATCTTTTCAACACAGTATGGTGCGCATTGGCAGTATAATACATTTCGTGGCAGGGAGTAACAGTGTAAATCATGTTGTATCGAGCCCTCATAGAACAAGTAACTACAGTAGTTTAATTTTCAAATTTTAGTAGAAGCAAATGACGATTACAAAAATAAAAATACAATTTTCTGAAATATGTTATCTGCAGTACGTCTATTCCTTTCAAACTCTCCACAGTAATTAATATTCTCTTTTTTTTAACATAAATTTGTGTCCTGAGTTCCAACTTCTTTTGACTTACACTCTTTAGCCCTGGCACGAAAGCTATATCAGAGTGAAAAAAGAAAATTACCTAAAATGGACTTAGTTCATTTCTCCATCGACTCTTTTAATGTAACCGCAAATGAACACAATCACCATACTCTGTAGCAAAACAGTAACTTTGTTGATGATATGATGATAGTAACAAGGTATCGAGTTTTATTTAGAATCCGAACAAAACTTTTCATTTAAGAAATACCTCATATATTATCGCCAACGGCCGTATCCGTGTAGAAACACCGGATCCCGCGAAATCTCCGAAGTTAAGCAACATTGGGCGTGGTCAAGATTTGGACGGGTAGCCACGCGCTGTTGGCCGAGGGGTAAGGGAATGGAGGAGCGGAAAGGAACTGGCCACCCTACCGTACGTAAACTCCGGTTCAGGCACACCTTTGCGGAGGCCGGACCTGCTTTCGTACAGAATAAACCCTTATCTTCATATATTATCTGGAATTAGACCATACTGGTACATACCAGTGATGCTGGTGGTCTATAGCAGGGGTATTCAACCTTGATTGAGAGTGAGATATATTGGTTAACAGGGCGAGGGTAAGATGAACATAATATTTTCAGGGTATGAAGAGGATAAGAGAAGAACTTGACAGTGAGACCTCGTGGTCACCAGTTCTGTGGGAGGACCTCAGCCGTGTACTTATATTGAAAACCTTATCTGTATCTGGGTACCAAGCTGCCTGCACAACAAGGAAACTAAACAAGTGTTCCACCCACTGGCTGAGCCTTTCACTGTTGTAACGGAATATCATCATCTTCATCATGTGGGAGAAATCGCCCTAATTCCTCGCGAGCCCTTCACCCTTCACTGACAGAGCACTCTCTCCAGCACAGGGATGGTCGTGTACAGTCTGTCCTCTCAAAACGTCCGGATCTCCAATTCGTTTCGTTTCATTCTTAGCAAAAGTTTGTGATCACAAATACATCATTGTAATATGATTACAGGTACAAGTACCATGTCTCTTCATTTATGCCGGCTTCGATGTTAGGGGTCGTGCAAGGCGAATGGAGGAGAATAAGTTACCTAGGAGACGGGTTCAGAAACTTATTTGCACTGTGGATCCCTCTTTCCATGGATCTCTATCGATTACCCCAAACCCAAATGGGAAAATTTTTTAAAATATATAAACTTACTGATACAGTGAGACTGCGACGAATTCCATTTTTAATCCATTTGGAAAGAATGAATAACACCAGACTTACTTATCGAATACACTTTTTTTTTCCAAATCGAACGTACGAGATCAAACTAGTATAAGCAGATAGAGGAAGACCTCACTGAATTAGGATCACCAGACCTGCAGGATAGAAATGTAATCAGAAAAACTGTTAAGACAAGGGGATTTGAAGAAGACGAGAAGGAACCAACACGACGTACTTGGTCGGAGAAACAGAAAGTACAACAATCGATGAAAATGAAGAACTACTGGGCAACAAAAGCTGACTCCGCGTGGTTCTAAGTGACCCATTCGCGCAGAAGAAGAGGAAGAGGGGACAGAGATGATGACAGGAAAACACAGGAATAACAAGAAAGGAGGTAGGAAGATCCGATTAAAGTAGGCATACGAAGAAAAACGTCCACGTTCCTGTCAGAAGACAAAGAGTTAAGGAGGGTTATGATTAGAATAAAGTTCTTTGAACAAGAGAGAGGTGGGAATACGGAATATGAAGGGGTGGATTTATCCTGGTTTTGCAAGTTCACAGAAGAAGGGTACTGGTTCAAGAGAACGAAATAAACCGTTAACAGCGTTATATAGGAATTTAGTCTGGCTACTTTCCTGCGATTAGATAACAGGTGAAGGTTCAAATTTTCCAAGAACTGTATAATATTTAAACTAAACCAATGTAATCATAAATACTGAAACTTCATACAAACCAAGTAATTTTTTAATGACGGCTTCCGGGTGTTATATTTTGAAGAGATGGCTTGGAACGACATTAGTAGACGAATAAGTTTCAGGGGAGTTTTGAAAGTAGTAAAGATTATAATATGAATGTAAGGTTGAAATGCAAGGGGACAATAACGTGTGCCATGAGAAATGTTGGATAAATTTCCTTCTTGTTTGAAATCATTTTTTTCTGCATAAAGTCTTGAATAAGATCAGATGTAAATGCGCTGAGTAATATATCAATCTATTAAGCATAACTGTGCCTCAGTTATGGGTTCTAGGAGCTGTTTGCGTTTTTGTTATGTGTTGATTCTATGTTGGTGTTATCTTGTGACTGCGATCTGTCATCAGTGATATTATGATAATATTTTGCTATATTTTTGTGCTCTAAATGTCCGAAATCTTGATTTCTTACAATCAATCCATAGATAACACCAGTTGGAAGGGCAATTTATTATTTTTGTCGATCATACTGCCCTAAGTGTCGGCCATATTGCATGCTTTAAAACCATAGCCATGGAAACCATGATACAGATGGGTCTCTAGGCCACAGAGGTTGTATTGTTTATCCGCATCTTATGCCCTTACTTAGCCATGTGTAGGGTGGACAAACTGCAAAGGGGACCGAACATCTCCCGGTATAAGGAGATACCCTAACAGTCTCCCTGAGAGTGGATGAGCAGGTACTCTATTGTCTTGGGTGCAAGAAATTGTCCCTAAAGGTGGAGAAATCAAATTTTTGCCCACGGCATTAGGATGTAGAAGGCAACGGGAAACCATTGCATTCAAGATCTTCAAGGGTATACCTATAAATTTACACAGTAAGGGCTCAGAACATGGGGACGGCGTCATAAGTACAAGAAACAAATGATACGGAACCTGCCACCTAGCCAAAAGCTCTAAATGCATATCAGTGTTGATTGATTGATTGATTGATTGATTGATTGATTGATTGATTGATTGATTGATTGATTGATTGATTGATTGATTGATTGATTGATTGATTGATTGATTGATTGATTGATTGATTGATTGATTGATTGATTGATTGATTGATTGATTGATTGATTGATTGATTGTAGTTTGAATTTCTCTAGCCTTCATTGAAAATATGTAAACTGACCAACCAGAATCATCCAGATGTATTTGTTACAAGATACCGAGAAAGTTTAGCAGGTTTCAATCAGCAAATTTAGCAACACCACCTCAGACAGCTCATTTGAATTCTCCAACGAAGAGATCTCATTGCCTAACTTCACAATCTGATAAAATGACAACTGCGCGATATATCGATTTTCTTCATATTACTAATCAGTATGACCAACCTTATAACGCTCATAGGCTACATATGGCTGACATTGCTTCAACCATCCTCGAAGCCTCCAACATCAGTTGTCATGAAGAGCCTATGCTTCACCTTTGCGGACGTTCGGAAGCTGAAGAGGTAGTCGGATATTTCGGAGAAGCTCAGGAAATAGCCATTGGACACTCCATGACGTACGAGCATATTTGATGTTTACGCGCATAGGTACCCCAACAGTTATCCAATTTCTCCATTAACTGTCAATAGGACAAGTTCATATGAATGGAGGCTAAGACCTACCGGTGACGTGATTATTAATATTACTTTAGCCGTAAAATGGCAATTCAATATATGAAAAGAATATCTTCGATTATGATAAGAAAATAGGAATTTTCGGGATTAAAATGATGTCCACTGATGAGAAATCTACTCAGACTGAACACTAATGAAACTGGAGTAAATGGCCCGTTCCAAGAACTTAGGATGTGTATTTCTGCAGGGTAAGGGCAGCATAATGAGTGAAATTGAATCGAGGTTGTTTTGTGAGTTCGCTGTCTTGGCGAAACTGTTCAGCCTTGTGTAACATCTGATTACCCTGAACTGTTGGTCGTAGTGATGGTTAAGAGGAGCTACAACTGGGCAGGCATCCCCTACTAAGACTAACCAAGGAGAAAAATGGAAAAGATCCGACTCTTCGAAAAATGTAGCTATCGGAAAAGTAAAGAAAAGTGCCGTGAAGGGCGCGAAAATTAAGAACACTCTAGGCCTCGAAACCTAACACCGTCGGCTTCGGAAAAGAACAGCAGTTGACCAAAGGAGATCGGATAGGACAGTTGAAAATTAGGAGCTTGGCATAAGTAACTGGAAGCAATATAAGGGCCCCGTGGCCGCCAACCCATGCTCCGAAGTTAAGATCTTCAGGAACTCCTTGTAGTCACATCTTACGACCGTGGATGTTTTCTACCGCCCCCACCCACAGGAGGACCCTGGCATAACAACCAATTACAGAGACTACTTCAATAATACCGTGTAATGTTATTGCCTTTACATCCCAATAACTACTTGTACGGTTTTCGGAGAGACGCCGAGGTGCGGGAATTTAGTCTCGTACGAGTTATTTTACCTTCTAGTAAATCTATCGCCACGAGGCTGACGTATTTGCGCACTCTCAAATACAACCGTACTGAGCCACGATCGAACCTGCGAAGTTGGAGTCAGAAGGCCAGTGTCTCAGCCACTCAGCCCAGCTGTAAGTACTTCAGTTCATGATACTGGGTACTTGACAATTGAGAGGAAAGTACTCATCAGATTGATCTGCGAGACACTTTCTACTCCAGCAGTAACCATCAACATCGGTCGTCGGCAACATCTCCGGCTTTCTCCGTCGCTTTCCACTTCAGCGATCATTGGTGGAGATGCTGCAGTCTCTCAATGATGGAGCTAACCCAGATAAAACTGGACAAAGACGATGAAGATTTACAGCGCTGTTATCTGACCTTGAGCAGGCACCACGCCCGTTCCTTCTCTATAAAATGAGTGAAAGAAACAAACTGATCTTGGTGACCTTGCCATGAACTCGCACCCGTGTCCTTTCTATTCCCAGCTAATTGTCGTCGGCCTCCAGAGGAAAATAAAGTAGTTATTAATGGAATCTGGTGCGGTCCAGTGCGCAAGCCCGTGAGCTTGTTGAAGTCCTCCATTTCACATGTCTGTAAGGTCATTTGTTATCCCAGCCCAGTCAGCTGACAGCTTGCTGAATCAAATATCAGTTATTATCGGAGATTTAGATATTTGTTAGCAGAAAAACACTGCGAAGGTTTGATATGAAACTAATGCATACAAACAGACAATTTGGGGTTTTATCATTAATCGACGGCAAAATTTATTCTTCTTTTCCTTTGTGACAAAACATCGCAATTTAGTCCGAACAGTCTTGTGTATAATACAGTTCGGAACTACAAAGCACGGTAGTATATTGTATGTGGATAAACGTAATGCCTGTTCAGAACATTTTGTGAATAAAACTTGAACATTTGAAAGTGATGAAAAGTATGTACCCACTTGTCAATTAAAAAGAGAAGCGAACAGATGAGAAATAGAATATGTGTAGTGCGAACACTGAAGAATGTAGTTAAGAAATAAATATTCTTTAACATGACAAAAAATGAATGTAACTTCATATTTCTTCATGGACTTTTTTGATGGCATGTCTCAATAATTATTAACATAACGTTGGGGTAATACGTTTCGTTACGTTTAAAGCTCTAAACCTCTCTTATAAAACTAATATTTCTCCTATGTGTAAGATTTCGTTCTTATAGAAATTCGTTATTTTCATTCATATATAGAATATCAACAATTTTGTATTTTTGTATTTAGTTATTTCGCCTCTTCTAGGGAGGTTAAGATTTGTTATTACGTTAGTTTCATAGTGATCTATTGATTATTCCCTCGATCAGTGCAGGTGTGAGTCTTAAGTCGTTCCAACAAGGAATGTATTCCTTGAAGCAATTTCTCAGTTAATTTTACACTCATATGGTGGAACTTAACCACATCATCTTGACTGCTTCTTCCTACTTCCGTGTCTTCACGTTTTCTATCCTCAAGCTTTTTCTGGTCATTAACAGTTACTTTAACTAGTTGGCTTATGCCACTTGTGATCTTAACATTCCTTCCCATAAAAACAATTGCTATCTATAAAATACTGTAGTCAGTTTCATTCTTAGAGCCCGATTGAGTATTTGACCCACAATGAAGCCCTCACTGCACATATTTATCCTCAAACAAGAACAAAAAGGCACTTGAAATCACTCGTGGATCCCCAGTTGGCAGAACTTCTTCGTAGGAAGTGTTTCACTATTAAAAGCAATCCGCAATAACTAGGGGATCCTTGAAGGAGTTAAGGGGGGAGACCCAGCTTAACAAAGGAAAAAAGAAGGTTTATATTCATTCGATTGTTAAATATGCTACAATTGTTGTTGAAAATTCCTGCACATATCCCAGTGTTGGCGTACCTCCTGGCAACCGGAAGCAACTTCAATAATGTCAGAATTTTAATAATTTTAATATTTTAAAATAAAATGTTCAAAATTACGCGCCTTTTTAACAATACATCACTGTTTCCCTTATAAATTCCAAGTTTATAAGAATTTTCGTACTATTCCTTTTCTAAAGTGTGTATCAAACCTCCTGCTACAAAATGAACCTCAATCATTAACATAGACTGTAATTCTGATTTTTTGTTGGGTTTTTATTCCGAGCCCCAGAAAATATTAATATTTTTGTAAATAAATATGTTATATAAAATCTAATTTCAATCCCATTGATCTGAATGAGGTACAGATTGTAGTACAACACTATGGGAGGAATCTCTGAAAAATTCAATTATCCGTGAAACAGTAAGGGAATTATGAAGGAAACCGTTAAAAAGGCGGGAAATGTTGAACATTTTATTTTGAAATGTTGTAATTAGAATTGTGACATTATTGAAGTTGCTTCTGATTGCTCTGAAGCATGTCAATACCGGGTTATGTGCAGTATTTGTCAGCTACGTTTGTAGCATATGTAACAATCGAATGAATATTGGCCTATTTTCCCTGTGTTAAGCTAGGTCTCCCCACTTGATTTCTATCTTTAGAGAAGAATGTATTGGATCGCTACAAAGTAAAATTGTGGCAAATTACAGATTCACACTTCGATGCCATTATTCGTATCCTGCAACAAAAGTGAGAAGTGACACAAGATGTGCAGCTTGATGAGGCGATTTAAATATTTGGTGGGGATTTTGTAATGCACACACCAAGAATATTCAGGCTGTGGGTGCACAGAACGCTCTGCAGCACGATAAGACTGCGTCCTTGCACAGGAATGGCCAGGAGTTAAGCCGGCAACTTGTCCGTCCACGCCTCTAAGCGGCTATGCATACCTTCCAGGCGTTACAAATGGTGATAAGAATGGGTGTTTTGCGCCACCAGATATTTTCAGTGTCTCAAAACTAGCCTATTATTCACGAAGCCTTAAAAATGAAAGACGGCTTCAACTTTAGTGACCTGTTCCAAATTTTTTTGAACAACGGGAAAAATAGTTACAACCAGGTGTTGGTTTACCACTGCCGACTTCCCAGCTGGGTCGTCACTCAACGCCGAATTGAAATCCCATTAAGCTAGTCTTTCCTGTTCTTAATTTTAAATCGTTCTGTTATATTTCCTTTTTTGTCACTTTTCGCGTATAGTTCAGTATTACTGAAATCTCAGTTCAAGGTGTGAGTGAAACGGAACGTTCAGTGATTTTATGGTAAGAAACAAGGAGGGAATGAGATGGATGTCTTTCAGTTTAAGATTGCCCATATTTCAGTAACACAAAAACAATACGAAAGAGACCGGGATAATAAATGGGTCAGTAAAGGAAAAAGAGAGGTACATGGATGGAGGATAGAGGTTTGTTGTGATTGTGCATCGCATGACTAAATGACGTATAGGGAATGGAAAGTGAAGGTAGCTGCAAATTAAGAAATATAGCAAACTAGCTGTTACCCGCAGCTTCGCTCACGTGGATGTCCTAATTTGATAAAAGTAACCATTTCTCGGTACTGCATTAGTACATTACCTGAAAATCCCTACAGTACAAAACCTCGCCGAAAAACTGAGTTTCAATTACCCCAGAACGTCTTTGTAAACCACGTTTGTGTTATTGTCTTTTGGGGCGAAGATAACAGACGAGTTTCTTTATATTTAAAGGAATTTCCAATTAGAAATATTTATGTCTGTAGCATCTTCAGATTTTAAATATGACCATCCTCATAAAAAAAATTCAACTAATTTTCAATTCTTTTCATGCCTGTTAAGTGGCTTTTCTTAAAAAAATGTTCCTATATTTTTAAAGGACATTCTAAATACCAATTTTATCGTCCGTAACATGTTAAAGTTTTTAGATATTTTCTTTTTTTCCTTTTTTTTTTGTTTACAATAATTGGTTTTACGTCGCGCCGACACATATAGGTCTTATGGTGATGATAGCAAAGGAAAGGGCTACGAGTGGGAAGGAAGCGGCCGCGGTCTTAATTCAGGTACAGGCCCAGCACTTGCCTGGTGGGAAAATAGGAAACCACGGCAAACCCTCTTCAGAGCTGCCGACAGTGAGGTTCGAACCCACTATCAAGCTCATAGCTACGCGCCCCTAACCGCACGGCCGCTTCCTCGGTCATGACTAAATTACGTATACTGAATGGAAAGTGAAAGTAGCTGCAAAGTTAGAAATATAGCAAATCAAGTAACAGATTAAAGTTAACGGGGCATTAAAAGCCCAAATGAATATAATAATTGATATCTCCTTGCTGTGCACGCATCCGTTGCCTAACAACCCTGGCGAATCAGCTGTTACGACAGTAGCGTTATGTGCAATGCTGGCACAAAGCAGATGAACAAACATCCACCACTTAGGGGAAGGGAAGGTGTTTCAAGCAGACGATTGTGATCCTTTCTTAATTATTTCTTCATATACTTAGGTTCTGGGAATGGGGTCGTCCTCCACCTTCTGACAGTTCTCTCATACGACATTCATTCCAAGAAGATCGTCATATGTTGAGACACGAGCTGCACATGAGATTTTATCTCCTACACTAGGCTGCACCGCAGTGCAGATGGCGTGAAGGATGAAGAGAAACTCTCCATTTTTACTGCAAGCAAGTTTCACGGCACTTCTTCATCGTATTCCTTCTTACTTCATTAAGATAATGGTTATTTGAAAATCTGAGAAATTCTTGTAAGGAAGATAACATAAAACAAAGAAATGTTCTCAGTGACATGTTTATAGAAATGAGTGCTGGGATGGTTGAGAGACAAGGTCTGTAGATGACGGATTGTTGGTTTCGTGTCAGAAGGAAGTTGCTTCACGAAAAGGGGCTACGCGTGTCTTATTGTTTATTGGTTATGGATACTTCTAAAAGATTTATTTATTTATTTATTTATTTATTTATTTATTTATTTATTTATTTATTTATTTATTTATTTATTCTGAATTTGGCCAACTGCGGACCACGTAGATCTTAACGCTTCCTGGCCTTTTTTTCTCTTATCTTTTCTCTTCTTTTCTCTTCTCTTCTCTTCTCTTCTCTTCTCTTCTCTTCTCTTCTCTTCTCTTCTCAGCTTCTTTTATGATTTTAGACTGTTGACTTTTGTTCTGAACTCTTTTGTATTGTAGATCATCTCTAGTGTAATTCCAATTTCTTCCGCAACCCTCTTGACCTCTTCTATCGACTTGAAAGTGACCTTTAATCCCATGATTTGTCTCAAGATCTATTTGGTCAGTGGTTTTTCATCCGTTCTTACCAGGTATCCGGAGAATTTCAGCCTTCCTTTTCACATTATGTCCCTGATCGTTTCAGTGCACTTGTAGAGCACCTCGTTTTTTTTTTCTTTTTTCCATGTCCCATCAGTAGCCTTCTCCGCTCCCAGAATTTTCCCCAGAATCTTCCTTTACTTCTTCTCTACTTCTTGTAGCTCCCCCTTTTTATTTAAGATAAGACAATCTGAAGCGTACAGTCCTTCCAGTTTTATTATCAAGTAACAATGTCGGAGTTTCGCCTTGTAGGATATTGTCCTGTTATATGTCAGCTTGTAGGCCAGATCTAATTTTCTAGCTCTTGTCTTGTTTGCCTCTTTATCCAGTCCATTGGTTTGAACCCATTCATCCATGTATTTGAACTTCTCCGTCCTTTTGATCTTTTATTCATTCATTCATTCAAGTCCCAAACGAGATATAGTGAAACACTTTTTTCTCCATTTTTCGTGCAAGGAAAGGAGCAATGAAGAAGAAAGCGTGGCGCAACATAAAAATGTTTGCGAACCACTGGTCTAACACCGTAATCAGTGTTTATCTAACAATCAGTAACAAGCCACCACTGTGCCTCCATATAGCTGTTGGTTTCCTGGCTTTCCTATCAAGTGGTGCGGAGTTCGCTCATACGTGCTGTTAGTGGTCTTGAGGTCAGTGGGAGGGAAGGCCGCAGGTGTAACCTAGTCGAGTTTAAGTATCGATAATGGACGATATAGACCCGGAGCTGCTGAGTCAGTGCTGCTGAAACTGGAGTAGACTGGACATGGGCGGACCTTGTGCCGACACCTGCGGCAAGGCCGAGCGGAGAAATGCAGCAATTTCTGACCTCGCATTCTTGAGTCCATTATTTCTATTAAAACTGACAGCTACAGGCACACGCACGGCTAACCTTCAAGCAATGTGCGAACGTCTAATACCTCGAAATGAGCAATGCGTCTGCAAATCGTCATAAAGAACAAACCTGGGGCAGAAACTAAATGATTAACGTCATTGATATCTGACAACACGTCGAAATTATCAGCCTTTGCACCATTTATCGAAGTAGGTCCACTTCTTCCAGGGAAGGGTAGGCAGGAGAATGAAAATTTCATCAGCTTCAACCATTAACTGCAAAGGGAAGATACCAGGAAAGAGAAGTGTTGTAAGGAGGAGGATCCCCTAGAAGATCTGAAAAAATCCCATCGAACTATCCCGAGCAATGGTTGACAGGGAAGTGAACATAATCCGAATGGGATAGGGGCCACTACAAGACAAATCTGGCTAAAATATGTGAAGCATTTGATCGAGAAATTAACATTTTCAGATTAAATTTCAAATTTCATTAAAGTGGATTTGACACTTGGACACAAATTAATCCTTGAAATTTGCTATTTATTATTTACCGAGCTCGATAGTTGCAGTCGCTTAAGTGCGGCCAGTATCCAGTATTCGGGAGATAGTAGGTTCGAACCCCACTGTCGGCAGCCCTGAAAATGGTTTTCCGTGGTTTCCCATTTTCACACCAGGCAAATTCTGGGGCTGTACCTTAATTAAGGCCACGGCCGCTTCCTTCCCACTCCTAGCCCTTTCCTTTCCCATCGTCGCCATAAGACCTATCTGTGTCGGTGCGACGTAAAGCAACTAGCAAAAAAATAATTATTATTTAGCTTACGGTAAGGATAGTTTGTACACTATAAAAAAAAGTATGGTTTCATATTTTCCTTTAGAAAATTCAAATTATCATAAACATGCCTTTCAATAAATTAAACTTAAATTGATAATGATTATCTTATTTGCATCATTTCACAAGGCGCATTCTATGTGTCTTAGTCATGGCCATCCATCAATACTCCACATTATAGTCTGCTTGGTTGCTACGTAACATCGCAAATTTTGTGACACAAATTTTCAGATGTGAATCCAGTTTAGTTTGCAGTAGGAAGTCTCCCGAGCTTCACAAAAAAGCCCAAAACTGACATTCGCTTACAATGTGAGGAACGGTCTGACGAGGCGCTCTGCAATCACATCCTGGATATGGTACTATGTTCCATTTGTAGATAGAAACACTGAACTTTCTATGACATGATCTGATCCTATTTTGTCTAGCCCTTGTCTTGCGCGCGGCAGTTGATATCCGCTAGTAAATCGCTCTACAGTAACTAAATACTATTTTTATTTTTTCACTTTCATTGTTGACTCGCAATCCTGCTTTTAGGAACACAACTAAATCTAACATCTTGAACTATCTGAGAAGCCGTTTCCAGTTTTCCAACCTTTGTCCTTCTTCATCTCTCTAGCGTTTATCCCGCTTTACTGCACTTCGCCTTCCATAGCTTCCGATCCTTGGCGTCAACTGGTGTAATGCCCGCCAAGCACGCGTCTTCCTGCAGGCTCTACTGCCACATTCGCAACTGAGGTGCTGCTGCTGCGCAGTATGTGACCATACCATCTCCGACCCTTGTTACTTACATACAATAATCAATGGCTATACCAAATGCAATACTCTTCGCGTCCATATCTAACCTTACAACAACGCTCTGCATTCCACCGTCTCGCTACTCCTGGTAACTCACTACCCGATATTGAAATACTCACACCCTATGCATCATTCAAACACAAAATTAAAAGATTCTTCTGAAGTCCTCCCCAGGTTTCCATTTTATCCCTTCCTTCTAAACCACGACATTTCCTCCTGCTATCTCTGCTAACAGGCCCTTGCCAGTTACTTCTTGTTACTTTGTTATTGTTGTTAACATTGCTGTTGATACTTAATATTGTTGTTCATCCCGATTGTTACCTTATTATACTTATATAAACCTCCCATAGCCATGCTATTCCACACTTTTCTTTTACCAAGCGGGATATTTTGACTACCACAATACAATTTTGTGATTTGCTGTAATATTTGATTTTAGTTTGTATTATTTTCAATAAATTGCTTTATTTAGTAGTAGCTGGTGCATCCGGGCTTCGCTACGGAATTGCATACAGAATTCTAGATGAAGTCGGGTACACGCTGTGAATAAGATGTTATTAAATTGCTATAACATAGGCATTTAAAAATTACATTTTAGGCGCCTTCTGCTTAACTACCATTTTATCCATTTTTAGTGATTTATCCCCTGACTTTACATACCGATTTTCATTAAATTTTCTTCAGCCATTTTCATAAATTTTCTCTTGATGTGCGTACATATGTATAGATTAAATTAAATTAAAAGAAAGTGCATTTCTTTGTTACTGGGGACACGACCAATACAGAAATGCTATCCTTTTTTAATTCTGAGCAAAGTATAGACAAAACTCTCATTTTGTATGTATAGATTGCCTCTGACATCGTATATGTCTAGATTTTTCAAAATCCCGTCTGGTATATAATCCTTTAGGCATCCCTACTTGCAGTTTAAATCGATTATAATCATGTAATTTCAGCATAACAGCCAACATCTAATTCAACTCAACCATAGTAACTGAAACAATGAGCTAAATAATGGGTGTCGAGTAAAATTCAGCAATGTGAAAATTAAATAACGAATACATAATTCGTAAAACGTTTCATTTTTGACAAATAGAAAAATAATACATTTCGTACCAAGCAGGGTAATCTCAAAACCCCGGCAATATATCCCGCCATTTAATAATTATATAACAAAGAACTGGGTCAGTCAGAAGTGTAAATAAAATTTCAGTTATTTTAAGGCAAAGTCATGAAACTACAGGTATTTAACTCCTCAGATAAAATTATTAGAGGGAAAAAGTTAGCCTGGGGTAGTCAGAATACCCCTCATGGTAATTCGAGAGTTAAATGTGTTATATTATTAGTGTAATTTGTTATATAATTAGTATCTAATCATTAAATAAACAAATAAAAAAATTTCAACTGTAGATGTCGTGAAGAGACAAGTCTGTAGAGTTCTTGTGGAGGAACTTCTACACATCTAAAGCACTGAAGTTGGTTGATGTCTTTACAATAGTAGCACGAAGAGTGGTTGTCGTGGTTGTAGTCCTTTGAGACTGACAGTGGGTGTTGTCTAGGACAGGTAGCTGTGGATTGCTGCAGATTGTATTATACCGTCGAACAAGATTTTGTACATATGGTGGAATTATTGTAGCTGCAGCCAGTGTCTTGGAATAGACGTGATGGTGCAAGTTGAAATATTTCCTTGTCGTCCCTCTATTCAAATTCTGGGATGTCCACGTGCATTGGCTGAGTTTCTAACCATGGTTGCCTTGATGTTAAGGCCGATACATCTTCAGCTCTTCGTCTACTGCTATTAAATGTTTTTATTCCTCCCTTGAAGAGGGAGGTGGGCCTCCTAGATGGTGACGCCGTCTCTCGGGCCAGGAAATGTGCGGAAAAGGTGAGAGCTTTGAGAGGTGCAGAGCTGTCCGAACACGGACCAGCCGTGGACACCACTCCTCTACTCGGTTGGTAGGTCCAAGTGCAGAGCTGTCGGACCACGGGCCAGCCGTGGCCACTCCTCCTCTACTCGGTTGATGGGTCGAAGTGCAGAGCTGTTGGACCACGGACCAGCCATGGTCACTTGTGCGCTGACTCTGCATCCGCCGACGCTATTCGTCTATATGCGTGTATAATCCAGAAGCAGTGATTGCTTGCGGACTCCGAGTTTCTGCACGAAGGTATGTTTGTGTAACGTAATGATTGTCCAAGGCAGGCTGCAGGGCGTGTTCGCAGCTGGCCTTGCACTTTCCAGCGGTCTATTAACGGTCAGTTTTTTGTCTTCCGGTGCTGCCTGCAAGGCGCAGCAGATTGTGCTCGAACGGTATTCCGAGATGTAGACATGACGTGATCGCCAAATCAAACCTACACGGCCGTTGTTTAACATGTAAAGTAATTCACATTCGTGACTTCCGTTAAGTGACTGTTGAGAACACGTTCATTATCTACCCTCGGCAGAGTGTCGGCCCCTAGGGCCCAAGATCCGAGCTTCAAACCCGGCAGAGGTAGGACGGTAGAACGTCCATTCGAAACTCCACGTCGCAAGTCATAGTCGTGTAAATGATCTCTGGTGACACATTTACCAGACAGCATTCGTTTTAAAAAGAATAGCCATATTTCGCTCTGCCATCAGTGGAATAAAACAGAACGTCAAAATTGACACGTAGGCAGGGTAGATGGCGTCAAATCCTTACACACACAATAGCTACATGATATTCTTTGTTTTTCCATCTCGTGCGAAAATGAACAGATTCTTGGGCAATGAGTTGCCTAGTTAAATTAAAGTACGTCTCTAACACGGCATATTGGATTGCTATTTCCAAACAAGCGTCAATGAGTTGCCTACTTACATGAACCTCGTAGCAAGGAAGGTACTTCATAAAACATGGCGGCGTGTTCCCATCCTCCTATATACAGTATTTCTTTACGGAACGTCATGATACAGAGTAAGTCGCTGTCGCCTAGCAACAATCTGTCCATCGAGGTCGATCCACATCTTGGTTTGTAATTGTAATTAAATGAATTACATAAAATATTTCCGTTGGATTTTCAAGAAATGCAAGATTTTGGTACAAACCACACCTTTTAACTCCCTCTGGTTTAGGAGCTTGAGTTTTGTGAAGCATTCACTTTAACGTTTTATATATACAGACTGCGCAGACGTGTCGACGATGAAACGGCCTACAATTTTGTTTCTTTGACGTTTTGTCGTACCTCCATCGGCTGCACCCTTCATTGCTTAAGAATAATAGATTAGACTGAATTTTGAGTAGTGTTTCCACATATTCCTTCCGCTTTCCTATACATTCAAGGCAGCTAGAATAACGAAAGTCGGTCTATGTATGGCCAATGATCGTGCCAAGGGGCTTGCTGAATTTCGTAAACCTACCTGTCTTATAAGTGTTTCAAGCAGTGAAACGATATATGTAAAAGAACCAAATTGACCCAAAATCTGAAAATGAATCTCAATTTAACGTGGAAGGAGTCGAGATACGACAAAATATCATAGTACCAAAGTTGCTCATCTTCCATTCCAGGGACGGAAAGCCCCATCCATTTTTGATAGGAATTGCCGTTTAGGCAAAGGTCTGCGCCGGCATGTAAATTGCCTCAATATTTAGATAT
The DNA here is from genome assembly GCF_040414725.1 of Anabrus simplex. Classification (NCBI taxonomy): domain Eukaryota; kingdom Metazoa; phylum Arthropoda; class Insecta; order Orthoptera; family Tettigoniidae; genus Anabrus; species Anabrus simplex. The sequence goes on from NC_090265.1 coordinate 787,778,103, forward strand.
TTTTAGGAGGTAGAAAGTTAAACATCGTAACATTTTGGAATTTCTCCGTCGGTTACAGGGTAAAAGCTATAATTTTACCAAATTTTAATTTTCTCGCCCACCCGAAATTTGAGTCCGCCAAGTTATTTGGAGGGGGGGTTAAATATAAAAAATTTGAACTTTGGGGAATTTTTCCTTGGGTTTCAGCGTAATAGCTATCAGACTGCCGAATTTCAAGTATCTACATCATGTGAAAGTGGGTATACATTAATGTCAGTGAGTGAGTCAACCTTCCGGCTTTACAGAATAGTGATTACAAAACAAATGTCAAGAAAGTGCCTCAAACTTCGGATGTGATTTCGTATAGGCCTTTATTTACATGATCTATTACACCTGGTGATGAACCAACACAAGCGCTGTCCATCATCTTGACTGATGTTCCATTCTTACACCCCTGGCTGTAAAGCAACTTGAAGTTCAAAAGTAAGATGATACACCCTATTTCCAATGAAATCCCACTTTTCGGAAATATGTTGGTTACATCCTTATTCCCGTAAGGTCTTGCATTAGATTAGTATTATATTTACGAAGTCTAGAATGCCTTTCGCTTCCTCACAATTTATAAGCCTTATCATTTTTGTGGGTACACTCATTTTTTTTTCGATTTTTCACAACATTTTATCTACCTTGCGGGCGGAGTCAAAGGATCTGTGCCTCTGCTTGTCCAAGTGCCTAGTAAGAGGGAAACAACCAAAAAATCTGTACTCGCTCTCTCGTCTTTTAGGCCCAAAAACATAACCATGAGTCTATGCTTTTCCGTGTAGTGGAGAAAATATACGGCCAAGGATCGAATCCGGCAACTTGAGTTCAGAAGGTCGGCGCTGTACCAACCGAGCAACTCAGTACGACTATCTGAGAATCTTGTAAGGAATGTTCTCAACAGTCAAGGGCAATATCGCAGGCTCTCTGTAGAAAGTAAACGAATATATTGAATTTATTCAAAATTTTGTTTTTTGTTCCGTGAATCATTGCTGGTACAATAGGTAGGAGGATTACTTCCTATTCCTTCCGAATGGAGTCCTGCTACACTTATTAGTTTTATCTAATCCTCCTAAAAATATTACATAGGTAATACTAAGCAGTGATGATGCTACATCCTCCAGAGGATCAATTCATCTTGTAGGTTCGCGTAGGTACTGGTTCTTATTTCCAAATATCTACAGTTGCTAATCCTCGTCGGCAATCAGCAGGTTCTCTGGCAAATGTAACCTGTAGAAGTAAATTAAGGCTGGTCCAACCTGTGCCCCTTGTGCGACTCCTGTTCCATTGCCCCAGGGCGGTCCTTGCACAGTTGGCAGGCCAGGGACTACAAGAGCTGGCCTTGCAGTTGATTTCAATGCATAAATCGACCTCCTATCAAGGATCATTCATCCCAAAGTTTATCGGGATTAGAATTTAAAATGTACTAACATTTGATTTCAGGCGTGCGTAGTTTTGTAGGCACGCTCGTGGTGTAGGAGTCTGGGATTATGTCGCCATCCTTGACCTTTACTCATGATCAGAAGTCGTCATTCAACCAGGGTCACAATGTTTAGACATCACCGCCGGAGTCCAGGTACTTTCTCAACATTGGATACATTCCATTTCCTCACTTCCCGAAACCTTACACCCCGCTCTTTATTATTGAAGGTATTCTCGCATACCATATGATATATCCTCAGAGCTAAGACTCAAAGTATTCCCTTGTCATTCTCTGTATTACCGTCAAGCACTGACTGGATGTCGCCTTCTGAAATACTTCATGGTTTTCTTGTGCTCAGTATGGCCGATTGGATCCTGTTTACTCAGAATGTTTTTGTTGCCATGAGCAATGACTCGAGCAATATCCCAGGTGGCACGATATTACAAGTCACCTAAAACGTGCCAAGTGAAAATATTCGGTCACGTTCGACCTCTGGCTTAACCACAGATTTAAAAATATTACACTTATCCTCATGCAGTTGAAGAGAAACAAAAGGTAAAATCTCAATCATTCTAAAATCAACGTATTCACCACGTCTGCACCAGACGAATGTGAAGGTGATATCGTAAAGAGGCACCGTTCTTTCAAAACTCGGTGGTACTAGAGCTGTTGTGGTGGTGATCATTACTGTAAAAGGAAGGAAAATTTGTCAACCATCTTCTTTTAACATAAAATAAAGGACGCGAGCTACTCCGCAGCATTCGTTATAAATAGGTCAGATAACTCGTCTTGATATGCCTTTCGTAGACATATTGTTTGGTCTGCCCTTTTCATTGGTTTTATGAATATTTAATAAGAAGCTCGTTATGGTATGCCGAAGTTCGACTTCAGAATTCACCCATTCTGACGTCATCATGCCGTTTGTTTGGTAAAAATATAACCATATATTCGCTCTTTTTATCCTGCAGTTCCTGATGTAAAGATTGGTATTGTGTCGTACAAGGCAATGAGATTTTTTACCGCTCTTATTTCATATAGAACAGTTGTCTTACGATCTCATAGGTTAGCCTCGAAAGAGCGTTTTTGGCCAGACAGAGAACTGTTTAAGATACATGGCCTTCACTCTTTCTAGTGAAGGTGGGTTATCTTTCTATAGGTGTTCCGAGATAATGTCTAAGGCTTATGTCATGATGGGGTCTCTTTGTATGTAGACTTTTACTCTTAGCAGCATGTAAGTTACTAGGAACCCTCTGCCATCTGTTGATTATACAGCGTGATTCAGCCGCCCCATCTAATGTAGATTTATGCAACCTACAATATTCATTCCGTTGTAAAAACATCTGCCCTACCGGTATGCTCAGACAACACAAGCGGATATCTTGGCATTTATCGCCTCACCATGATAAGACGCGGTAATGTTATACTCGTATTAAACACTGCAAGACATGCGGTTGCCTTCTAGATCATATGAACCTGACACGCCGGCGAAACACTAATCTTGTGACTCCAGTAAACCTAATACTTGCTATAAGCTGCCTAGTAAAGAATGTATTGCGGGTTAGGGTAAGCCTTCGCCTACAACTATTGGAGTGTTCATTTAATGATTTGATTTTATGATTACTCAAAGTTGGCTGAACGTACAGAGTCCTATCAATGTCTCATGATTCACCTGCAGGTAGTTCCGGAGAGAATTAAACAAAATGCAGTAAATCAGTCCAGTAGAATGTACGTAGGGATTTGCCAAACCTGTTTTAGTACACTCTTTTAATATATAGAGGATGTATGTCTACCGTTTAGTCCCTTTACCTGATACGGGCTCCGAGATGAAGAGAAATAAAATGTATGGCGTGTTTTACGACAGGATACCCTTCCCAACGTCCATCTCAATTGAAGAACTATTGAAATGAATAAAGGTGGATGAATTTAGGTAAATAGGTCAATCATAATCATCAGTCATAAGAAATGTGCAATTAGGACTGTCGCCCAGGTGGCAGGTTCCTTATTAATTGTTGACCTAGTCTGTTCTTAAACGTTTTCGAAGAAGTTGGAAATTTATTGAACATCTTGGTTAATTATTACAATTAATTATTACAATCCCTAATTCCCCTTCCTGTAAACGAATATTGGACCTATTTGTTCTCTTGAATTCCAGCTTTATCTCCGTTTTATTCTCTTTTCTACTTTTAAAAGCTCCTCTCAAGCTTACACCTCTACTAATGTCGTTCATCTTTAGTCGCCCCTTTCGAGAGGCAGGGATACCAATGACGTATTCTACCAGCCGCACACACGGGAAGATACCTGGATAAGCAGTAATAATAATAATAATAATAATAATAATAATAATAATAATAATAATAATAATGACATATTGGTGAAATAATTCAGGAAAATGGACACGAAACAAAAGCCAATGAAATTAGATACCAAAATATTGGATCTGGATTTCGGTAAAGCCGAGATATCTATAACAAAAAGTGTATCTACAAGCCCAAAAAACTAAGGCATTACAATAAAGTCCTTAAACCAGAGAGTTTTTATGGATCAGAAACGCTAATACTGAACAGGAAAGCAGACGTTGAAAATATTCAGAAAAAGGAACGCAAAACTGTAAGAAAAATTCTAGGCCTAAAACTCACCGACGGAGAATACCGACTTAGAAGTAGACAGGAAATCAAACAATACACGAATATTCACAGTGGCATTCGAAAACGCAGACTAAGATTCCATGGACATATAAAAGAATGCAACCGGATAGACTTACCAAACAAATAGTCGAATTCTATGAAAACAGGACTAAAGCCAAAACAGACACAATGAAATGAACTGGCGAAATCAAAACTGAGTTGAAACACGCAAAGAATTACACCAGCAGATATTCAAAACCGGGTAATCTTCAAATCTAAAATTCACAAATGGCAAGTTGACCAAGAGGAAAGACTAAAGAAGTAGACTGGAACAACCTGATCTAAGGACAGAAAGGAAGCCCACTGTAAAAGAATGATAGAACTATAGGCACAAAGAAGGCTAATGCACACATGTAAGTAATTTGCGTGTTCCTAATGCTCTTATTAATATTATTATTATTATTATTATTATTATTATTATTATTATTATTATTATTATTATTATTATTATTATTATTATTATTATTATTGTTATTATTAAATTTTACGGTTCCTGTTGAAACCGAGGTACCTGAAACTTTGTTCCGACACGAGCTCTTTCACTACCACCGGACTGGACTGGAATCAGTCCTGCCACCTTGGCTCACTCTGCCATAAGCCTGCATAGTGCTCGTACTCGATTGTGGGGCGAAGTAAGACTCGAACCCAAGTCTGCTTCCGCGCATGGCAATACTTCAGTCTTGGATGACCTTGTCGTGCGACCTGCTGAAAATTATAAATACACCCGAGAATTGTGGATGCAAATATTTTCCTTGCCGAAGGACTCACATTCAGGTTCACCAAACATGGAACTCGCCTTGGGGAGCCTTGAGCCGAGGTCCTCTCACTTGGCACACACTTGCTTGTGCCGCCTCCCCTATCTCACCTCCCTTAGCAAATACATGTCCTCTTCTTAACCCTTTGTAGCCTTTCCCCATGCCTTCATTTTCCGAAGAGTTGGACCTCTTCTATTTTAATGCTGAAAACATTTCTTAGCAGACAATGTAGGGGTCCCAGGACTACGAAAAACATCAAATTGAGCAATTTCCTCAATTATACGGAAAGTTGAAGGGCTGAAATGAAATGCCGTATGGCTTTTAGTTGCGGGAGTGTCCGAGGACTTGTTCGGCTCGCCAGGTGCAGGTCTTTTGATTTGACTCCCGTAGGCGACCTGCGCGTCGTGATGAGGATTAAATTATGATGAAGACGACACATACACCCAGCCCCACGCTAGCGAAATTAACCAATGATGGTTAAAATTCCCGATCCTGCCGGAAATCGAACCTGGGACCCCTGTTACCAAAGGCCAGCGCGCTAACCATTTAGCCATGGACCCGGACATTGAAGGGCTAAAGGGCCCGGAAAGGTTCCAAATTATGAGTCTTGGATACCTCTATCAAACTAAAAGAAATCGAAAACCACTTCCAGCCTAAATGCAATTTCGGAGAAAAGCAGCCTAAAATCGCAGGTTTCTTTGCTCGTTTTCTTTTGATTCAAATCCTAAACAAATTAAGTTATTTACATAATTATTTCTGTGATGTGTTCTTTGTTTCAACACCCTCGGGGGTTTTTATTGACTTTTTGAAAAATTGGAAAGGTTTTGGAAAAATTCTACACCGAATGTAGTTATAAGGGCTTAAGTAAAACTCTGCATTGCCTCTCATGAGCACTCGTAGTGGTGCTTAAGTGAATTCCGACTTGTTGGCTGAATATTCAGAGTACTGCCCTTCGGTTTACAGGATCCCGGGATCAATTCCCGGCTGGGTCGGGGATTGTAATCGCTTCTGTTTAATTCTTCTGGCTGGGGGACTGGGTATTTCCTAACACTCTACCCTTCATATTCAGATAACACACCACACTACCAACCACAACAGAAACACGCAATAGCAATTACATCCCTCCATATAGGGTTGGCGTCAGGAAGGGCACCCGGCCGTAAAACATCGTCAAATCCACATGTACGATGCAGTTTGTACATGCGATCTCACAGATGTGGGAAAAGCGGTAGAAGAAGAAGATGTGGTGCTTAAGTGAAACAATTCTTTGACTCACATTAGCGCTCGTAGTGGCAGAAAAAGGTAAATTGCTGATCTAATCGACCGGGTAACGATGATTAAGAAAATGATTGCAACTTTTAGAAATAAAGAAAGAATATATTCTCATACTTCAATATATTTTATTTAAAAAATGTATAGCTCAAATCCGTAGGATGTTTTCAACATTGAGCTGCTTGCCTAAAGGGCTAGAATTGTGGATTTTTCGTCTGATGAGTGTTAATAGAAGATGGTCATCCAGCTGTGCTTCCTCTTAAAACAATAATCACCACCACCACACAGGCGACGATGTAATAGGAAGAGGACTGCGAAGGAAGCGGCCGTAGCCTTAATTAAGGAACAATCCCAGCATTCCCTTGATGGGTAAATAGGAAAACTACGAAAATCACTTTCATGTCCCACGTGTAAACTGGAAGTACAACCAGGCAATCATCCTTCCTTAACACCAATCACCAAGAAAAAAATGGAGGAAGTCTGACACATCGAGAAAAAAGGCATCGGCAAGAAGAAGGGGGTGACCATGACGCAAGGGTCAAAGGGAACGATAGTTGACGAAGGGACGCTAGAGAGCAAAGATCACGAAGAATTGGAGGCAATAACATGTTCAGCTGAGTGCATCGTGGTTTCCAACCCACGCCCGAAAATTGAAACTCCTGAGGTCCTCTGTTGGTCGCCTATTGAGGCATACAGGGAATACGGTGGATGTATTCCAGCTCGTCCACCTGCCGACAGCTGTACAGACAATTCAAAACTCACCTCATCTGTATCTTCACTCCGATCCAATAAATCAGCAAGCAGCCCACAGACAGTTAAAACAGGTTCCCAAGGGTCTCGAACCTTCGACATTTGCCATCTCCATTCAGCGCATCTTCAACGTAATAATTACGTCACATTCGCCGCAATACCGGCTCGCTACTACAGGGCCAGCAAAGGTCCCTTTCACCAAATCGCTGTGCTCTACAAAATGAAACGGCGTATGGCTTTTAGTGCCGGGAGTGTCCAAGGACATGTTCGGCTCGCCAAGTACAGGTCTCTTTGATTTGACGCCCGTAGATGACCTGCGCGTCATGTTGAGGATGAAATGATAATGAAGATGACACATACACACATACCCGTGCCAGAGAAATTAACCAATGATGGTTAAAATTCCCGACCCTGCCGGGAATCGAACCCGTGTGACCAAAGGCCAGCACGCTAACCATTTAGCCATGGAGCCGGGTTCTGTCCTCTAAAATTAGCCCGTGTTTATTTGTCTTTTCTCCTTCTCATTACCGTATACCCTCCATTACGCAATGCAAATTACCTACGTTTGCATGCATCTAAATTAATTTACAAGTTCAATTATTCCGCTCACTTTTGAAGGCTGTTCTTTCCTCTGCTAGAAACAGCACAGGATCTTTAGAACACTGCTACTTAGAGTAATGCAAAGCGTGACTCTTGATATCGTGATGGCAGTCACAGGATCTCCAGTTTACGCAGCACCGTGGTTAGCAGGTTCGAGTCTGGTGAAGAAAAGTTTCACCACAATAATTTTGGACGGTAGGATAGGAGAAATGGTGGTATAAATGTCTAATCACTGAACTGCGTGCCAGACCTCTCAGCAGTGTTCATTCGGAGTGAAGGCATAAGACGCTGTTGCTGGTGATTCCTGTCGAGCAAGTGTGTCTTGCATTCGGGAGATAGCGGGTTCGAACCCCACTATCACCACAGGGATGGCGAATGGACTGTTTATTGACCCACAAAAATACGACTACTTCTCCCGGCTATTAACCCGTAATCTTTGCGATCAAGGAGCCAAGCAGGTTCATCTTCGAAAAGGCCATGAAGACCCATGGAGGAGTAAAGTGGTTAGCTCTACTCCCGGCCGCCTTTGCCCCCAGGAATTAACCTGGTGAGTGAAAAAGTGGAAATATCGTCTCTTAAATTTTTTCGCTTCCTGATGGGGAAGTTCTTCCGGTTGAAGTGAGTACATCTTTCGGTCAGGCAGAATCTTGGCTTCAGGAGATCGCTAACGGAGCAAGGGAGCAATAAATGTGTCGTTCACTTAAAAAATGTATCTTATGAACTTTCTTTGTCGGGTGCCTCAGGAGATAATAATTGTAAAAACAAGACGTTCGGTGAAATAAAAGTTTTACAACTTCGCGCTCTCACTCTATCAGTGTGAGTGAGTGTTGAGATTTTCTGACCACTGTGGCGAGGGATCAGTCGCACACTTCGTGAAAGGATTAGGAGAAAAGTAGGCCAACTGTCCATAAGAGGCAACAAAATAGTCACCATCAGATCTCAGTCAGCACAATACAAGTCTCAACTGATGGCCAAGCTGTACTAGTGGCTTGTGAGGTGAACGCAAGATGAGTCGGGTCAGTGTTTCACAGTCGAGGAATGAAAGTTGTAGCAATGTGGAGAAAGCTGCACACGAGGGTCACTCAGGTGTGACTCTGCGTCTCACGTGACCTAACAACAGTCTATCTTCCCCAAGGGATCCAAACAATAAAAATAAGTACGTTCGTAAAGAGTGTTCATTTTTTCAGTAAAACTTGGGTGGTTATACACTCGAAATTTCACTGTCTCAGTCAGAATTTTTGAATTTTCTGATGGCTATCAAATGGCAGCCTTTTGTAGTTTCTAATAGTTATATATAGTGAAGAGCTGTCAGGGCACGACTCCAGTTGCTGAGATCGCAACTGTTCAGAATGAGCGCGATTGATGAAGATGTATATATAAACTGGCTTCGGTCACCGGATCATGAGGAGAATGGAGGAGGGAGAAAAATGGACTCTGTTATGGGGGGGTAAGAGAAGTGGAGGGAGACCAAGACGAAGGTGGCTAGACTCACTTTCTAATCATTTAAGATAAGATATATTGAAATAAACGAGACCACAGAACTAGTTACAAGTAGAGGAGCTTCAGACTGAACGCTCAAAGGAATAAAGTCTATAATGAAGATGTACGTATTTTTTAAATAACTTCCAAAATCATCGGTTGACAAGAGACAAAGTGCTTGGAGTATGTAACATAACTTCATATATGTTGCTTATTTGGACCGAGGGCGGTAGCTGCAATTGCTTAAGTTCGGCCAGTATCTAGTATTCAGGAGATATTGGGTTCGAACCCCACCCTCGGCAGCCCTGAAGATGATTTTCCGTGGTTTCCCATTTTCACACCAGGCAAATGGTACGGCTGTACCTTCATTAAGGCTACGACCGCTTCCTTCTCCCTGCTAGCCCTTTCCTACCCCATCGTCGCCATAAGACCTATCTATGTCGGTGCAATGTAAAGCAACTTCTAAAAAATTACCTATTTGGAGTTGGCGACTATTATTTTAAGGATAAATACGACAAGGCAATCATCCTCCCTTAAACACAACTAGAAAGAAAGATAGAAGAGGTCCGACACATCGATCGGCTAAAGAGAGGGAAGAGCAAGAAGGTAGTGAAAAATGAAAGACTCTATGTAATTTACCGCCCTCATCCCAAGTCGCACATTAAAGTGACCTAGTTCCTGGTAAATCTATTATTATTATTATTATTATTATTATTATTATTATTATTATTATTATTATTATTATTATTATTATTATTAAGAAAACCCCCAATATGTATGTTTGCTTGGTAAATAGTAATAAAAATAAGGTTTGAAAGCTAACCTATATCCAACTCAAAATCTTCTCCCTAGCATTTATCTCACGTAAATGCAGTGTCCGCAATTCGCTTTCCATCCCTTCCGATCCTCGGCGTCAACTGGTGTAATGCCCACCAAACACATGTCCTCCCGTAGTGCATCAAGCCATCTCTTCCTTCGCCGTTGAAATCTGGTGCCTCCTTCGCACCACATAACTGTAAATATTCACAATAAATTCGTAATGACTGGGGAAGAAAACAGCAGGAGAAACATTCTACAATAATTGTGTGATACAGTTGTCACAGAACATGCGTACAATGTTTAGTTCGTTAAGCAATACAGGAACTTGTATAGTAACTACTTTGATATTAATTATTAATTTGTAACTGAAGTTACACAAAGTTCACACGACTTGTTGGGAAAAGAATTTAGAAGTAACGCATTCCATTACATTTAGAAGGAGATACCCCACTGCCACTGAACTTAGGACTTGCCGAGTGAGTTGCCGCGTGGTTACGGGCGCGCAGCCGTAAGCTTGCATTCGGGAAATAGTGGGTTTGAACCCCACTGTCAGCAGCCCTGAAGATGGTTTTCCGTGGTTTCCTATTTTCACACATGTGAAATTCGGGGCGGTACCTTCCTTCCCACTCCTAGCCCTTTCCAATTCCATTGTCGCCGTAAGACCTATTTGTGTCGAGGCGAGGTAAGGCAACTTGTAAAAAAAAAACTTAAAACTTCTACATTGAACGGTTCCTATTGCTGAGTGGATCAGACTTACGAGAAACTTTTCCTAGTAGAACGCCTGACTACCCCGCGATTCATAAGCCACTTCTCTCACATCTTTGTTTTGCGGGTATCTGCCAAGGGGGTGGTGGTATGGAGAGTGACTGTGTATCTACTGTAAGTATGCAGCATGCATAACACGTATCTGGTGAGGAGGAATCCCGAAGGCGAGAAGCAACAATCTGACCACTAGCAGTACGTCCAATACATAGGAAATGTGATTTACTATCATCCAGATAGGAAGTAGGAATTTGAGTGGGAAGAAGCAAGAGTCAGTGTATGTATGATCACGAGTAATCGTACGGGTACGCTAGCATGACTCTACCACCAAATTTGGTGTACATCACGATAAAATCCACTAGATAGAAAATTCAGTATACAACAAATCCCAAACCTCCCGCAGCTTAAAATTGTTGGCTAAATGGAAAGTGGAGCTCGAGCCAGAAAAATTAACAAAACTCTACAACGAGGAGGTTTTCTCACATAGTTAATAAGCTGTAAATAAATTCTCTTGTGAATGTACACTTTAGCAATCGGCTGTGAGGTTCATTAACTACTGCACTTCGCTCTGGTTGCGTTACCTTGGCGAGATGATGTGAAGGCGAACCAGTGAGCACGTTCAAAACAAGCAAGCTCCATCAAGGATACGCAACAGTTTGTATAAATTGTTAAAAGCAAATTTGCCTAATTGGCCGCTACGCACCATCATAAAGGCTCTGACAGGTCTGCTCGACATCCAGGAAGACGGCGGAGCCATGAACTTTACTGGACTTAGGAGTGACAGGTCCAGCTTTAAGAGCTTCAAGCCAAGGTCCTACTCAACCCTTTCAGTCAAGAATTACTTTGTGGCAATTTAAAATGCCTGTTACAAGATTCTTGAAGTTGAGAAAAATATGTAAATACACGAAAATATGAAAGTTTATGCAAAAAATAAACTACTTTTCCTTTGCGAAAATCAAATTATATACCGGTCATGGCCATCCATAAACGGCTGCTAATTTCAGATGATAAGTTATAGCGTGCATGGTTGCTATGTAACATTGTCTGACCATCCATCCATACCTTACATCACAGCCTGCATGGTTTCTAGGTTTAGCCATGTATTCATACCTTACATTACAGCCTGCACAGTTGCTATGGTTACACTACCATCACACATTTTGTCGCCTCACATTACACAAATTTTCGGAGAATCCCAGCCATAAGACATATTTATGTCAAAATGTCAAGAAATCTGACGGCTTCTCTCTGAGACACGTAATGCTTCATGAAACAAACACATTGAATATGAACATCCACAGCCTGTTTCCAGATCTTCAATGGGGTAATCATATTAACGAGGCAATTAGGAAAGGATACAGATTTCTTCACATTATTATAAGTGTATTTAGAGGTTGTGGTAAGGATGTAAAGGTGAAAGCAGGTGGTAAGACCGCCGTTAGAGTATGTTTCCAGTGTATACGACCATCACCAGGACTATTTGATACGAGAACCAGAAAAAATCAAAGGAAAGCAGCACGATTTGTTCTGGGCGGTTTCCAACAAGGAGTAATGTTACGAAATTGTTGCAAAATTTGAACTGGGAAAACTTGGGAGAAAGGAGACGAGATACTCAACTAAGTGATATATTTCGAGCTTTCAGTGGAGAGTTGGCGTGGAATGGCATAAGTACAAAAAAATAGCCTGAGTGGAGATATTAAAAGTTGAAAATATCATAATACGAAGAGAGCAGACTGGGGAAAATATTCATTTATAGGACGAGAAGTAAGGGATTGGAATATTTTTTCAAGGGAAATGTTCGATAAATTTCTGAGTTCTTTGAAAATGTTTAAGTAAATGCTAGGGAATCTGCCACCTGGACGACAGCCATAAATGCAGGGCTTGCCAACAGTGCGGTTCGAACCCACTATCTCCCTAACGTAAGTTTATAGTTGCGTGACACTTATCGCACCTCCAACTCTCCCGGTAAAATTTCACACTACGGGCATATAATTATTAACATCTTACTATTTTCATATATACAAATAGTGTAGATATTAGTAAAATGAGTTTGTAGAATGTAAAACTCTGTCCATGTTCACAATATCTCATTTCCAGTACAAAGTGTTTTATATACAATGGTTACAGTTGTTGACGTGATTCGACAGAAGTCTGTGAGTTACGTGAGAATGTCATAACTCACACTCCACATGTCCAGTGAACGGAACACGAGGAGAAATCCTCGACACAGTAGCTACTTCCGGTGAATGTGGCACTTTGAAACAGAGTAAAGCTGCAGGACAGATGTTCTGTAATGTATATTTCCAAGTTTAAGGCGCACGTCCTCGTAACTCAGTGTTCAATCTCCAAGTCTCTGTAAATAAAATAAGCGCTTCCACAAAGCTGCACTTGCAATTAGCACAGAAGTCTTGTCTAGTTCAACACCTCTTATCGCGAAATCGCTTAATAATCTGTGCCTCGGCCTTTCGTACTTACTTTCGATTCTCGGCAGCATCGAGGTATTTTAATTTTAAAAGTATTTCCTTGGACCTAGCACTGAGTGTTTCTCCTGCAACTCACACAACACTACCCTCCATAACACTCACGTTCCTACACACGACAAATATCTCCCACCCTTGTCGGAAGGTCTCCCATACAAGGGCACAAGCTACAAATAGCCGTACGAAATTATTATTACCTTAAAGTTAAAAAAATGAGTCGTATCATCATCTCACAGGTGTCCACCTGCTTCTCTTACCCTCAATGGCCGAGTTGATTACAAGTCCTCCTTATTCACCTGATGCAACCGGACTAGCGAAGCTGATCCCTATCCACGACATTGTACTTCGATTTCATTCCTACCTATAGCCGCAATATTTAAAGATCCGTTTTGACAGATAGGGATGGAGGAAGCAGCATTGCACGGTGTTGCTACATTCCTGCACTCCGTTCGCCTTCCAATCGCTTCCGGTTCACATGTTCCTTCCTTCAGACCGCTGTGTTTTGTTGTATGTAACTCAGAAGTGGGATAGCTCCAAGCAACACGAGCCGGCCGGCAGGCTTATCTCCATGGCAACGGCACGTTTCCATTGCAAGCTTATCCTCTACTCCCTTCTCACCACCCAGGGAGGCAGTAAACGGAACTGTTGGAACTCATCTTTTAATATTACGACTACAGTTTTTATTTTCTGATGTCGATAGCTTTCCTGCCATTGTATGTACATGTTTGGAATAACAATCATTCTCACTATTTTCATCTTATGAATAGCATATCCTGAGTCCGCCTTGCCATCGCTGCTTGGAATATTTTCCTCGAAATACAATCAGAAATTGCCTGCTGCCATTTCATGATGGATACAGTACTTTTGTATCCATCTCTTGGCACAGGGCAGAGTAAAGTGTAGCTTCCACCGAAGTCCCAGTCTCATCCATGGCTGTGACAATATGGAAGCTGCTGGGGTTATGGGTGGTGCTGAGTAATGGCATTCAGAGCACGACTAGTGCATCTGAGTGTTATGAAATGTGTTGCTCATAAGGTCAGTCGTGCTGCAATAGCACTTTCTGACCCAGTGAGGAAATCACTGGCAAACTACATCACTCCTCATCTTGCCTAGTAAGGCTCATTTTGGTGCTGCCATTGGTTTTTGCTGTTTCCTTATAACCGCATAACCTTTGGTGGTGCTATTTGAGGATCCAAGCAGCCTCTGGGCTGATGACCTAACAGACAGACATAATCAGGAAATGAATACTGAGAACATATTAATTCAAAAAAGACGAAAGTAAAATATAAAGTCAGGCCAAGTTTCATTATGACAAATTCATAAAATGTCTGGATATAATGTCGACTGCATTACACTACAGTTTCAGTACCAGGTATTGTTGTAAGTCAGTACTCAGGTTCACCCGATGTTCCAAGGAGTAATTTACGGCTTCACACATTAAAATAGCCTATGAGTTGACTCTGCAGTCCTAATTGGCCTACCAAGTGATCGCTGGTGAGTTCGAAGGACTGCAGATTACGGGTTGATATGTGGTCAACGCAACATATCTTCTCAACCGTTATTCTTGACCTTCTACATCGGTACATTTACTACATAAAAATCCGATTTCCTCATTATTTGTATAGGGGAAGAGAAGCATTGAGCAAGTTGCATATTCTTCTCTTTGTTCCGTCTTGTGTTAGTAGTGAAGAACCAGACGAATTCTCGTTCTCTTGCGGTCTAGGCATAAGTAATCTGCTTTCTGCAAGTCATGAGAACAGTTTCTCAGCAATATTCTCCAAGAAATCCCTCCTTGTGTGTCCCATCCCAGTGGTGCCATATGGAATCATGGTAGTTCTGAATATCTTAATCAGTTTATGATTGATTACGAAGCTATGTAACACTATGATGATTTATTTTATGCTGAAGATAGCTGGTACCCAAACCAACGAAACGTTTTCAGACTTATCAGGATAAACTTTTATAACTCCTTTGCTAATCTTATAAAATTCGTTTTCTACAAAATACAAAGTCATGTCTTAAAGAAAAGAAACTTCATCCACCTCTTTACCAAGTGGTAGTGTCCCTAGAATGCATGTGACTTTCCCACGCATTAGAGTTATGCTGATTCGCTGAATAAAAAAAAGCAGTTGATCGCGCATCGCTGGAAATCCGAACAATCCGTTGACCAACACCTTTGATAAAATTGAGGCCATCATTTCTCCAGGTACAACTCGATTCAGTGGCTACTGGAACGAAGAAGAATGTGTCCAAAATATCGCTGTATATTCTTCTTTTATCATTTTCGCTATTCGCGGCTGCACCTCCAACACTCGTTGATTGGACTGGGCGAATGTGTCGGCACAGGTAAAATCCCATAGGAGAGATCTCTCTTTTTTTCCATTGCACAAGAGTCATTCCATCTGGCCTTTTGCCAATGATGGCTGGCGGTATCTTAAACTGTGTGTTGCACCAATTTTTTCAATGTCAAATTTTAATATGAGAAGATTACAGAATAACAAGAAACTATATTACCGTTAAGTAATGAACGACATTCCTATGAAAGCTGAAGTATATCCGGCTATTAAAACACACGAAATAACAGGCTACTTATACAGTATAACTATAGTTATTCATACATCTCTTGAATTGAAAATCGGCCCTCCAGTTTTTCATTGATGCAAAATCTTGGTAATATTGTGGGTGGACTGGTATGGCGTACCTAGTAGCGTGGAAAAGAATTACCATTGTGAAAGGAGACAAAGCAGACATGATGTCATCTCCGCAGAGTGGTGCAATCTAACGGGGACATTCGGAGTCGTTACTCGATAAGGGGGTTTGCTGGTCCTGTGTAACACCCAAGAACCGATACTGGCAAGGGTACTACTTGATGCTACGTACTAGCTTAGGCTTACCGCTTGGGAGCTGCCGTAGGAGAGCAAACCCCCTGAGTTTGATTCGAAGCTGGCAGCGCTTATTGGTCCATTGTTGTAGGTTGGGTATTCATCCCGAAGGCTGATTTGATCCTCCACAGCTTCACCAACAGCTGTCATAGATAGCCTAGTGGGTTTATTAAACTAAAAAGTTAGAAGAAAAGTCGACAAATAGAGTGTAAACTTACAGGGAGTTGTGAAAGACTGCAACAATACAACGCACCGCCCCTGACCTTTACGTCCGGACGGCAGCAACCAATGTGCTCTCGTATAGAAGGAAATTCGGCTAAAAATGTGTGTAAATTACCTTGATTTTTACCAAAAAATCTTGTTAAAATAGAACGGAATATTATTTATAAATATAGTATATTTTATGTTTATTTACACTAACTTCTGGGCTAAACTCAAAAAACATTTTGTGGTATATATGTGAAGTAGCTAGAGAAAAATTTCTGAGTATATTTTAGGCCACGTATTTTTGTTATCATATCATTTGTCCCGTGGGTTTCATATCTTGTATTTTTTTCTACACTAGCTGACGTGCCCGTCCTATACAATAATTAACCTGTCATCAGGTTTTTCGCATTACCTTTCAAGCCAATCTACCTTCCGCCATCCTTTTAGTCTTCCATTAATATTCACATTGTCGATCATCAGATATCTCTTTCTTCCTCTCAACCTTCTCCATGCAACGTTACCTCCCAGTGCCTGCGTTAATAAACATTTCATTCGTTCGGCTCCATGGCTAAATGGTTAGCGTGCTGGCCTTTGGTCACAGGGTCTCGGGTTCGATTCCCGGTGGGGTCAGGAATTTCAACCATAAATGGTTAATTTCCCTGGCACGGGGAATGGGTGCATGTGTCGTCTTTATCATCATTTCATTCGCATCACGATGATCAGGTCGCCTACGGGAGTCAAATCAAAGGACCTGCTCCGGACCTCTACGGAGGTCAGGACGCCATTATTATGATTGTAAGATTTCCTTCGTAAACAGTGACCTAACCAATTCTTCTTTCTCTTTGAATGGTTTCCAGAATCGTCGTCCATTCTTCACCTACTCTTTCCAATACTATTGCATTCCTTAATTTGTCTTGCCAGTTGATCTTCTCCATTTTTCTCCACGTCCACATTTCAAAAGATATCAATCTTCCTTCCTCCTACCTTCTCAAATTCCAAGTCTCAGACCCATAAAGGGCAACGTTCCATACAAAGTACTTCACTAACCTCTTGTTAAAGTCCATATACAGTGCCCCACTCATCAGTAAACTTTGCTTTATGTATGCTTCCTCCTCTTCACCTTATCCAAACAATATTTGAATGTAGATACTTATTCTATTTCTTCATCAGTTACATCGGTCTGGTAGTGTCTGAGATTACCCGTTACACATAAAAAATCTCAAAGTTTTCCTTATATATTAGTACAGATATAGACTGATTTATAGCAGCAACTTCCTTCGCTTCCATACTTGTGCAATAATCAAAACTATCAATTATTAATGGGATTTATATTCCTGTTCCACAGAAGTCAAGACCTTTCATAAGGAGTTATATTAAATCTGCTTTATGAATGCACAAATATTTAAACGTAAGAAAATGTGAAAATAAATATTTTCCGCGGTTTCCCATTTTCACACCAGGCAAATGCTGGGGCTGTACCTTAATTAAGGCCACGGCCGCTTCCTTCCCACTCCTAGCCCCTTCCTGTCCCATCGTCGCCATAAGACATATCTGTGTCGGTGCGACGTAAAGCAACTAGCAAAAAAAAAAAAAAAAACGTTTTCAGTGAACACTTTAGAAAAAAGTTGAGCCTGCTTATTTTCAACAAAATATTATTTTGATTTAGTGCTTTTGTCTACCACTACACAGAGTCCCCTATTTGAACTATTAATTCTGAAATATGGGTCAGTTTGTACCTCACATTGACTAGGTGTGCAGAAATGCTTACTTATGCTGCATTGTTCTTTTTCAATCGTTCGTTTTGATATCCACTAATTCACTTCAGTTTCTTCAGTAGCAGTGTGTATAGTACAGTATTAATGGTTGCATTAATAATTATACTCGTATATACCCTAAATCGATGTTAG
The DNA here is from genome assembly GCF_040414725.1 of Anabrus simplex. Lineage (NCBI taxonomy): Eukaryota > Metazoa > Arthropoda > Insecta > Orthoptera > Tettigoniidae > Anabrus > Anabrus simplex. The sequence continues at coordinate 787,796,141 of NC_090265.1, forward strand.
GCAATGGAAACCTCGTGATTCCAATCACCAGAAAATGACGTTTTCCCATCTGCCTTCTGAAGGCTCACCACGTTGCCTGAGACGGGGAACAGAAGATTCCAATGGTCGAATAATTGAACTATCTTTCAGCAATGAAAATGCCAGGAACATGTTTCCGGCCATTCCGACCGCTCAATTTGGGATTTTTCTGTAAACTTTTCTCCGTAGGAGTTACGAGGTTTCCTTTGCCCAGCGACGGTCTGTATAAAATACATTATTGTTGTTACTGGAACAGGATGGTGTAACGGGTTAGCTGCTTGCCTGTCATGTGAGCGGCCGTGGTTTGATTCCTGGTGTTGCTGGGGTGGTGTCAGGAAGGGCATGCGACCTTAAATGCCCGGCCACAATTCTTTCATACCTCAATGCGTACAGAGTCCCTGAACAAGCGCGATAAGCTGCGGTAGATGCCGATAATTTAGGTCATACTAGCTGATGTACCCGTGCTTCGCTGCGGAAATCTCAGAAATACTATATCTGTACTTTTACCAACTGAAGTCAACATAGGACATTACAAGACGTCAGTAGGAATGTGCTGTTTAAAAGCAATGTTATCGTATAAGATACTCGATCAAATGAAAAACCGCACATTTTCTCACTTTTAACGAACAGTACTACGGTGCCGATCTAACAATCCAAAGTTCCAGTGCTAGAATGACCATGCCGCGGACAGCCGCAAAAAGTCCTGTGCACACTGCTCATTCTAATCAGTGACTCAGAGTCACTCAAAATAGTTTTTACTAGGAAGGGTTAATTCGAGGCAGGAGCGGGAATTGAACCCTTGCTAAATGGGCATAAAGTACCTGGTTTGATCTCAGTACCTCATGTGTAGTTTACTGTCCTCAGCTCATCGTCCTGGGTTCTGGTTTGACTTGCCGCTGACACGCATGTTCTCATTCTCACGGTCTTGCGATGGAAAGGAAATCCGAGGGAAAGTAGCGGAGCCTGGCGTGTACTCTCATTGTACAGATCCAATAGCTTCTATATCTGAACATCGTAAGTAATAAATAAGTCCTTGCATGTTATGCCTAAATTCCGAGCAAGGACGCCGGCTCAAATCGTGATCTTATCTCTCATAAGTCAGCATTAAGAAGTCAATCAATGTCATACTGTGTGGAGCGAGGCCGGATCTTGTTCCATGTATCCCAAGGATAACAGAGGAATGTCCATTGATCTCAACACGGTTCCCTTCCGCGTCGGCAAACAGCGGCCTTCGCCTGTCGAACAGCGAAGTTTGTGATTTCTACGAGCTTGCAGTGACACCACGGTGAGGTCCTGCTTGACGGCCGGGCTGGCTGCATGATAGCAACCCTCAGTTCATGGACGTCGTGATGTCATATGGCCTCATGCTAGACCCGGACCAGGTCCTTGCAGTTGACACCTGAGTGTCTAGATATGCGGTAAGTAGGGGATGCACAAAACCTACCCCTGCCGAACAGCACCAACGAGTGTGCTCAAGGCTTTACGTCTCCATCCGACGGACGATTCACTATCAGACAGCGTCATATGCCCTCACTCCACATGAACACTACGGAGAAGTGGTTTTCCGTATGCAGTCTAGTGATTAGAAATTGTATACCACCCCCTCTCCTACCCTGCCGGTCAACATTCTGATGGTGATTTTCTTCTAACAACGGAACTTATAATATGAAATAACGTTGAAATTCAAGAGGACAATTTGGAGTAAATAATCCTTTATAGGAGGAGCAATTATTGAATGGTTTGTCGTCTACTACCGCTTTTGCCATATCGGTTTGGGGGACGGTTTGGCCCTGTTTTACGGCCGTATGCCCTTGCTTACGTGAACACTATGTACAGGGATGTAATCAATAATTCGTGTTCCTTTGGTGGTTGGTAGTGTTGTGTGTTGTCTGAATATAAAGAGGGGACAGTTAGAAAAACAGAAGAATTAATCAGACGCATTTAAAATCCCCGACCCGGCCGGGAAATCGAACCCCGGACCCTCTGAACTGAAGGCCTCAACGCCGACTGTTCAACCAAGGAGTTGGACATACCAGTTTTCTCTCTGATTAATGTTAACTAAAGTGATATATAATTAAATTTCCGATCATGTATGTCATACATTTTTACCGTACCAGCTATAATAACAGAGATATTTATGAATTTAAACTTTTGTTGCTTAGTCCATATCGACATTGCTAACAGGAAAATATTGCTCAATTGTGTTGACTGGCCATCATTTTTTTCATGATTGCCTTCAGGTGTAAAATTGCGTCGTCATCGGTCTATTTCGACAAGGAAAATTGTGAAGATGATTATGAATATGAGAAAAGTTCGTAAAGGAACGATCTCTTGAAGAATAAGACAAGAGGGAGACGTGATGACATGAAAGAAGGAAGGGCTCTCGTTTTTCTTTTTCCTTTTTGTATTGAAATGGCGTTAGGCCTCGGAGACCATGCGGCCAGCGTTTGCAGAGTGAGCATGCATTTATGGTATATAAATTTCGTGGTTGAAATCGAAAGGTCATACTTTATAAATTAATATTACATTCTGATAAATATTGATAAATTACAGCGCATAATTGTGAAGTAAGGTTTGATAAGAGGATGGCAACTGAAGTTGGCAGTAGGGTATTTAACTTCACCAAAGAAAAGTACAGATGGTTCTGTTGTTTGGAGTACTTCTTACAGGACAGTGTGATATGGTTCAAGTCGGCTATTTCTCCAGCGTCTTCCGGGCAGTGAGGGCTGTTCAAGACCTTAATCCTGTAAAGATGACTTGGATAGCTTCTATGCTCCAGACGCATTCTTGTTAAAGATGAAAGTTGTCTGCGAGTTAGTTTCAAATTCTTGAACCATATTTGCGTTGGTGTGTTGAGCTGAATTTTAGCATAGTGCTTTCCTCTTATAAGCTGTGACATTTTCCAGTACTCAGACCATTCGCTATAGACCTGTTTGTTTGATTATGGGCAGAAAATCTGAATATGGTGACTATTTGTAAAGGCGGAGTTCACGAGCTGTTGCTTCTTTCGCTAGCTGGTCTACTCTCTCGTTCATTATATACCAGCGTGGCTTTAATCTATAGGAGATGCACTTCCTGAGCTGCTTTCTGTGTGGTATGGATTAAGTTCAAAATGTCTAATATATACTGATGTGTAGACAGGTCCCGACGTGAATTTTGTAGCTTTTGAAGGGCACATTGTGGGTAAGAAAGTATTAGAATTTTGCGGAAGTGACGAATTCCATAGCTAATGGCTGAGTGGATAGCTAAAATTTCTGCAGTAACAATAGACGTCTCTTGAGGTAAGGAGTACTTCTTTGACACCTGAGATGCAACACAGATGAATGCATAACCCACGTCTGTTGTGGTTTTGGCTCCGTCAGCATAAACATGAACAAAATTGGGCCAGGTGGTATTGAAAAATGTTGATAAACTTTCATTTATGGAAACACTGTTAGTAATGAAGCATGGTAAGAGGACTATGGAAGGTGTAAATATAAGAAGTTCGTACCTTTGTTGAAATACAGGGTCTTTCAGACTGAATTATGAGGGAGATCAAGTGTTGGAAATTCTTGAAGCTTTCATATAATACTGTAGTCCGGTGTTTCTGACCGATGTTATTTCTACCGATGGCCATTTGTAGCAGTCTTAATTTGCTTACAAGTTTCTTGGTCCCCAGTGTTGACCGGCGAATAAAGAAGGTATTAGCACTGTGTTGTCTTCTCATCGTGAGAGGCATCTCCTTGGATTCCACTAGAAGTGCGTTCGTAGGGGTAGAATTCAGTGGCCCTTGACATATGCGGATAGCATGATAATGTACTATATCAATTTTTCTGAGAACATATTGTGGTGTATTTCCATAAAAAATGCTGCCGTAGTCTAAGATGGGACGTATTAATGCTCGATACATTACTAACAATGTTGTAGTGCCCGCACCCCACCGGATTCTAGAAACAGCTCGCAAGACATTCAAAGCTCGATCAACTTTTGTTACTAGGTGCTCGACATGACGTCTCCAAGTAAACTTACTATCGAGATAAAGTCCTAATAGTTTCGCTGATGATTTTAGTGGGAAAGAGAACGGACCGAGGCGTATCGTGTGTGAAATATATGGGATCATTTTTCAACTAAAAATAAGAGTAGTTGATTTCTCAGCAGATAAGGTGAGTCCTGTTTGCGCTGAAAGGACTCTGTTTACAATAGATGTCCTGAAATGACAGAGTCTGAAGAAAATGAAATGTGAAGGCCTACAATATCGAAACCTAAAACTGATCAGATTATTGTATGATGTGCTTTGTCTCTTTTTCTGCCACTCATCTCCGATAAATGTAACTACTGTTGCGTCCCGAGTAAAACAGCATTACTGAATATTGGCGGAAAGTAGCTGCGGAGTTAGCTAAGCACATTTTATATGATTTCCCGTGAATGACAGGTACAGGACTTTCCATGATTACGGGTTGCTGTAATTGACAAAGTACAGCGCATCAGGATTCAGAAATGTAGTGGTAGAGCGGCTGTTAATTTGCGATATCAGAATGTTTACAGATCCACGTAAGGTGGTGGTAACTATGTTTTCAATGCTGTTCACAGGCAGCTGGAACTTTTTCCAAAATTCCATGAACAAGGTACAGTGCCACCAACCCCAACTATAAGGCGAATTATCCATATTTCAATAAACTGGTACTTGTTTTTCTAGAACGGTAGATGTTCTGCTTCTCAGATGCTAACTGTAGACAACTGTGCAACTGACAGTAATTTGGAGAATTTAGAATTCTCAGCGACGCTAACAAAGATTATGTTTTTGATGTTTCTTGTTTAAAGAAGCCTAACAGCTAGTTCACCGGCTCCGCTATTAAAGACAAGTAGCTCATGGAATGAGATCATTTTCTCCCAAAACTGTGACTTATCAATTTTCGTCGCAGATCCCACAAATTACAGTCTCTGGAAGTTATTATGAATAAAGGCTTTTCTCCGCTTTCTAAACTAGAGTAGTGTGACCTTGAAGGTGTGGTAGGAAGCTGTTTGCGAATGTAGTGAAAGTCTTCGCTACTCGTCTGTCCTCTTGGCCTCCTTTCGCCTGGAGGATCCCTACACTTGCCAGAACACTCCTTTACGTACACGGCGCACTTAAGTGGCTACCAAGACGCGTTATCACACTGAGGAGTTACCTTCATCTGTGGACTGTCGGGCGGATCTCATCGAGATACAAGCAGGGTTACCAGATACCTCAAATCAAAATAATGGACAGCTGTGCGATCGAGGAAATCAACGGGCTCGTATTCTACAAGTTAAAAACTTCGTTTCAAAATGATACGCTTGTTATTATGTTGACTTGATAATGCAATTTATTAATGCTTGGCTTGATATTTATACACAGACAGAAACTTACAGTACCGAGCAAGTTAGCCGCACGGTTTGCATGTATCTATGAGCGTGTATTCAGGAGACAATGGCTTCGAACCCCATTTTACACCAGAAACATGTTGGGGATGTAGGCTTTCGATTCCAATCCTAGCCCTTTTCAATCCCATCGTCACCGTAAGACCTGTCTTTGTCGGTGCAGCGTAAAACAAATAGGAAAAACATAGGAATAGAACCAGCTTTTGGGTGGTTAGGCCGTGTGCATAATGCAGAGTTTCGTCCAGACGTGCCATTTGGACTCATCAGCTGGAATGGCACGCCCCTCCAGGACTCTGCTTAGCAGTGGCAGAGTCCAAATGGCACGTCTGGACGAAACTCTGCATTATGCACACGGCCTAACCACCCAAAAGCTGGTTCTATTCCTGTGATTATAAGATCTGCGGCCGTGAAAGCCTTTTTTGAGGAAAAACATAGTTTATTTAATTATTCATACCAGTTCTTTCAATTTCAGTATATGTTCATTTCTCTGAAGTACTGTTCACAGATTTGTGTCATTCTTAGCAATTTCATAAAAATCTCTATATGACATTGAAAATAAATTTACATAAATGAACAGCTTAGACCTAATCAAGTCAAGAGAACATAGTATTTCTCACAGCTGACAATTTCACACGAACATGCGGTGTACTCGGACTATCTTTGGTAACTGTCCGCTATTACGTGTCTAATTCGCCAGGATGGACAACCCAAAAATTGCAAAATATAAATAATTTTTAAAATCTTTGACCTCCAGGTAAAGAAACCAAGGAGTGAAGAAATCTATCCTCTTTGAAAGAAAGAAGAAAATACTCTTGGCACGTATCAGAGGTGGAAACACTGGCGTATTTCTCTCGAGGTTCAAACTACAGGACAGTTGCCGTCCAGGATAGGAACAGTCCGGGACACGGGACATTTGACACGAATACGGTACTGTGTCTGGCAACCCGAGACACAATACGAGTTCAAACTGGACAGAACTCTTCTAGTACTAACTGCACAATATGTTGCACGAATACATTTTAATAGACTGTTTGTTCGTATGTTAATAATCACCGTAATGCACTGATTGAGAGGAAATAACTATCAAGTTTGTGAACTTTCGTTACTATGAAATACAATACCTCGAAACTGAATAATGGCTGGAGAACGATATAATATATAGAATTACCGGGCGAGTTGGCCGTGTGGTTTGGAGCGGTCAGCTGTGAGCTTGCATCCGAGATATCGTGGGTTCGAACCCCACTGTCGGCAGCTCTGAAGATGGTTTCCCGTGGTTTCCCATTTTCACACCAGATAAATGCTGGGGCTGTACCTTTAACGCCACGGCCGCTTCCTTCCCACTCCTTGCGCTTTGCTATCCCTTCGTCGCTCTAAGACCTATCCGTGCCGGTGCGATGTAAAGCAGAAGATTCTTTGGGAATTGTTCCCCCATCTCACCAGATACCCTAGAACAGTAATGTCTTTAAATTTATACGTGCCGGGCTGAGTGGCTCAGGCGGTTAAGGCGCTGGCCTTCTGGCCCCAACTTGACAGGTTCGATCCTGGCTCAGTCCGGTGGTATTTGAAGGTGCTCAAATACGTCAGCCTCGTGTCGGTAGATTTACTGGCACGTAAATGAACTCCTGCGGGACTAAATTCCGGCACCTCGGCGTCTCCAAAAACCGTAAAAGAGTAGTTAGTGGGACGTAAAGCTAATAACATTATTAAATTTGTACGTGTTTTAATGTTGAAAACATTTCTTAGCGGACAAAGTAGGGGTCCCCATTCTACGAAAAACGTAAAATTAAGCAATTTCCTCAATTGTGCCAAAAGTTGAAGGGCTAAAGGGCCGAAAAAGGTTTTAAATCGTGATTCTTGGTTAGCTCTATCATAAAAATTGAAAATCACTTCCGGCTTAAACGCAGTTCTGTAAAAACACCCTAAAATGGCTTGTTTCTTTCGTTGTCTTCCTTTTCATTCAAATCCTAGCCAAATTAACTTATTTACATTATTATTTCTGTAATGTGTTCCTTGGTTCAATACCTTCAGGCGGTATTTTTTATTTTTGAAAAATATCTACACCTAATATACTTACTAAGGGCTTAAGTGAAACTCTGCAATGACTCACAATAATGCTCGTAGTGGTAGCAAAAGGCAAACAGCTAACCTAATAGGCCGGATAACGATGTTTAAGGATTATAAGTTTTAGGAATAAATAATGTATTATATTTTATTTACGTAAAATTCGTAGCTCATATCTCTAGGATGTTTCCGACATTGAGTTGCTTGCCTGTGTATTTTTTTTAAATCATCGTGAGCTCATAAATCTTCTTTTCATCAAATAGTAATTCGTAATCTTATCAGTTTCTTGCTCAACGTCTTACATAATTTGTAGCTAGATGCTTCATATATTAACTTTAGAATTCTAGAAATAAATTATTATGTAAATAAGAGAGCATTATGCCTTCTGTCCTTCCACCGAATCTCCTTGGTGGTCGTTGTTGATTGATAGGATGACGTGGCTTCATTCTGCTAGCAATTCTCCTACCTGATTCAACTAACATTTCACCACTGTTTGGATGATCACATATCGCTTAGCATAACAATTCTTGAATTATCTCAATAATCCTGCCTGAGCATTGAGTCAACAGTGATGATGTCACATCATGGTCATCACGTCACTAATTATTTACCTATCTCAACTCGCATGTAAATAAGTGGTGGGTGACCTTCCCTTTTACCAGGAACGACCTTCTCATATATGACCCGTACACTTACAGTTGACCATTAACTGGACCAGTTTTGGGTTCCATTGTTCGCCGCTTGCACCACTTTTGTCCATAACTGGAACAATGGAATGTGTGTCCTTGTTCCCAGCCAGTACTCACTGGGGCCGTTCAGGAACAAGGGACTATTAATTTAAAATGATACTAGTTTGAAGGCCATCCCACCTTCCTCCCACAGAGACGCTTCAAAAATATCGTAACATCAGAATACAATTGGATGGTGGTATGCTAAACTGAACGACGAGAGATAAGAATTCCATAACACGAATGGAATATTAAATCATGGTCCTCCTTATGCCAGAGATAACCATGAGGTATTTGTTCGTGAGCAGAAGGAATCGAATTACATTTGAGAAGTGTCTGTTCAAAAGGTGAGAAAAGCGCAGGAAACGTACTCATGATCGGGTTTCCACAACTGCTACGGAATTACATCTTTCTGGCCTGGATTTCTCATCACAATCGATAATATTAAATTGCTGTAATCCATGTGGTCGAAATATTTATTTATGTTTTGGTAGTGGAAGCAGCACATTTTGAACAGACACCCCTCATTTGTGAAATCTAGGAAGTCTTTCATTTTCACGCCCTTCATAGCCCTTCTGTTTTTTAACCCATGTCTTTTTTTCCTTAGAAGGCTGACGCGTTTCACTGGTGATCACATTGGCTGCGATCACCTCCGCCTAGAAATCTTTAAGTGACGAATATGCATCTACCTCCTACATAGTAAGCTCACCGAACAAAATACTAGTCACCCTACTGCGCACGCAGCCTGTACAGAATGCGCAGCGAACGAGTCCCGTGCTCAACCGCACGCGCACTGCCTCTACATGGACATAAGGTAGTAGCGATCAGTGAGACATTGATGTTTCAAGCGAACAGTGTACGTCAACATGTGTAAGGATGTGACAGAATGGCAATAAGGGGCAATCGTGTTTGACCGTACCTATGCCCATATGGTGCGTGACGTTGCTGGATTTCTTGGTGTTTCCCAGTGGACCGCTCAACATGTCTACAAGCTGTGGTGGCCACGAAACACGACGTCAGAATTGTGGTGAACATGGTTACGGGAACTTTTGAGTCGGCCACTGATCACACAGGCACACAAAGCTGCGCGTCTTCAATGGACTAGAAATCATCGAACGTGGACAGTAGCTGACTGGCGGAACGTAATGCGGTCTGTCGAATGACCCTTTTTCCTGTATTCCAATGACACACGTCGTCTAATGCACCGAAGACCAAATGAAACATTTCATCCCGGTCAGGTTCAAGCCGGAGGAGCATCTGTGATGTTTTGGGGGTGATTTACGTATCATGGATTGGGCCCGCTCACTGAGGTGACCACTAACATGAACCAGCAAGTTTATTTAAACATTCTGGATGATCAGGTGTTGCCTTTCAGTCAACATCTGCAGGGTGAGTATGCTATTGATATCCCGATTTTTCAATATGACAACAGCGAAGTTCATCGGGCTGGACACATATGTGACTGGTGTTATGAACACTCTCCGACCCTATTACATCTCATTAGGCTGCAAAATCGCCTGACTTGAACCCCATTGAAAATATGTGGAACATGCTGGAACAGCGGGTAAGACGGTGACATCAGCAATTTCATTGAATTGCGCGTTCAAATCCTCACCGACTAACTTAATCCGCATGCGACATACCTGCACCACCTTGTGGACTCACTTCCTAACCGAATCCAGGTGGTCATGAAGTACAGAGGCGGAGTTACACGGTATTCAATGACGCTCCTAATGATTTCTCCAGGGTGACTAAATTTTGTCCGGTATATACGTATTTGGAAATAAATCAATTGTGAACGTCCAAATATAGAACGAACAAATAACTACAGTGTGACAATTGAATCACATTATGCATCATTTAAAATATATTTTTGATCTACAACAACTTCCCACGAGACAAAGTACATTATAGCGAACGCTTCCACGCTTCCGTAAGTCGCTTCTGCCGTGTCCATAGAGGTGGTTTCTAAGACCCTTAAGTCGATTTGCGGCAAGGACTATCTGTTTTCAGAAACTGGGAACCACGAAGTGGGATGCTTACTCTAGCCGCTATCATAGTCCTATGATGATAATTTCAGAGAGTTGGTATATCATCTTGTAATATGGAACTTAAAGAAACTAAATCTATCTCTTCTCGCAGTCTACTTCAGTTGCCTGTCCAGAATGGGTCTCGAAAAGCACGGTGAAGAAATTGTTGCAGTCTTGTGCTCGGTGCTATGGGAATGAAAGTGGAAAAGAGATGATAATGGCGACCAGATGGCTCGCAGATAGTTCGATTGTCGGCTTAATCGCAGCAGCGCCTATAGTACTTCAGCATTAAATCATTAGTTATTCAGAATCTAGCTCCGATGTGCAATAGTCAGCAAATTGCAAGCCTTGCGTTAATATAATGGCGCTGAACATTGCAGGAAACGTTGAACACACATGTGAGATGTGATGAGTTCAATCACCGGAGTCTTGTATAGATATTGATGGAACATCTCTTCATTGTAGAGACAGTAATATCACAAGAGAAGACAATACGTGACAGGCAAGTGGCGTTACGAATGGGAACTCGTATTGCGAAACGTTGTGTAAAGTTCGTAATGTCTCCGAGGTCTCTTCCTTGCATTGTACCGTGTCACTTTCCTCTTTTGCGAAACGTGAAAGGAAGCAGGTTGCAGGATACTGCACGTCCGTGTACGAACAGAGTACAACCAGCCGGCAGTCCATTAGCAAGTACAAACATCTTCTGGCCTGGCGATGACAATAACACGTGTTCATTATAGACCGTCATGTCTTTCAGCATTCAGTCTCTAAGCATCTTTGAATTCCCTAAGAACCTCCGCAATCCTTTATTAGTAACTCTGCAACCACGTTTAGTCCCAAACAGCTTATCATTAAATTGAAGTACCTGAATCTAGCCATTGTCGTCTTGATCTCCCTCTATGATTCTTACCTTCCACGGCCGAATCCGTTATTCTCCTAGGTGATCTATCATCCTCCATTTGCCTCATCTGACCCCATCACCGAGGCTGGTTTACGAGTAGAGCTAGTAATTTTATCTGATGTACCTTAGTTCTTTTTTTTCAGTATTAAAATGCCCAGATTAGCTTTTCATGCGAAGAAAACATAAAATTAACACAACCTAAATGTGTTTTAGTTGCACCTTTTCTTAGTGTCAGCACCTTTCGTTTAATACTTATTTGGCCCCATTGCCGCATTTTATTCCTAAAGAAATGAAATAAGAAAAGCCGAATATTTCGTTTGTAAAGCTTGTTTCTGTGTAGTTCCTGAATTTATCGCTGGAATCGTAGATTTCCTATACCTGCACTAATCAGGCGCTGAAGTACAAACCTGGTTACTGTCAAACTACGCCACCCTTCGTCAGCTGCTTATCAACCGGCCTTGTTCTTGGAGTGGGTTCAGAATACTATTTTACTGTGTGTGGTATCTGCTATTTTCCTATTAGCAAATACTTTCTTAATATTACGCTATCAAGTATGCTGAAACAGAAAATGTAGGTCAATAAATTAGGTGATAGTACTAAACAGTTTAGCGCTGATGGTATTCAGAGCGACGGGTGAATTCTGAGGTGCAATGTTTCTGATATATCTATAACAAATGATTTTAAAAACACCAACGAATCATGTTATGCAGTATATAGCTAAGGAAAAGCATGTGAAGAATAAGGAGGTTATATGAAATGTCATAAATGGGCTGTTGTGATGGATGTGAAGGAAGCGCTGGATGGTATTTCAAAGCAGATACCAGAACAGAGCCTAGCCAAAAACCCTGATGTTAATGATGTTGTAAAAATCAGGCATTTAATATCGACTGCGAACAAAAATATGCACCACTTTTGTCTGTTGACGTTGACCTTTCTATGCTTAAGTATTTACCTACTGACCGGAGATGCAACCTCACTGAAAATAACATTGGAATGTTATCTGATCGACAGTTTTCTGGACATGTGATTTTAATAACATTATGTTATTGGACTTGTTTTAGGCAGATTTTTAATACATGATAACGTGAGTGAATTTTATGTTTTTATATGATGTAAAATTGGTTTTGGTGATGTTTTCAGGAATATTTACATTTAAAATTTGCATCATTTTCGTACCTTTTTCAACTACATTAAAGCACCTTTTTGAACCATTTTAACCAAATTTTTTCACCTAAAATTCCCAGCTCTATTTATGATAAAGGTTATTTCTAATGTTAATATGATTAGCGTGATGTTGCATCCATTTCGCCGTCATCGGATCTCGGCCAGTAAGTGAGCAAGATCTCCCAGAAATCCCACGAACTGTCTACCAGTGACAGGATGTTCCGGTCGACACAATGACAATCGCCAATTATCCAGAGGAGGTGAAAGGAATCGGGTGAGCCATTTCCCGAAATGGTGATCGTGTGAACAACGATATAATTATAAGAATAGCAACTGCTGACGAGGAAAGAACATGCGAACTATCGTAATAGAAAGTCGGTTAGAATTCATTCAATAAAACATTGACTTTCTCTAAACACCAATGTGTTAAGTTTGTTCCTGTAATCTGTAACGTAATTAAAATCGATCGAGGAACCTTCATCTTGGTTATTAAGGGTAAAAATGTACAGACATAACTTTTCACTAGAGAAGACGTTTCTGTGGTCTGAATTCAATAAAATACTGTAGGTTTATGATCACAACTTCAATTACGAGTCAATTAAAACTGTAAGGCTTACGAACAATATTAATAGACAATTATTTTTTGTTAAGAAGGAAGCCACACTTTCCAGTGTCGACTTAGTCAAATAGACATAACAACTTCCCGGTCTGTCAAACACACAAAATTTCAATATAAACTATAAACATACCTCTAAAAATACACACTGCTTTACAGGTATGTTTATAGTGTTATAATTTATATTGAAATTCTGTGTGTTTGACAGACTGGAAATCTATTTATGTCCTATTAGACGAGTAAAGATATAATGTTCGTGACTTACTATTAACAAATATTATTTCCGGTTGCAATGATCACTTACAGTAGTGTGATAATAAAGTAACCTGTCCGACTCGTTGGCTGAATGGTCAGCGTACTGACCTTCGGTTCAGAGGGTCCCGCGTTCGATTCCCGGCCGGGTCGTGGATTTTAACCTCCATTGGTTAATTCCAATGGCCCGGGGGCTGGGTGTTTGTGCTGTCCCCAACATCCCTGCAAGTCACACACCACACATAATATCCTCCACCACAATAACACGCAGTTACCTACACATGGCAGATGCCAACCACCCTCATCGGAGGGTCTGTCTTACAAGGGCTGCACTCAGCTAGAAATAGCCACACGAAATTATTATATTATATGAAGTAAAGTTAAAACATACTTACCAAACGACAACAACGGAAACAATAACTACTACTACTACTACTACTACTACTACTACTACAATTGTACAACAAGCAATTCTATAGAAAGAAAATTTTACAAGAAACACCACCAGTTTAACATCATATACAAATCCACACGTATCTTAAGTATTTCACAGTTTTACACTATGACTTACAGTAGATAGAGCGGTCCAATTACTAATCTACTATCCTAGCATTATAAATACAACACGTTCATATACAAATTGAGCATTACTTTAAATATGACACCATCACGTAGAAATTTATACAAAATTTACGGAATGCTGCAGTCTATTCTTGAAGCTTCTTATATTTTTTGGAAAAGGCTCTAAGACAGCTGCAGGTAATGCATTCCAATCATCATTTCTCCGAATTACAAACGCATATTTTCCAGAGTTAGTTTTCTACCTTGTACTGTATGCGTATAATCTATCCTACTTATTTAACAGGACTTTTCTAGTCGACTGTTCAACTCTCCTCAAGCTGCCTTATTCGTGCCACATAACCATATTCGTTTCCTTCTAGTCTCCAGTGTCTCCCACCCAAGATTTTCCTATCATACTTGCCACACTATTTCTAGGATTGAAATCGTTAAGCACGAATCTTGCAACCTTTCGCTGTACCATCTCAAGTTCGTCAACGAGTCCTGTTTGGTATGGATCCCATACGGCTGCTCCATATTCCAGGAGTGACCTAATGAATGATACAGTCTATAGACCTGCACCATCGCCTGAGAACTGCTGCCCTTTAGTACCCTCATCACGAAGTGTAAGGACTTGTACGCCTTAGAAATTACTTTCTACGTGTATGTCCCATTTTAGATCTCTCTTTACTCATAACCACGACATTAACAGACAAAAGAGAATATTTGCCCGATTAAACAGTTAGTTAGTTTGCTAGTTCGTTCGTTAGTTACCGGGCTGAGTAGCTCAGACGGTTGTGGCGCTGGCCTTGTAACCCCAACTTGGCAGGTTCGATCCTGGCACAGCCCTGTCGTATTTGAAGGTGCCAAAATACGTCTACCGGGCGTGTTGGCCGTGTGACTAGAGGCGCGCGGCTGTGACCTTGCATCCGGGAGATAGTGGGTTCGAATCCCACTGTCGGCAGCCCTGAAGTGTTGAAGAAGGAACTGTGTTCCTGCGGGACATTGCTGTCTCCATAATCCTCCGTGGACTGAAACGGAGTGATAACCTAATTCTATGGAAATAGACTCATGACGTCACACCGCCCGAAGGACCGTTGGCTTTGTTGACGTGAGAGGGCGTTTTCGTGTTTAATGGAGCGTAACATCGGTGTGCGAATAAGACATAAATCTGGTTTTATGAGAGTTGCAATGAATCAAGAGGTCGACCTGGAATTATCGATCAATTAACAATGTAAGGCAAGCCCTTCAGCGTGATAACAACCTCCGCTGGTTACTATATAGAGGGGCCGCCTGGCCGAGGCGGTAAAGGCGTGCTCGGTTAGCCCGGAAGGACGTGGGTTCGAATCCCCGTCAGGAAGTCGTAAAATTTAAGAAACGAGATCTCCACTTCCGGAGGTACATATGGCCCTGAGGTTCACTCAGCCTACACCAAAAATGAGTACCAGGTTAATTCTTGAGGGCAAAGGCGGCCGGGCGTTAACAATAGTGGAAGCCTTTACCTTCCACTCCTCCAAGGGCCTTCATGACCTGTACGGAGGTGTCTTTGTCTTTTGTCTTTTGGTTACTATATAAGGTTTTCAGACGTCAAAACACAATCGTAAGCCAAATTCTCATTGTTTTGTTGTTGCTGCTGTTTTTGTTGTTGTTGTTACAATTAGCTTTCCGCCACACCCACATAGATAGGTCTTATGGCGACGATGGGATACGAAAGGGCTAGGAATGGGAAGGAAGTGGCTATGACCTTGATTAGTGTACAGTTCGAGCATTCGCCTCGTGTAAAAATGGGAAACCACGCGAAACCATCTTCTTGCCCGCCGAAAGTGGGATTCAAACCCATTATTATTATTATTATTATTATTATTATTATTATTATTATTATTATTATTATTATTATTATTATTATTATTATTATTATTATTTCTTCGATATTCCCATTTAAAAAGCGCATTTAAATGTGTTCGTTGGCCCGATGGTTTTCGCCTTGTTATTCTGCCAAAATCTCTTCATGAATGCACGGTGTTGTATCTCACTTTCTGTGGACCACTCCCTACCAGTTTTTCTTTTTACATTTCGCTACGAATTTGTGCTTGGCGACTATTGTACTAAAAGCTCCACGATCTTCTATGATGTCGTCTGTGATATTCATTTCTTGGAGGTCCGCCTTAGTTTCTTCTAGCCAGTTTATTTTGACCTTCTTTGAGTAGATTACTTTAAATAATCTTTTGGTGAGTCTGTCGCTGTCCATTCTACAATTATGGCCGTAGTATTTCAGCCGTCTCTAGCGTACGGCATCAGTGAACCTGTCAGTTAATGAATAGAGGTCCGCTGTTCTCCTCTTAATCCACAATCCATTTTTCTCTCTTGGAACCATAAATTTTCCGGAGAATTTTTCTTTCTTGCTTTTCAATTTCTATTACTTTTAAAGTGGCCCCCAAGGGATACGATTTCTGATGCATATAGAACTTCTTGCAAAACAACTGTCTTTTAGCGTCGTAATTTTTCATTACGTGATATGTCTCTCTTATTGTTATTATTATTATTATTATTATTATTATTATTATTATTATTATTATTATTATTATTATTATTATTATTATTATTATTATTACGGCCGTATTGTATGACACTGGATGAACCGGTCGACTCTAGTCCGTGACACAGACCTTGCTCCTCCCACGGCAGATGCAGCGGTATGGAATGGATTAATTGTGAGGATCGGGAGAAAGTTGTATCGTGCTAGTGACCAGGTCAGTACTGCCAGACCAGCTGCTCTACATCCGGGTCAGTACCGGACTTTTGGCACTCCATGGGCCTGACATCGCAGTAAGACCTCATTTCTTTTTCCATATCGCTCTGGTTACCGCCTTGATAGAGCTCTTCGCTTGCTACTTGACATTTTACTGACTTTCTACACCTAATCTTTGAACACTAAGAACTGATTCCACTTAGATTTCATTTTCTAACAGCTTCCCAGAATAAATTTCTCTCCTGTGAGAATAGATTCCACTTGTTATTACATTTGACGTAAATAAGTTTTATGGCTGGGAGTAATAAGAAAATTTGCGTCATGAAATTAGAGTGATGTTGCCTAGCAACCTTGCAGTCTGTGATGCCTAGCAACCTAGCAGTCCGTGATGCCTAGCAACCTTGCAGTCTATGATGTCTAGCAACCTTGCAGTCTGTGATGCCTAGCAACCTTGCAGTCTGTGATGCCTAGCAACCTAGCAGTCTGTGATGCCTGGCAACCTTGCAGTCTATGATGTCTAGCAACCTTGCAGTCTGTGATGCCTAGCAACTGCCCAGACTGCAATGTGAAGTATCAATGGATGGCCATGACTGAGAGATATATTACCAAAGAGGGGCGTTGGAGAACAGACGCTCGATGTGATCATGCAGGTTGTGATGTGAAGTATTGATGGATGGTCGTGACTGAGAGACATATTATCAAAGAAGAGCGTTACAGTACACATGTCGATGTGGTCTTATAGGCTGTGATGGGGATTATTGATGGGTGGCCATTACTGAGAGATATATTATAAAAAATGGGCGTTAGAATATAGAAGGTCAATGTGATCTTGCAGGCTGTAGTGTGAATTATTGGGGTAGGGCCGTGACTGAGGGTCGTGTAACTTAAAAAAGGGCGTTAGAATATAGATGGGAAATGCGATCTTTCAAGCTGTAATGTGAAGTATTGATGGATGGCCTGACTGAGATACATATTGTCAAAGAGGGGCTTATAGTATAGATGGTCGATGTGATCGTGCAGCCTGTGATGTGGAGTATTGTTGGATGCCCAAGACTGATATATATATATATATATATATGAATTGAATTAATCGTCATCAATTTCAGTTTCGTTTATTGGTCATTTCATTTAATTTAATTTCATGATAATTTCAATTTCCGAAAGGGTAATTTTGCGCCATAGCCTTGCAGGATGGCAGCATTCGAATCTTGGATCCATGAATAGCACAGCTTCATTCTGCTGTTGCATAGTGTGAATTAATCACTGAACTTGGATGATAGAGACGAGGAGATTGCTGTTAATAGTTCGATCCATAATTGCATGTGGTATGGTTTGAAAGGAATATTTTGAAAAAAACAACAAAATTGATTCGAAAAATTGCATGTAAATCATTAATGCAGTAAGATGAATCCGCAGGGTTGCCGCAAAAAATGCTGCTCTATACGGTGCATAATGAAGGACAAAGAAGAATAGAGGCATTTGAGATGAGGGTTTGGAGGAGCGAAAACGGAAGTTTAAATTAATGAACGAGGAGTTGCTGAAAAGTGTGTGAGAAGAAAGAAACATGCTAGATGTGATTTAAAAAAAGTAAAATTAGATAGGGCTTACTCTACGACATGATTCCTTACTACGAGTAGCAAGGAAAACAAGGAAGGGGAAGGAGGGGATACCATCTAATAAACAGCATTAGAAAAGGAAAGGAAGTTTACGTAGAAGTAAAGAAAAGGGCATAAGGCAGAGATAAATGGAGGCCATGTTTGGACATGCCGAAAGTCAGAACAAGCTGAGATGATAATGATGATGAAGACGATGATGTATTCCGAAGGAGATTTTGCTCAGATTCGGGAAAGTCTCCGCAAATTCGGAGTGGGTAGCAACAATGCTGCCGGCCCCGCTGTGTAGGGGTACCATGCCTGCCTCTTACCTGGAGGACGCGGGTTCGATTTCCGGCCAGGTCAGGTATTTTTACCTGTATCTGAGGACTGGTTCGAGGTCCACTCAAGATTACTGTTAAGGAGCTGTCTGACGGTAAGATAGAGTCCTGGTCTAAAAAAACCAAGAATAACGGCCGAGAGGATTCGTAGTGTTGACCACACGACATCCCGTAATCTGCAGGCATTCGGGCTGGGAAGCGGTCGCTTGGTAGGCCATAGCCCTTCGGAGCTGTTTCGGCATGGGGTTTGTTTTTTTCTTTTTTTCCTTTGGCAACAGTACTACGATGGTACTGAAATTCTGAATTTACGATTACGAACTCGCGTAGAGTATTATCCGCCGTTTATTAATCGATTACTTATTTAGTTACTCGTTCTGGTTTCTACCACACATAGCTTCGAGCACACAGAGTATCGTTCTGGGTCAGTATTCAGCCGTATATCACGTGAGGAGACACGAGCGTAGCTAACCTTAAATTACTAATTCCGGGAAGGAAATTGAGTTTTATTATTGAACTATCCGCTGTTCCACGTGATCGTGCCATCACTTCCAAACACGGCCTTCAGACTGATGTCCGGAGGTAAGTGTCGACTTTCTCCGAGGATGCTCCCTATAGAACTAGTTTTATTGAACAAACGACTTTGTTCCTACATGTCACTTGTGTATGCGACGTGAAGAACTGCCAAGAATGTATCCGTCCCAGTCACTAGGCTCTGATACGCATAAAGCTGTACGATACACCCATCCTCTGGTTAGGGATAACCATGAAATAGAATCACAGTGGAAGGAGTCGATATTGATGCATATTAATGAAAACGTCCAGATACGTAACAGAATAGTCAAGGTTGTGCTCTTTGGTTCGTTTCCCAGCCAGGCCAGGGATTGAGATAATTCTTGTACTTCAGGGATTGAATTATTCTGATTATCTTAATATACACGTCTTCATTCATACACAACGTACTACAGAAATAATTAGACGTTCAGGAAGGGCACTCAGCCCTATAACTGGACTAAGAGGCGAGTTGAGAGCTAAGATGATTTACAATTGCTTTTCTCAGCGAACCAGAAAGTGATATTACAGCACATCAACAGTTTGGATACCGTCACAGCTATAAATAAGTCTCAGACTTTAGTGGAAACTACATTTTGATCTGGTCTGTACCAACAGATACCGGTCCCCCGGTAGTCTATAGGGATAGCGAGCTTACCTCTTAACCAGTAGCTCCTAATTTGATTCCCAAACAGGTCAGGAATTTTTAGCTAGAACTGAGGGCTGATTCATTATTTACTCAGCTTACGTGACAACAATTCAGGAGCTATATCATGGTGAGATAGTGGTTCCGGTCTAAGAAGCTAAGAACAACAGTCGAGAGAATACGTCACGCTGACCACGCTTCCCCTAGTAATCTTCAGGCCTTCGGACTGAGAAGAGGTGGATTTTTAGGCCAAGGCCCATCAGAAAGGAAACACCATCTATTTGTTCTTGTACCAGGAGAGAGATGGAGGAAAATTGCATCCGTCAATCAGTATTACAGCCCTGAAATAGAAATATACTCTAATGCCGCCATTCCCAAACTATGGTCCGCGGACCCATGAAGAGCCGCAACGATAATCCATGGTGATTGGTGGTGGTGATTATTGTTTTATGAGGAAATACAATTAGGCAACCATCCTTCATATAATACTAATCAGAGAGAAAAAAATGGAAAGGGTCCGACACTTCGAAAAATGGAGGTATCGGCCAAAGAATACAAGGGCCACGAAGGGCGTGAAAATGAAAGACTCCCTAGCATTCGGAAACCTAATAGCGTCGGAGTCGGAAAAGAACAAGAGTTGACCAAGGGAGGTCGGATAGGATAGATGAAAGTGAGGAGCCTGGCACAAGTAAATGGAAGCAATGCCAGGACTCACCTAAGGGCCCCGTGGTCGCCAACCCACGCTCCAAATTTCATAGCCTCTGGGGTCTCTTTTAGTCGCCTTTTACGACAGACAAGGGATACCGTGGGTGTTATTCTACCGCCCCCACCCACAGGGGGTATCTCTAAGGGGTCCGCAATAATAATGTAGGTTGTAAGTATATGAAGAGTGTAATGGTTTTGTAGTCACACACACTTCATTGAACATTATACTAATTTTTTGTTGTTGTTAGTTGCTTTACGTCGCACCGACACAGATAGGTCTTATGGCGACGATGGGACAGGAAAAGGCTAGGAGTGGGAAGGAAGCGGCCATGGCCTTAATTAAGGTACAGCCCCAGCATTTGCCTGGTGTGAAAATGGGAAACCACGGGAAACCATCTTCAGGGCTGCCGACAATGGAGTTCGAACCTACTATCTCCCGAATACTGAATACTGGCCGCACTTAAGCGACTGCAGCTATCGAGCTCGGTATATACTAAATTTAGAGAGTATATCTTCACTGTTGTATAACTTACATAATGTATAGGTAAGTCTTAACTTGGCCGATAGATGGAACAAGTCAGAAGCGGGAAAAGAAGAAATACTGCAAGGCAGTGTAAGGGGTGTAGTTGTGACAGCAGGAATTGCTAGAGTCGGCACTCAGACCTTTTTTTCCACCTCTGGTTGATAAAATCTCGTGGATTAGAAATCCTTTCTTTGAAACTGAACATGAACTGCCCTCCCTTGAGGAAGATCAACAAGCCGAGGTATCTTGACAGAGAGAAAGCGAAAATAAATTGAAGTATGATACGGGTGGAGAATCAGATGGAGTGGCATGTTTAGCTCCATGACCGTATCACAACTCCACGTATCTGGTCGACTTTTGGGTTCGTGACATACAGTGGAACATCGATATCTCGAATCACCTCGGGAACTGAATTTTATTTCGAGTTATCGAAATTTCGAGATATGGAGAATACCGTTTTTGAGCATGTATAGCACATAATTGAATCTACGAGCTTGTGCTGAATGCATTATTTTTAACAGTATTTAAAAATATATAAACAAATATTTTTTGCTAGTTGCTTTACGTCGCACCGACATAGATAGGTCTTATGGCGGCGATGGGACAGGAAAGGCCTAGTAGTGTGAAGGAAGCGGCCGTGGCCTTAATTAAGGTACAGCCCCAGCATTTGCCTGGTGTGAAAATGGGAAACCACGAAAAACCATTTTCAGGGCTGCCGACAGTGGGGTTAGAACCTACTATCTTCCGAATACTGGATACTGGCCGCACTTAAGCGACTGCAGCTATCGAGTTCGGTCAAACAAACTCTATTTTACAGCATCACTTTAATTATAATCCTTATTTTAGTAACTTCTTAGAAGACAGGATACAGTATTGAAACAAAAAACATACCTCAGTTAACTTCGTTATCTGTTTACTCTCCAGTGTTGGTTTTTCCCTCGCACTCAGCGAGAGATTCCACCTCTACCGCCTCAAGCGCTGTGTCATGGAGTTTCAACAACTGGGGAGGATGACGAGTTCCTTGCCCAGGCGGCCTCACCTGCTATGCTGAGCAGGGGTCTTGCGTATTGCCGCATTGCCGTAATGCCGTATTGCACAGTTAATGTTGCACACAATTCGAGTTACAGAATATTTTTTGCTTCAAGGGAGGAAATGTTTCCTTCGAGAAATCGAGAAATTCGTGTAACCGATTTTCGAGTAACAGAGAAATAAATACACGTGATGAATAGGACAAGCGGACGGGAAAGTTACTTCGAGATACTGAAAATGCGAGTAATGGAGGTTCAACTGTATTAGCCAAGTGACACAAACTTTCATAATTTCTGTGCATGCATAAAGTATCTTTACATAAATGAAGTTAAATTAAACTTTTTAAGAAAGTAAATTTTATTCATAAATTACACGAATAAATCAAACATAGTATCATTGCAATTTTATTTTTTTTTGTATTTCTTAGTACTACTGAATGTAGTAGTATGTTCTGTGGCTAAGGGGTGCTTGGACATGCACGCGATGTGCTCAGGCTGCCTTAATGACAAAAGGTTTGGGAAACCCTGCTCTACTGAGTTATGGGAGTCAACACTGAGTAAAATATAATGTCCCTCTCTTTCGCTGGTAATTATTGCGTGTCGTAATTAGAACGCAGCAGCACATGATGTGAACAAAAATATGGCGCTAATTGGTTTCTCTTTAACACTCTCCCATATCACGAGGAAAGTTGCAAACTCACTAATAATGGTCTTTAGTTCAGGAAGGTGTGAATTCATCCTCCATGCTCCGATCTTGAAGAGCGGTGCATTTAACCTTCGCCGAGATGAAAGTTCACTAAGAAACACTCCATTAAAGTGTTACTAGAGTCTGCCTTTCCCGGATACGCATTCGAGATATCTGTAGTGCTGTGGACGTGAACTGTTTGTGCACTGCTTTCTAGAAGACCTCATGACTGATGACTGTAGGTCTGTAACTGACTGAGTTGGCCGTGCTGTTAGACCTTACATCCGGGTGATAGTGGGTTCGAACTCCACTATCGGCAGCCCTCAAGAGGGTTTTCTGTGGTTTCCAATTTTTACATCACGCAAATGCTTAATTAAGGCCACGGCCACTTCTAGCCCCTCGTCGCTATAACACCTATCTGTGTCGGTGGGACGTACATGAAATTGTATTGTAGGTATGTGGGACAATTAATATGGAGGTTCAATATCTCAGTCCCAAAGTTTGCTTTATCATCTTCATCATGGATTGTTTCCTCACTTTCGTTATTTATAGTAGCGGTAGTAGGGCACAAACAGCCAGCAACAATGGCAGGAGGGCACTCGGAATGAGTGTTGTTTCAAGACGCTCCTCAACAAACTGAGAGTTACATAACTGAAGGGAACTAAAACAGGCGCGTGTTGCTTTAGATACTCGGATACACTAAAGTCATTGTCGAAGAATGAAGACGTTTATCAAGAACGCTTGCTTTCAAGAAACCTATCTGCATGTTTTGCAAGGTGGATAGGAGCATAGTTCGCTTCCTTTAAATTCGGCTGCGTCGCTTAAGTGCGGCCAGTATCCAGTATTCGGGAGATAGTGGATTTGAACCCCACTGTCGGCAGCCCTGAAGATGGTTTGTCTTGGTTTCCAATTTCCGCACCTTAATTAAGGCCACGGACGCTTCCTTCCTACTTCTAGCCCTTTCCTATCCCATCGTCGCCAAAAGACCTATCTGTGTCGGTGCAACGTAAAGCAGCTTGCAAAAAAAATCGGCTGTTCTTTCTTCAAACAGTCGTAACTCTTACTTATTCTACAACAGTCTAAGATCATCACCAGATCTTCGATAATTAGGTGGCAGTAAGTTCGCTGTGATGATAATGCTTGTGGTTTAAAGGGGCCTAACATCGAGGTCATCGGTCCCGGTAATAAGTTCGATTGCGAACAACTTTGTTTAGTACAAAGTGTCTTCTAGCCTGCTGTTCCGTAATGTTGCGACAATAATAAATCACTTCTAGAGGATCTAATAGACCATACCCCTAATGTTTAAGCATATCTCATAGCAGAACTATTGTACAGGATGGAGTATACCTATTACTCGCTTGAGTAAGTTTGCACTCTAACCTATTAAAGCTTAACCACTAGCATTCAACAGCCTTTGTCTTCGCCAAGAACAGTGTAACTTCCAGGTACCAAGTTTCAACAAATTTTAGTAAATTGTACAGGGTACCACTGAGAATCAAACATTCACCACTGATCTGTATTTAGGGCAGTCACCCAGGTAGCAGATTCCCCACGAGTTGTCTACGTAGACTTTTTCTTAAATGATTTTGAAGAAGCTGGAAATTTATCTAACATCATTATGATGTTAGAGTTATTCGCGTACGGTCGTATCTACATGAGCAAGCCATTAACGACGGATACTCCAGCCGAATTTTAGGAGGTTTTGTAAGGAGGTAAAGAAGTAGGCATATAAGTCTCTACTAAGGCCCGAACTAGACTATAGTCCCAGTACCTCGGACCCTCCCCACGATTACCTGATGCGAGAACCGGCAAAAAGAAAAAAAGGAAATCAGCTCGATTTGTGCTGGGTGATTTCCAACAAAAGAGTAGCGCTACGAAAATATTGCAAAGTTTGGGCTGGGAAGACTTGCGAAAAAGGAGACGAGCTGCTTGACTAAGTGGTATGCTCCGAGCTGTCAGTGGAGAGATGGCGTGGAATGACAATAGCAGACGAAAAATTTTGAGTGGTGTTTTTAGAAGTACGAAAGATCACAATATGAAGATAAATTTGCTATTCAAGAGAACAAAGTGTGGTAAATATTCGTATATAGGAAGAGGAGTTAGGGACTGGAATAAATTACCAAGGGAGATATTCCATAAATTTACGAATTCTTTGCAATTATTTAAGAAATGACTGGGTAAGAAGCATATAGGGAATCTGCCACCTGGGCGACTGCCCTAAATGTAGATCAGTAGTGATTGATTGATTGATTGATTGATTGATGAATATAGACATGATATTTTGCGTTTCAATAATGGATCGCATTGCATTGTAAAACTACAAATCCAAGTAACTTACTTAATTGTTACTGATAGATCACGAGTGAGGAATTTTCATAAATTAAGGGAAATGTATTTCCTCAGTAAATTCCGTACAACATGTGGTCGATTTGTCCCCAGCTCCTAAACATAGCAAAGATTGATCATGTGACAGTGTATGTTCTCACAGCAAGATCTTGAGGATGGACGCTTTCACCACGCGCCAACTTGTTTTCTAAGTGTATGCATCGAGGTTCGTCTTCACCGGTAGAAGAGTGTCCGACAATTAACAGCAGCTGGTGAGAATTAGCCCACTGTTCACACGACACTTCGCACCACCGCTAAAACCAGTTTCAATTCCGTGTACCTTATTCATAGCGCCTGTTTCTCACTAACAAGTACGTAACTCTCTCCTGAAGGACCTAGCTTGGACTTTTCACCTCTGTACCTCTCCCTGAGGGTGGCCTAGCTCAAGAGGCTACTGAAATTGGATCCAGAGTTCCCATAGCTGAGTCTGACATTCATTACACTTACTTGTGTCAGGCTCCTCTCTTTCGTCTTCCCTATTCGACCTCCCTTGGTCACTGTCTGTTCTCTTCCGACCCGTTAGCAAGGCATAGAGAATCCTTCATGTCCAAGCCCTTCGTTGCCCTTTTTCTTTCTTTGGTCGATACATTCATTTATCTCCCATTTTCCTCTGATTCGTACTATTACTTTTTTTTTTTTTTTTTTGCTATTTGTTTTACGTCGCACCGACACAGATATGTCTTATGGCGACGATGGGATGGGAAAGGCCTAGGAAGTGGAAGGAAGCGACCGTGGCCATAATTAAGGTACAGCCCCGGCATTTGCCTGGTGTGAAAATGGGAAACCACGGAAAACCATCTTCAGGGCTGCCGACAGTGGGGCTCGAACCCACGAGCTCCCGATTACTGGATACTGGCCGCACTGCAGCTATCGAGCTCGGTCGTGCTATTATTATTATTATTATTATTATTATTATTATTATTATTATTATTAGATTCGTTATGCCAAACTAAGGATCGCGTGTGAACTTATTCAGCACAACGTTTCTCCTTGTCTTCCCAAAATCTCTTCATCCTTTCGCTGTGCTTCTTTTTGCGTTCTTCCGTCCATCCTGTAGCTTGTCTTTTAGGATGTTCAGCAAATTTGTGTTTGTTTATGAGAATTCTAAATTGTTTTCTATCTTACAAGATTTCTTCATTTATACCAATTTCCTGAAGATCTTTGTTTTTTCCTGTAAGCCAGTTGTGATGTTTTATAAATACTGCGAGATTTCACATTTTCTTTGTTAGCCTATTGTTATCCATCCTGATCAGGTGACCATAGAATGTTAATCTTCTTTTTCTAACAGCGTCTCTGATTTTTTTCTGTTATTTGATAGATATCCTGTGATTTCCTTTTCATCCAAATACCATTTTCACATTTAGGTCCTAGAATTTTTCTGAGAAATATTTTGTCTTGTTTTTCGATACTTTTTATTTGTGATCTGCCACAAATTATCAGAGTTTCTGATGCAGAAAGGGCTTCTGGTTTGACAACTGTGTCGTAGTGTCATAATTTTGCGTTTTTGGGATATAGATTTTTTTATCTGCTCCAGACAATTTTGTATACTTTTGGTAATTCTGTAATTCTTTCTTTGTTTGCTCGCTGATTCATGCCGTTTGGTTGTATACTTTTGTCTAGGTATTTGAATTTATCTACTTGGGATATTTTCTCATACACTGACTGACAGAGCAAATGCAACACCAAGAAGGAGTGGTTCGAAAGGGATGAAAGTTGGGGAAAAAACAGAGACGGCACGGATGAATAATTGATGTTTATTTCAAACCGATATGCAGGTTACACAATGCGCACGGCATCGACTCAGTAGGATGTAGGACCACCGCAAGCGGCGATGCACGCAGAAACACGTCGAGGTACAGAGTCAATAAGAGTGCGGATGGTGTCCTGAGGGATGGTTCTCCATTCTCTGTCAACCATTTGCCACAGTTGATCGTCCGTACGAGGCTGGGGCAGAGTTTGCAAACGGCGTCCAATGAGATCCCACACGTGTTCGATTGGTGAGAGATCCGGAGAGTACGCTTTCCACGGAAGCATCTGTACACCTCGTAGAGCCTGTTGGGAGATGCGAGCAGTGTGTGGGCGGGCATTATCCTGCTGAAACAGAGCATTGGGCAGCCCCTGAAGGTACGGGAGTGCCACCGGCCGCAGCACATGCTGCACGTAGCGGTGGGCATTTAACGTGCCTTGAATACGCACTAGAGGTGACGTGGAATGATACGCAATAGCGCCCCAAACCATGATGCCGCGTTGTCTAGCGGTAGGGCGCTCCACAGTTACTGCCGGATTTGACCTTTCTCCACGCCGACGCCACACTCCTCTGCGGTGACTATCACTGACAGAACAGAAGCGTGACTCATCGGAGAACACGACGTTCCGCCATTCCCTCATCCAAGTCGCTCTAGCCCGGCACCATGCCAGGCATGCACGTCTATGCTGTGGAGTCAATGGTAGTCTTCTGAGCGGACGCCGGGAGTGCAGGCCTCCTTCAGCCAATCGACGGGAAATTGTTCTGGTCGATATTGGAACAGCCAGGGTGTCTTGCACATGCTGAAGAATGGCGGTTGACGTGGCGTGTGGGGCTGCCACCGCTTGGCGGCGGATGCGCCGATCCTCGCGTGCTGACGTCACTCGGGCTGCGCCTGGACCCCTCGCACGTGCCACATGTCCCTGCGCCAACCATCTTCGCCACAGGCGCTGCACCGTGGACACATCCCCATGGGTATCGGCTGCGATTTGACGAAGCGACCAACCTGCCCTTCTCAGCCCGATCACCATACCCCTCGTAAAGTCGTCTGTCTGCTGGAAATGCCTCCGTTGACGGCGGCCTGGCATTCTTAGCTATACACGTGTCCTGTGGCACACGACAACACGTTCTACAATGACTGTCGGCTGAGAAATCACGGTACGAAGTGGGCCATTCGCCAACGCCGTGTCCCATTTATCGTTCGCTACGTGCGCAGCACAGCGGCGCATTTCACATCATGAGCATACCTCAGTGAGGTCAGTCTACCCTGCAATTGGCATAAAGTTCTGACCACTCCTTCTTGGTGTTGCATTTGCTCTGTCAGTCAGTGTATCTAGTGATTAGAGAATGGTTGTTAAATTCTGATTTTGTACCTTCCATATACTATGACTTTTCATATGAAATGTGTAGACCTGTTA
Source organism: Anabrus simplex (assembly GCF_040414725.1). NCBI lineage: Eukaryota > Metazoa > Arthropoda > Insecta > Orthoptera > Tettigoniidae > Anabrus > Anabrus simplex. The sequence goes on from NC_090265.1 coordinate 787,824,213, forward strand.
TTATTATTATTATTATTATTATTATTATTATTATTATTATTATTATTATTAACAAATACGTTGCAAGTGGGAAATATCCCTGTGACAATGGTTACTTACATTATAGTGATAATAAAGTAAACTTAAAACATAATCACCACAACAATAACAATAACAACAACAACAATTGTACAACAAGCAATTCCATGGAAAGAAAATATTTCAAGAAATAATACTAGTTTAACATTCTAAATCCATCTTCATCGTGTCAATTTCACACACAACTTAGGTATTTCAAGTGTTTAACATTACAGCTTACAATACTATAGGTTGAGCTTACTACTATCTTACAAGTGAGAATAAAGTTAAAACATAACAGAGTTTATTTGTCCAACTGTACTTCCTCTTAGAACAACAATCACTACCACCACTACAACCTCTGTACTCTGCTATCACGACAGGTGTGAGCGTGTCATTTACAACTGTTCTGGAAAATTTACGCCCAGCATGGCATTTGTGTCAAACACAGTGACTCACATAGCGGCATTTCCGAGTCTCTTTCAGCAGCAGGAGAATTTTCCATCCCCATCTCTTAGGTAAATTTAAGAAAGTGTGCGAACAAGTCCGAACTAATAAATACAAGGTGATCCTGTAAAACACTCTGTACATGATATGTGCCCCACATTACCCATTCTTCAACCAAGAGACCTCGAAACGGCATGAATTTTTATCGTAGTAGACAGACGAAGAAATAACAAACGTAATCATTTCTTTGGTTATTTCGTCGATTAGTAGTTAGAGAACTAAGTAAAGTAGTTCTTGTTAGCAGCAATGACACTGAACAAACACTGCCGAAATGACACAGAATAAGAGTCGGAATTCTTTGACTGATACATCTCACATGCTTACGAATGGATTAAAAATTCGACCCTGACAGCCCCTCTGTGGTCTTAACCATTATGACTATTATTATTAATTTGGTTCTATATTAAATATGAAGCGGTTAATTCAGGATATATTGTATTATATTCTACAGATATATCACCAATAAGGAGAGTACGTATACTGCAGTTGAGGCTTGCTGCGTTGGAATGTTAAATAAATGATTATGTTCCATATTAAATGTCCTTGATTTATGAGTTATTGTTATCCATGAATTCACGTTGCTCAGTTAATTCTTGAATGTGTTTAGTGTTTCCTGTGGAGTTTCCAAGACTCGGCAGATAAGGAATGGTTATGTTCTAATGTCATCTCTTGTGGTTGCAGACGTTGGATATTGGCGGCCGGGTGGTTGCTATTAGCGACCTCCTGCGGGGCGCTGCAGTTCACCCCCGTTCACCCCAACACGGAGAGCGACTGCGCACTGCTACTAGATGGCCCGGGGCGGACGAGCGCCTTCGACTACAACTTGAACGCTCTGCGTGGCACCTTGTGAGTTCAGAACATCTCTTTAAATAAAATTGCCAAGGAGTGCTATGTCTCATTTCATTTGTTCCACATAAATTGTGAAGTTGAAATATGAGGAGCACTTTGTCTCATTTCCTTTGTTTAACATAAATTGTGAAGTTCAAATATGAGGAGCGCTTTACCTCATTTCATTTGTTTAACATAAATTGTGAAGTTCAAATATGAGGAGCGCTTTATCTAATTTCATTTGTTTAACGTAGATTTTGAAGTTCAAATATGAGGAGCGCTTTATCTCATTTAATTTGTTTAGCATAAATTGTAAAGTTCAAATATGAGGAGCGCTTTGTCTCATTTCATTTCTTTAACAAAAATTCTAAAGTTCAAATATGAGGAGCGCTTTGTCTCATTTAATTTGTTTAGCATAAATTCTAAAGTTCAAATATGAGGAGCGCTTTGTCTCATTTCATTTCTTTAACAAAAATTCTAAAGTTCAAATATGAGGAGCGCTTTGTCTCATTTAATTCGTTTAGCATAAATTGTAAAGTTCATATATGAGGAGCGCTTTGTCTCATTTAATTTGTTTACCATAAATTGTAAAGTTCAAATATGAGGAGCGCTTTGTCTCATTTAATTTGTTTAGCATAAATTTTAAAGTTCAAATACGAGGAGCGCTTTGTCTCATTTCATTTCTTTAACAAAAATTCTAAAGTTCAAATATGAGGAGCGCTTTGTCTCATTTCATTTGTCCAACACAATTGTGAAGTTCAAATATTAGGAGCGCTTTGTCTCATTTCATTTGTCCAACACAATTGTGAAGTTGAAAAATGAGGAACGCTTTGTCTCATTTCATTTGTTTAACGCAAATTGTGAAGTTCATATATGAGGAGCGCTTTGTCTTATTTCATTTGTTTAACAAAAATTGTGAGGTTCATGTTTGAGGAGCACTTTATCTCACTTCGTTTGTTTAACATAAAATTGTGAAGTTAAAGTTTGAGGAGCTATTTGTCTCATTTTATTTTTTAAGATAAATTGTGAAGTGAAACTTTGAGGAGCGCTTTGTTCCCTTACTTCTGTTTAGCATGTATCGTGAAGTTCAAGTTTGAGGACGGCTTTTTCTCCCCATATTTTGTACAGCACTGTTACAAATTTTTCTACATGTTATTTGACTTTTAACAAATATGTCAACTTCGAGAAGGGCACATTGCGCATATTTGCGCTCTAGAGAAAGAGTAGGAGTCTGTGTATTCCAGGAATATGTGCCATTTTAGTGAGAGTCGCTAGAGATGTTTTTACATTTCAGTTTGTTTCATGCCGACACTGACAACAAGCGCATGAAGGTGTACTTGTTAGGAGTGAGAGAGTCAGCCAGAATGAAAAACGTGTAGTTTCGTATAATGTTCAAAATACAGTTAGCAATAACTCATTCTCTTGAAGTATGGCTCCATGGCTAAATGGTTAGCGTGCTGGTCTTTGGCCAGAGGGGCCGCGGGTTCGATTCCCGGCAGGGTCGGGAATTTTAACCATCATTGGTTAATTTCGCTGGCACGGGGCCTGGGTGTATGTGTCGTATTCATCATCATTTCATCCTCATCATGACGTGCAGCTCGCCTACGGGAGTCAAATCAAAAGACCTGCACCTGGCGGCGAGCCGAACGTGTCCTCGGATATTCCCGGCACTAAAAGCCATACGTCATTTCATTTTGTTATTCCCTTGAACATTCTCTAAACACTTCATGAAATTCCGAAGATGATCCGCGAAACACTGACTACTCAAATTCTCATAGATCTATTTTCTGGACATATGGTTGTCGCATTTTGGGGCTTCCAGCTCCCCTATATTCCATTCTTCTCGGCTGATGCTACCCACGCACTTATTTTATTGAGAGAAAATATTAAAGCGCTCTTCTTCCTGTCTTCTTTGTACAATGTTAGCACGTTCTGAAATGTTTTCCAGCTTTGAAACAGTGTAACTTCCTCGATCCGTTTCTCTGAGACAGTGTGTCTGTCATGTACTAGAGAGTGGATTACTAAACTACCAATTAGGCTACTGACAGCGTTATTTTAAGCATATTCAGTTGTGTATAGAGGTACTCTTAATTGCGCACATCATAAATGAAAGTAAATTTCTATGTGAAACACTTCGCATCAATAAGCTCGCCGGGAAAATAATAGTCACCCCTGGACAAAAAATTTACAAGCATCATTCAATACCGTTGAACTCCGTCTCTGGACTTGACAACCGCTAGGATTCGGTTAGGAAGTGCGTTCACAAGGTTGTGCAGGTACGCCGCATCCAAGTTAAGCAACTGCCTGAGTATTTGATCGCACAATTCCATCAAATTGCGGGGATGCTGATGTGGCCGTTTTACCCGATGTTCCAACACTCCAACAGATTTTCAACGGGGTTCAAGTCAGGTGATTTTGCACGCTATTCGCGATGTAACAGAACCCAGGTTAAGCCACTAACTGAGGATTTGATCGCACAATTCCACCAAATTGCGGGGATACCCGCTGTTCCAACATATCCCAAAGATTTTCAACGGGGTTCAAGTCAGGTGATTTTACAGGCCGATCGTGATGTAATAGGATGGGGGAGTGTTCATAAAGCCACTCACATATGCGTCCAACCCGATGAATTTTGCTGTTGTCATCTTAAAATTTGGGGCATCAATAGCATACTCATCATGCAGATGTTGAGTGAAAGGCAACACCTGATCATCCAGAATTTTTAAATAAACTTGCTGTTTCATGTTAGTTGACACCGCAGTGTCTGAGTCCAATTCTTGATACGAAAAACATTCCCAAAACATCACAGATCCACCTCCGGCTTGAACCTGGCTTTGCACACATCCGGGATGAAATGCTTCATTTCGCCTTCGGTGTACTCGAAGACGCGCGTCATACGTATGCAGGAAAACATTATTTTCCAGACTACATTACATTAAACTTGTCAGCTACTGTCCACGTTCGATGATTTCTAGCCCAGCTTTACGTGCCTGTGTGAGTAATGGTCTCTTGGGTGGTGACCGACTCCAATGTTCTATCGCCAACAGGTTATGATGGACCTTCATTCACTGACTGCAGAAATTCTTGTCGGGTTTTGAAGCGATTTTGATTCACCCTTTCAGTCAGGGTCTTTTACCCGACCACAATTCTGACGTCGTGTTTCGTGGCCACGTGTAGTACACCTCTGCTTGTAGACACGTTGAACAGCAACACCAACAAATCCGGCAACTTCAAACACCATATGGCCATGGGCACGACCAAATACGATTGCATTTTCTTTTGCCACTCTGTCACATCCTTACATCTACCCATGTTAACGTACACTGTCCGCTTAAAACATCAGTCTCACTGATCGCTACTGCCTTATGCTCACGTAGAGAGAGTGCGCGTGTGGTTGAGCACGGGACTCGTTCTTTGTGCCATCTGTACAGGCTTAACCATCCATCTCTGCGTGTCACAAGGTGACTCATTTTTTGTCCGATAAGCTTATATTAACAGCGTGCCCGTTTTATTTAGCAAGGAACCAAGATAAGCAAATTCATTAACAGAAACTAGACCTCCAATACAACCACTAAATTGGAGACATATTAACTTAATTAATGCACTGTTTTGTATTTAATAGTTAATACACAACAAGACACAAGAATATAAGTGTATGTTCCTAGAGTTAGACTCGTACTGACCTCCTTCCCTTCGGCTGCCAAACGTGAACTGCAAATCTCGACCAACAGCGCGTCGAGCTTTCCCGCAAATGATAAATCACGCAGTTCTGCCTACTTGCTGGGTGTTTCACTGCCGTATGAACACGTCAGGTGTGATGCAGTTCTGCCTACTTGATGGGAGTTTCACTGCCGTATGAACACGTCAGGTGTGATGCAGTTCTGCCTACTTGCTGGGAGTTTCACTGCCGTATGAACACGTCAGGTGTGATGCAGTTCTGCCTACTTGCTGGGAGTTTCACTGCCGTATGAACACGTCAGGTGTGATGCAGTTCTGCCTACTTGATGGGAGTTTCACTGCCGTATGAACACGTCAGGTGTGATGCAGTTCTGCCTACTTGCTGGGAGTTTCACTGCCGTATGAACACGTCAGGTGTGATGCAGTTCTGCCTACTTGCTGGGTATTTCACTGCCGTATGAACACGTCAGGTGTGATGCAGTTCTGCCTACTTGCTGGGAGTTTCACTGCCATATCCACACGTCGTGTGTGATGCATTTCTGCCTACATGCTAGGAGTTTCACTGCCGTATGAACATGTCAAGTATGATGCAGGTCAGCCTACTTGCTGGGAGTTTCACCGCCGTACGAACACATCAGGTGTGAGCGTTGACTCGTTTCTCAAAACCGAACTCGATAGCTGCAGTCGCTTAAGTGCGGCCAGCATCCAGTATTCGGGAGATAGTGGGTTCGAAACCCACTATCGGCAGCCCTGAAGATGGTTTTCAGTGGTTTCCCATTTTCACATCAGGCAAATGCTGGTACTGTACCTTAATTAAGGCCACGGCCGCTTCCTTCCCACTCCTAGCCCTTTCCTGTCCAATAGTCCCCATAAGACCTATCTGTGTCGGTGCCACGTAAAGCAACTTGCTTGTGTTTCTCAAAAGTGGCCACCCTACCACAACTGAGTTCATAACCTGAGGCTAGCTCGCAGTAATTGCTATAAGAAACACTTATTAGTGTTAGGTAAAGAAATCACATGACCTTGGAGGAAATAATAAGCGAGGCTCAACATGATAATTATGTGGAGTGACGCTTTCACTTCTCGTTGCTACCTCACATCACCCTGACCCCATTTCTCTACAACCCTGTCATTTGAGGAACAAGAGTGACATAAGAGGTTCTTCCTACGTTGTCTGCTCCAGTGCTTTCACTTCGAAAACTGTGTCACAGTATAATTCTATATCATGCACAGTCTCATCACAACTGAGATTCAACCCGGAGTAGCAGCAGCATCACCTGTCATAAATATGCTAGGTACCACGAAAGAGGCATACTAGGGAAATGAGGAGTGAGTTAGATTCCTGTTACTTTCCACACAAATCCATATCAGTGAAACGCACACACCAACCGACCTTAGAAGCAATACCGTAACACCCTTCATAATAGGGACAGTCTGCTTTAGGAATTTCGTTACAAGTATCGCTCATACCTTAGTCACTTTCATATTGTCCTAGCCAAGAATGATACTGAAACTACGAAGTGAGTGTGGACTGTGTAGCTGTGAGTTTACAGTCGGGAGATGCTCCGTTTGAATAGCGCTGTCGGCAGTCTTGAAAATGGTTTTCCGTGGTTTCCCTTTTCCACATCAGGCAAGGCCATGGTCGTTCCCTTGATAGTCCTAGATGGCCATAAGATCTGTCTTAATCAGTGCGACGGAAAATCAACAGAAGAAAAAGGGAAAAAGACTGAGCCAGACAGATCTATGAAAGTAAAAATATTAATGTAGCCCAGCACAGTCTCGTCCCATAAATGAATACTTGCCCCAGTTTGTCTCCTGAATTCCACCTTTATCTTCATATTTCCTACTTTTGAAAGCTCCACTCAAGCCTATTCGTTTACTAATGTCATTCCACGCCATCTCTCCACTCACAGCTGGGAACATACCACTGAGTCGAGTAGCTCGTTTCGTTAGTCCCAAGTCTTCACAGCCCAAAGTTTCAAAGTTTTTCGTAACGCTACCCTTTTGTCTGAAATCACCCCTTTGGATCTTTTCTCGTATCAAGTAGTCCTGTCGTGGTTTCTTTACACTGGGGCTTACCAGAAACTTACCAGAAAACCCTCTCACTTATATCCTTAATAGAACCCCTAAATACCCTCGTAAGTAGTTCTAGTACGGGTGGAGCAAAGGCTGCCCTGCTTGTAGCGTCCTGTAGTGAGTGTATTTCTGAGGCCAGCGTCACTTCACAAGATGAACCATGAACGTTCAAACTATCAGACCTATCCGTGTCGGTGTGACGTAATGGATATTGTAAAACAATTAAAAATACTTTCAAACGTACAAACCTACACTGGGCAACAAGATAATACTTTAGTCAACGAAGAGTTTACCTGAATTGTATTATAATTTCCGCATTCCAGACTTTCTCCAAGCCGCCATATTTGGATCTACTAGTGCTTTACGTAACTGGACGGTGTCTCCATGGGACGTGGCAAACAAGTGACATCCTCAGCGGCTGCTCGGACTTTTGAAATGATCACTCACGTGCCTACGGATCAGATGCCGCATGCAACTGATGGTCTCATAGCTATGATCACGATACGAACGGTCATTAAAACTCGCTCTTAATGATTCATATAGACGTATTACTTGATGCTTGAAACCTACACCGATGTATAAACTATATTATTGGGCTGGAATTGACCCCCCAGAGATCAGGCGTGAAGCAGCTGCATACATCCATTATACGGTCATCATCCTCATCTTTCAAGACTAATATCCAGGAAAAGTTTCTTGAAAGCAACTGCCAATATTGGTCAACGGAAATCTTCTCGATTATCTATATGAAAGGTGAGATCTGAACACCATTGGATGATACCAGCTGCCGATTTCACTGAAGAATGGCCTGTGTGGGGAAAAGCTGAATAGGCTCAGAACAGGTGTCGCAAGGTCCAAATATAATTTGCAGAAATGAGGTTACACCACATCATCAACCTTTTGCGACTGTAGAGTTCAACTAACTACGCAGCACTTGTACCAGTGTAGACTATTTCCTGGAAGATGTAACATTGATGATCTGATGTCCGCAAGCTCTGAACCCTTATTGATTGTTAAATATTGGGCTTAAGTTATTTGGATATTTGTCTTTTATCTCATCCCTCTTAATTGTATATGAGTATTAATTATGTATTATATATACTGTATAATGTGATGCTTATGACACGATTAAGTACGAATAAATAAATAGTAATTAAAAACTAGAAGCTTACTTTGAGTGGGCCTGCTCCATTACATTCCTGATTGGGTCACAACACGATACTTGATCGTAGACTGTGTGTCGATGGCCCAGAGTGTGTCTCACAAACTGAAGGATGTTTCATAGCATTTCCAATCTAGCAGTTTACTCAACTTATAAAACTTCTCCGTTTCAAGGAAAAGAAAACTTGTCGAGAGGTGTTTCAGACAAGAAATGACGTCTTTGTATCAGTGACTCGGTCATAGAGGACACAAATTATTATTATTATTATTATTATTATTATTATTATTATTATTATTATTATTATTATTATTATTATTATTATTATTATTATTATTATTATTATTTGCTATTTGTTTTACGTCACACCGACACAGATACTGTAGGTCTTATGGTGACGATGGGACAGGAAAGGCCTAGAAATAGGAAGGAAGCGGCCGTGGCCTTAATTAAGGTACAGCCCCAGCATTAGCCTGGTGTGAAAATGGGAAACCACGGAAAACCATCTTCAGGGCTGCCGACAGTGGGGTTCGAACCCACTATCTCCCGAATACTGGATACTGGCCGCACTTAAGCGACTGCAGCTATCGAGCTTGGTGGACACAAATTACGCGACGCTGTCGTGAGCTTGCAAATAATCTTCCTTTCCTACCGCTTTTTCCCACACCTGTGGGGTCGCGGGTACGAACTGCGTCGCACATGTGGATTTGGCCCTCTCAGATCATACAGTTCATCTTTCATCTTTTCCTACCGCTTTTTCTCACACCTGTGGGGTCGCGGGTGCGAACTGCGCCGCAAATGTGGATTTGGTCCTGTTTTACGACCGGATGCCCTTCCTGATGCCAACCCTATATGGAGATATGTAATCACTATTGCGTGTTGTGTGATGATTGGTGGTGTAGTATATTGCCTGAATATGAAGAGGAGAGTGTTGGGACAGGCACAAACACCCAGTCCCCGAGCTAGAAGAATTACTCAGAAGCGATTAAAATCCCAACTCGGCCGGGAATCGAACCCGGGACCCTCTGAACCGAAAGCCAGTATGCTGACCATTCAGCCAACGTATCGGACCGTGAGCTTGCAATTATTATTATTATTATTATTATTATTATTATTATTATTATTATTATTATTATTATTATTATTATTATTATTATTATTATTATTATCATTATTATTATTATTATTATTATTATTATTATTATTATTTCGTTTTGGACAGCTTTAGACCACGCTATTTTAACCGTTTTCTGTCTTTAGCTTTAAAACTCGCCCAGTGCTCCCGCATCCTTCTTCATTGAGCTTCCTTCCATTCTTCGGTCCACGTGTTGCCTGTCTTCATTTTAAATTTTGCTCGGAAACTCAGTACATCTTTAAGTTTCTTCTTTAAACGTTCACGTTGGAAGATGTCATCATGTATGATCGCCAGTTCTTGTAAATACTTTTCCACCTCGGTTAACCGGACCCCTTTAGTTTTCTATTCAGAAAGTAGGCACAGATTCGAGTAGACAATCTTTCTGGTCTTATTCGTGTTTAGTGACCATAGAAATAATTCCTTCTTTTCCTAATACAGTCTGTTATTTTCTCCATAGGCAGACAGAGTTAATCATTGTGCCTTCTCCTGTATTCTCTATTTTCCTTTACTGGGCCTAAGATCTTAGTTAGAATCTCCTTTTATTTTATTTTACAAGTTACGTCGAACCCATACAAACAGGTCTTCTGGCGACGATGGGATAGGAAGCAGCAGTGGCCTTAATTAAAACACGGGAAACTATCTTCAGGGCTGCCGACAGCGGGGTTCGAACCCATTGCTATCTCCCAAATGCAGTATAAAAGTTGCGTGCCCCTAACCGCACGACACCTTGCTCAGTATATTATTATTATTATTATTATTATTATTATTATTATTATTATTATTATTAGGTAATTAACGAGGCAAGAACGTCGTACGCTTTTAGGAGCATGCGGCATGCGCATTAGACATACTGAACCCATAATTAAGTCAAGGGTTCAATACCACCCAACAAAACAGTCAGTAGTAAAGAAGGCAGCTAATATTTATCTTCAAAAATAGCCAAAGACAAACACTCCAGGAGCCATGAAGGTAGCAGTACTTGCTGTCTCGTATGCTCCGAACTCCTTCCGAGCTTCACAGAAAGAATAGGGTCGACATCTTCAGCCTGGATGTTGTAACAGCGTACTGAATTTTTTGATCTTCGCACCTCTGTCTATGAGTTATCACGTCACAGAACGCCATTACAGTGTAGTAGATTTACTGAACAAGTGTTGTAATGTATCAGCTGTCGTAATGTTAGGATGAGTCGGCAACTCTCGTCAGAGTTGCGGGTTCTCGACCTACTGAGAAGCTGGATGATTGTAAACCGAAGATAACATATAAAGCTCGTTTGTCACATCCGTATAGGCCATGAAGGCCTTTACAAGGGAAGTTTTTGAATCTGAGCAGAACGTTTCAATGAAACTTTGATCAATTAACAAATCCTAAATCTAAACGTAATGATTCGATCCCAGATGTTTAGGTACTGGACGGTAAAATTCAAACTTACAAAAGCGATAGGGCTGATGACCTAGAAGTTATGCTCCCTTAAACAACAAAAAATCCTTACTAAAACGAGTAACAAGTATACTCGAGTGTGCACAACAGTTTTGTTAAGAGATTTGCATAGGCATTAGGGGTACAGTCTATTATTGTACGAGTAGAATTCCTAGAAGCTATGTTACTCTTGCTACATCGCAGAAGAGTGGGCTGTATCGTTTGTATTCTAACTTTTTACTGCCTAAAATATTACTTTATCTAGTAATAATCGATTTACCGTAAAATTAACAGTACTTTTCACTAACAAATTGCTGTTGGCTCAAATGATCTAGCTGTTAATGACTTAGAATGACATTGGCGAAGAGAACTCTTCAAAATGAAAGAGTTCGAGGGTGTAGACATGCCAAAAAAAGAATGGCCCTATCAAAAATATCAAATAACTGGAAAGACTAGCAAAAGGAGCAAATTGGGACTGAAAACATCAAGGAAAATATACCACGTACCAAAGTTAACTACAGCATTTCGTGACAACTGATGCTCAATAATCACTCGAAAAGCACGAATAAAGAACAACCGCAAAGTCTACATTAAGATTCTGTACGATGAAAAATTCGAGTACATACACGCAACTGAGTAATATACAAATTTAGTCACACCAGTGACTAAGAGTGATTTTTAGTGGAAATGAGGTAACTGCCTAACGAGAAAGGTCCAGCTGTTGATACCCTCCTATTGAACTTATCAAGTCAGCTGGTGATTTAATCGCTGACAACTGTACGATCTAACTGTCTGACTCGCTGGCTAGATGTTCAGCCTACTGGCCTTCGGTTCAGAAGGTTCCTGGTTTGATTCCCGGCCGGGTAGCGGATTTTAATCGATTCTGATTAATTCTTCTGGCTCGGGGACTGGTTTTATGTGTCCGTGCCAACACTCTCCTCATCATGTTCAGGCAACATACCAAAATACCAACCACCACAGAAACACACAATTACATCCCTCCATATATGATTGGCGTCAGGAAGGGCATCCAGTCGTAAAACAGGGCCAAATCCACAAAACGGTGGGAAAAGATGAAAGGTGAACTATGTGATCTAACTTTTTTTGCTATTTGCTTTACGTCGCACCGACACAGATATGTCTTATGGCGACGATGGGATAGGAAAGGCCTAGGAATTGGAAGGAAGCGGCCGTGGCCTTAATTAAAGCACAGCCCCGGCATTTGTCTATTGTGAAAATAGGAAACCACGGAAAACCATCTTCAGGGCTGCCGACAGTGGGGCTCGAACCCACTATCTCCCGATTACTGGATACTGGCCGCACTTAAGGGACTGCAGCTATCAAGCTCGGTATATGATCTAACTGAGACCATCTATGGAAAGGGTATTTGACTCTCTAAATTTCGAAACTCCATCATGATCCCTTTACCGAAGAAGGGAAATGCGGCCAGCTGTTTTAAGCACGGAACAATAAGGTCCGTTCCTCATTTCTCCAATATCATGCTCCAAAATCATAATGAAGAGGCAGTCTATGGCTACATCAACAAACACAATTTGGTTTAGTATTAAAGCTACGCCGTTTCAATCCCTCGATCCTAGCCCTTCCCTATGTCATTATCACTTCGCAAAAATACCAGAAAAAGAAATAATTGGCTTTACGTTCCACTAACTACTTTTTTGGAGACGCTGAGGTGCCGGAATTTTCCCGCACAGGACTTCTTTCAAGTACGGGTTGACGAATCTGAGCACCTTTGAATACCACCGAGCAGAGTCAGGATCGAACTTGCGAACTCGGGCTGAGAAAGCCATCGGTGGGACCGTCTGAGTTACTCATCCCGGCTTAGGGAATGATGCACAGTATGAGCAAATCAGGGCACAGTTATGTGGTAGTCAGTGAACTAATGATCCAATGAAAAATACCGCGTTTGATTCTCGGTAATGTCAATAAATGAAAGTCTTCAGTAAAATCTTGCTGTCAAGTTCCAGTAGCTCTTTGGCAAGAGAGAAAGTCTTGCTTCACAGAACATTAAGCTAGCTTCAGTATATAGTAACGGTTTGTCGCCTCCGGAGAGGTGCGGTGCAGGTCTTCCGAGCTGGCGTCAATCCTGCAAGTCTGGGAGGATGGGGTCTGCCTAAGATGAAATCTAATGTTGAATACGACAAAATACTCCGCCCAAAGCCATTCGAATTAACGATCTTCTTCTTTCTTGTCTTCAATCGTAATACTGGTCTGTTGCTATGATGTGTTTCCAAATGGTCTGATCGTTGCTAGCTCTCTTCATTGTCACGTAACTATTTGTACCCGCGTCCTCCATGATCATTTTTATAAACGTTTCCCTTCGGCTTCCTCTTGGCTTATTTCCAGTGATGTAGCCCTTTGCTATAAATTTTGTCATCAACGAGTGTCGAAAGGTGTTGTAAGGCGTCGGTTTCTTATTGTTATGACCTGTAATTTCATTTGGTTCAACATTTGTAAGAGATTCTTATTTTTCAGATTATTATTATTATTATTATTATTATTATTATTATTATTATTATTATTATTATTATTATTATTATTATTATTATTATTATTATTATTATTATTATTATTATTGTTACGGAGTATCGTGGATGTGCAGAGGTGAAAGAAGGTGCGGGGGTGAACAGGTCTCAAAATACGAAATTAAAGTTAAGATAAAATTTAACAAGGTTATATTTTCTTAGCAAAATCAAGAAATAACAAGAATGGCAGGTACAGAGTAGCAAGACAACAAATGTACAATTACAGTATTCACAGGATTTGGGCTTCGAGCCCCGGACTCACAATTCTTGAGCAATTAGCCCAACTTTACCCAAAAATAAGATTCGACAAAGGGGCAGAAGACCCCAATCATGTTCAGGAGCACTTGCTCCCAATTACAAAATAAAGCCTCCTCGAGGCACCCAAAATCAATTTCAAAAGAGCAATCCGCTCTCAAAGTTTAAGTCTATCAAAGGCCACACCAAACTCGACTTTCCAGCTGTCCTCCAAGGACATAGACACAGGGGTAAAAAGATACCCAACCTACTGAGGCCTATTAAGTGAAGAAACAGAAATATTACATGACCTCGACAATACCAATTTGAGAGGAGGCGAAGCTGCACTCCTAACACATTTTGTTTAAAACCTACTTGGCACTAGGCCGTTAATGCAAGGGCTAATCCCATACTAAAGAGGTGACTTATATGAGAAGACACTTTACATTACGCTAGAAGAAACGGTTGAGAAAATAAGTTCACCTCGAAGCAATATGAGTGGGAGCTCGAGAGGGTTAAGCACTCTCTATCCCAATTTGTAGTTTAAACAGAAAGAATTGATACCGAGTGTCTTTACATTTTAGAGGAAAGTTACATGGGAAAGGCTTCGGACCTGCCCCGAGAGTTAAACTGCAGAGCTAGCAAGAAAAGAAGTTATTAAAAGGCCATTACCTTGTGGTTGAACTGCTGCCCGAAGAAAGAGGCGCTTCCCGCCCCCTGCTACGTAATTTACACACTGATAGCTGTTACTGAAGTGGCGCGGAGATCCGAAAATCAGCAGTTTATATACTCTCGCGGAAAGTTCGAGGCGTTTCAAGAATGAGAACACCCTCCCACAAGAATTTTATTGGCTAACCAAGAAAACCCCTACACAAGATGAAGAAGAAACACATTATTGGTGGAAAATTAATTCGAGAAATTCGGGATTGGTAAATTCAAAACAAGGGGAAAGAAAGGGTTAATATTGCCAACTTAAACCATGACTGAAAGAAATTTAACAAAGAACAAACTTTTGAACACCAAATTTCTCCAAAAAACAGTTCTTTCACTTCGCACTAGGGTGCACCATAGTAATTCTTCAGTAGTGTCCTCTAGAAGAGAATGTTCACACTTCTTACTACAGGCAAAACAAAAATACATCGAAAACGACACAGTTCAGAAACTTCAAAATTTACAAGTAGGGACATCATCTGAGAAACTTGAGAATTAGCACTGTAGTTAAAGTTCATGCTTCCTCCAGTAGGAGATTTTCAACTGCCGCAAATTTTAAATTAGCGGCGCGGAGGTGTACCGCCCGGTACAATTATTATTATTATTATTATTATTATTATTATTATTATTATTATTATTATTATTATTATTATTATTATTATTATTTTATTATTTTATTATTTTATTATTATTATTATTATTATTATTATTATTATTATTATTATTATTATTATTATTATTATTATATTATTTTATTATTATTATTATTATTATTATTATTATTATTATTATTATTATTATTATTATTATTATTATTATTATTATTATTATTATTATTATTATTATTATTTAACAGTCGTAGCAGCGCACAAATATTCACTTCATAACTAGTTTACTGATACTAAGGCCCATCATCAGTGAATTAAAAATTTAAAACGTGTTGATCGTCACTAATAGTTAGTATTTTCAGTTTTGCATTCCTAAATTTGAAGGCTTTATAAAACAGTGCTGATGGTTCTATTGTTTGTTGTTAACAGATTGGCTTTGAAATTTTATAATGATTATAACTCAGGTTGTAAGAGATGGTAATTTTCAATGTTTGAGTCCAGGAAACTTTAAGGTATTTGTCTGAAGCACCGCATTTTAAATGCCACAAGTATCGTTTTTAGTTAACGTCCAAGTTTATAATGCATATAATAACATTGTCCAGCTGAATGCTCTTAAGGTCTTCATAAGTAGTGAGAGTATCATAGTCGAAGTGCACCATTCGCTCCTTTCGGTTTGAACTATCTGACATCTGATTTCAGTTGAGCAGGAGAATCGAACTCGGAACTCCTTTGACCATAGGGAAGCATAAACATAGTAGTGAGGAATCCTAAAGTGCATGTGTTTGGATCACGTAGCCATAGGAATTGCTCCCAAGTTTCAGTGCCAGGCTCTCTTCATGCCTGATCTCCCTTGATCAAATCATGTTCTCTTCTCACCATGGTACTTGGTTTATGAGGTCTTTCTCTGTCCCGAGAGGGGTCAGAGCTCTAGAGAGCTCCACACGACACCTGTTACTGGCGAGGCTCGCCATAAATTATTCATGACAAGCAGCAGACAATACTCAACACGATCGGTAGCTACTAATTGTCTCTTCACCTCAGACTTATGAATGGTGAGGTGATTTACTCCTTGTATGTCGTCGAGACCGCAATACTCCAGCTGTTACCGAAGATATCCACCGTCATTTATCAAAACGAGCGAAGAAAACTTATTTTTTTCAATGCCGCGGCAAAATTGATACCTTCTACAGCTCTGTTCTACATAGACAATGGACTCAGGTGCCTGTCTTTCACCCGGAGGACACCTGTTCGATTTCCACAAACTTCCACGTGGAAACAATTGAGGAGCTACGTGACAGTGAGATAGCGGTCCTGGTCTGGAAAACCAAGAATAACCGCCGAGAAGATCCGTTCCGCTGACCACGCGGTTTTCTTTTTGTTTGATCTACGTTGCCCTCCAATCCCTAGATTTTCTCTTGCCTATCCTCTAAAGCACACCGCCACTAACTGACACTACCTTGCGTGGTTCAATCCATTCTCCCATCAAGTACGTGCCTTCGCTTTTCACAAGTTCACGGTGGATTCTAAAAATAAGCAGATAGTCATCATTATTGTTAAATAATAATAATAGTATTAATAATAATAATAATAGTTTTAAGTCACACTTAGTACATTTGCGGTTTTCAGAGGCAAGGTAGTTTCAGGAGTTCTCTTCTTCGGCTTTTTTTAAATGCTGGGAGGTTTTTCATTTGCATAGTATTCAAAAATTTGTTTTATTAATCTTTCTTCATCCATTCTGTACAGGTGACCAAAGAATTATAATCACCTTTTTTCTGAAAACATGATCTATTTTTTCCGATACTTTGTATAAAACTTGTCCTCGTGTCCGTTTGCCATTCTTCCAAATAGGTCCCATAATTTTTATTAGAATTATCTTCTCTGTTTTGCTATTTTTTCCCTCTGTGAAGATATTCAAAGATTGTGCTACATATAAGGCTGCTGGAAGGATTTCAGTTTTGTACTGTTTGAATATAGCGTTCCTGGATACTGACATTTTGTTGTAAATATTCCTTGTTGCGTGATAAGCTATTTCCATTCTGTTAATTCGTGCCTTCATGCTCTTCTTTTCTACCACTCTTATTGGCATTACTCTCCTAAGTATTTGAATGGTATTTTCTTTTTTTTACCATTTGCTTTACGTCGCAACGACACAGATAGGTCTTATGGCGACGATGGGATAGGAAAGTGCTAGGAGTGTGAGGGAAACGACCGTGGACTTAATTAAGGTACATTTGCCTGGTGTTAAAATAGGAAACCACATCTTTAGGGCTGTCAACAGTGGTGTTCGAAAAGACTGTCTCCCGAATGCAAGCTCACAGCTGCGCGGCCCTAACCGCACGGCCAACTCGCGGTTTATTATTATTAATATATTTTATTATTTTTTTGCAATTTGCTTTACATTGCACCGACACAGATAGGTTTTTGGCGACTATGGGATAGGAAAGTGGTGTGAGAGAAACGACCGTGGCCTTAATTAGGGTACAGCCCCAGCATTTGCCTGGTGTGAAAATTGGACACCTCGGAAAACCATCTTCAGGGCTGCCGACATTGGGGTTTGAACCCACTATCTCCCGGATGGAAGCTCACAGTACGTGGCCCTAACCGCACGGCCAACGGTATATATTATTATTATTATTATTATTATTATTATTATTATTATTATTATTATTATTATTATTATTATTATTATTATTATTAAGAGGCAGGACTTTAAAGAAGAAATAGGTTAGAAGGGGCAAACTTACTGGACCGAGTAACAAGTGTAGTCTAAGCTGCACAACGGCTACGCTGTGAGTTTTGCTTAAACAATAAGGGTTCGGGCTATCATAACCCCTAGAATGTATGTTATTCTCACTACATTACGAAAGAGCGGCCTAGACGACACCTCCTAATAACGAAATTAGCTTGCGTTCTAACCTATTACTGCACAAAAATCCGGGATCTGATTATTATTATTATTATTATTATTATTATTATTATTATTATTATTATTATTATTATTATTATTATTCATTTTTCACACTTCCATGGTAATGATTTTCAAAAAATTGTACAGATTTTTGGAAATCAAAGGAAAATAAACCTTAATTTACACTACATTTGTACGCAGAACTTGAACCCATAAATATTTACGAACAATTCCAGTCGTGGCAATGATCACCGTCTTTTGCATAATCTTGTAGATGTTGGTGTTGACATCTAACTTTTTCAGCCTTTCCACCAGATATTTAGCTACAGCAGCTGCACTCAGAATGATGATTGGTACAATTATCACCTCTTCATTGTGCCATAGTCTTTGAATATGTTCTGCCAGTGGTGTATACTTGTTGATTTTCCCGATATACTTTATATTGGATATCATTATTATATTACTAGTAGTAGTAGTAGTAGTAGTAGTAGTAGTAGTAGTAGTAGTATTCGCTACAGCTACCTTCACACACATCGAAATAGTATAGCTTATTACCCAGATATTATGTATAATTTCTAGTGGTATTGAGAGCCTGGCACAGCCGTTCTAAGGCAGACCCTCCGACGAGGATGGACTCTTCCGTGTATATATGTTGTGCGTGGTGTGCGAGTTGCAGGGATGTTGGGGAAAGTACAAACATCCAGTCACTGAGTCCAGAGAATTAACTGTTGAATATTAAATTCGCTCGTCCCGGCCGGAATACGAAGACGCTGAATACTCAATGAGACAGCGCAGTCTGGTGGAGGGGGCGATGTGACTATGTTACATAAGACAGTAGCCGGACACACCTCGGCCTACCTGCAGACCTTGCAGCTCGGGCGTGGTCCGCCAATTATCATAAGCTACACCACTTTTTACTGCTCTGTGTGTGTGTGCAAGCTAACGGGATAGCGAGGGAACTGGGTCAGTGTGGCCAACCTGTTTGTCTCACCAGGTTCAAATTTAGGAGCGTACACAGAGTGGGGGATAAATCCATCCTCATCCCCCCCCCCCCGACTCCGAAATTTTGAAGTTTAGAACATGTGATTAACTGTGGCAACAATGTAAATGAAGATTTTAGGTGGCTCATTGTTTTGCTTTTAATTTGAACTACGTATTTGGCAACAATGTATTGACGCTTCCATCAATAAAGATATATGATTTTTTCTTCTAAAAGAAATCATCCTGAGCCAGTGGATTTCATTTTCGCACTTAATATTTTGGACAGTGATATTTTTCCAGCGAAACATCGAGTACCGAAACTGTTTGCTGTCTTACTAGCAACCACTGCCACACCAGAACGCTCTTTTTCATCCCTGAAATATTTAACAGATTTGCAGAATATGACTGAACAGGAAATATTGAATGTGTTAGCTCCTTTGTATGTGCACAAAGAAAAACCTGCGACAGTAGAAAATATAATCCAACAATTTGTTCTACGTCTCGCCGAGACAGATGGGTCTCATGGAGACGATGGAATTGGAAAACCCTAGGAGTGGGAAGGAAGCGGCCGGGACCTTAAATAAGGTAAAGCCCCAGCATTTGCCTGGTGTGAAAATATAAACCATGAGCTGACGAAAAGCGCCAGGAGACGTCTGCTAGTGTAATCAACACAAACACAAATGTGCATTAATTAAATCTCTGGCTTGGTTCTAAGAGGGCCAATGTCATTTTATATCGAAATTGATGTAGTAACAGACTCAAACGAGTTTTACCCTGACCTGAAATATATTAAAAGTTCCAATGTCTCTGATAAATATCAAACCAACAGTTAACGTTTAATTAAATAAGACCTTACCAATGAAATGTCGTATGGATTTCAGTGCCGGGATATCCCAGGAGGGGTTCGGCTCGCCAGATGCAGGTCTTTCTATTTGACACCCGTAGGTGGCCTGCGCGTCGTGATGAGGATGAAATGATGATGAAGACAACACATACACCCAGCCCCCATGCCATTGGAATTAACCAATTAAGGTTAAAATCCCCGACCCGGCCGCGAATCGGATCCAGGACCCTCTGAACCGAAGGCCAGTACGCTGACCGTTCAGCCAACGAGTCGGACACCTTACCAATAATGTTAGATTACCGACAAAGGTTAGAGACAGGGGAATTTTAACAAACACGATAGAAAATATCAGTAATTAATCAGTTGATTTCCATAAAGAAAGTGTCATTTAAAGTTAGTGACTGAGAAAAAGAGTTGGAAAATTATAAGCAAAACTTCAAATGTTCATAGCTCGAAAGCAGGTTTTTTTGGTGTTATTTTGAAAAATTATATAGTGTTTCTAATTTCACCATTTTACTATTTAAAATCCCCCCGAAAATAATTTCTGCGTACGCTCCTGGCGACATTAGATGCAGCCCATGAGAGCTGCGCAAAACGACGCGTAGATATATTTGTAAGAGATGAGCCTTGTTCTGTATTTCAAAATGTAGTAAATTCGTTCAAAGCTTCATGCTTGAGCGCATTGTTCGATGGCTGTTTGAACGAACCAAGCTTGAAAATACACTCAACGTTACTGAAAAAGTGAGTCTTGAACTATCTTTGCTGTCTGATCACAATGAGCAGAAACTAGTCTGGGCAAATATAGGTGGTCCAAATCTCGGAACTTGAAGAGCCTCACTGGTCGGCTCACTAATCCCACGTGCACTAGTTCTCCATTTATAAATTCCACTGAAGTTCAACTTGTACGATTCCAGCGAGACTTAGCGGATATTTTAGTTTCAGGAAGTCAAATGCAGTGCATCGCTATTGACCTATTGACTGACGAAAAGAGTGGTTGAATGGGTGGCTACATTTCTATAGCATATAACTCAGAGAATTGTGAGTAGGTGAATCATTGTCTGATCCAGTAGTCAATTTTTAGAAAAGGGAGGGGGGAGTTACTCAAGGATATATAGTAATACATAGACGTTTAGAACCGTGAACGCCTGCGAGTCTCCGGTTAGATTATCTGCCTTGCAAGTATTTACAATGGGCAGTGAACCTTCCAGGCGGCTTCGAATTGCTCGTAACTCGTAAAAAATGACAAAAGGTGTGTAGTACAGTAGTTTGCACGACAAGGCGAAGATCGCTATATAGAAATATATCTACGAGTGTACAGCATTTTATCACTCTTTACATTTGTATAGCGAGTTTTAATTTATTTGCCCATCCAGTCTTCAGCGTACTTACCTAAGTCTCTGTACATTTCAATTTCGTATATCAGAATTCTTGTAAAACTGCATAATTTTTACTACGTAACACATGCCCTACATATGCAATTTTTCTGAATTTGATGGTTGTAAGCGGTTTGCTCTTATTAACACCTTTTCACGACGGGTATGTTCAAGCCACGAAACTCTGAGCCATAGTTCTAGAGCTTCCAATCGTTTTATGGTGGCCTGCTTTAATGGGCAAGGTTCGACCCCATACAGCAGAGTGGTAGGGGCTGTGGCGGTGGTGATGATTGTTTTAAGACGAAGTACAACAAGACAACCATCCTCTATTAACACTACTCAGAGGGGAAAATTGGAAGGGATCCTACACTTCGAAAAATGAAGGCAATGGCCAAAGAAAGACAAGGGCCACGAACGTCGTCCCAGGCCTCGCCCTCGGGGCCGGGAAAAACAAGAGTTGACCAGGGGAGATCGGATATGAAAGAGTGAGTAGAAATGTAAGGAATCAGCAAAGGGCACCATGGTCGCCAACCCACGCTCCCACGATTAAGAGCCCTTTAGGCCCCTTTCAGTCACTTCTTACTACAGTCATGGGATACCGTGAACGTATTCCATCGCCGCCAAACCACAGGGGGCTAATCATACGCTACCGAATGTTTAAAATTTAAGGCTTCATCACGCAATAATGTCTTCATTTTCTGGAACGTAGGTTTTCTAACGTAGAGTTTCCAATTCAAAGACAAAAATATTTAAATTTATTCACTTGCTGGATTTGTTGACCTGTGAGTTTCATAGAACCTTAATTTACTTCTTCTTTATTGGATAGTACGATTTAACATTTAATAACATTAATAACGGCAATAATTATTAGTGTTGTTCATAGAGAAATTATTTTTCTCTTTAAATGTTTTAATTACTGTACCGTTGGTTTCTTTGAAATATTTTTTACACAGCAGCTTCCAATTGGTAGAAAGAGAATTTAAAATAATATTTATTATGTAACACAATTTTTTTTAATCTCGCTGCATTTGAGAACATGCAAAGAAAAGCAATGTCATGTGCGATATCTCAAACGAACAAGAGCTCGTTCTCCGGCAAGTACCAAGTAACATTTATACCGCGATATTGAACTGTAAAACCAGTTTTATCTTCCGCAAACTGTTAATCTCTCAGCGGCTGGCTACGGTTCCACACTAATGAACAGTTAATTGGACAGAGCGTTATGTCACTCACTGCACACTTTCCCCTTTAGGATCGCTAGCTTCCTCTCTTGTGACTCTCGGCTTGTTCAGTATAATACAGGAATGAATAGAATATTTTCTGCTCCAAATCACGGATGACCATCATTGGGGACAGACTATTCGTTATTGTAATCGTAATATACATATGACGTTAGTTTATACCAAGCGGAGTATCCACATATGCTAATGCGCTACGGCACTACATTCGTCATTAATTTAATCTTCATTAGCTTCTCAACTGAGGTTGGCGTCAGGAAGGGCATCCGGCCGTAAAACATACGTTAAAATATCATCTCAACCTCGATCCCGGATCACGAAATCAGACTAACCGGGTAAACATGTTTAAGGTTAGTTTATCATACGAAGTAGCCTACTTCAGATATTTCTGCTAACAAAAGTTACAAAATTATTTAAAATGGGCTGCAACTGCGGTACAACTCAAAAGTCTAATTTCTGAGATAAATGACTACAAAGTTTCTCTTGGTATTAAAATGCAGTAAGCATACGATTAGTTTATGGAATAAAGAGCAAGCGATACTAAATTTACGTAGCTCGATAGAGGTTCAGTTACTAAGAATGTTACTTAAAAATTGACCTTCATTCCCCTTGCCGAACGCATGACCTAGATGTTCTGAGCTGTGTTACACCAGGCCTGTCCAATGCGCCTCGATGCACCTGCCATACATTTTTGCGCCCTCCAAACGCAGACTTAATTGTACTAACATTAAAGGTACCTGAAATGTTCAGAATATTTTTTCAACAAACTGGTAATGGTCACCTTTTTCACGGGCATTCCGACAATTCTGATAACCTCTATTTTTCTTTTCTTCTCTTTTTAAGTTGCTTTAAATCACGCCGACACAGATAGGTCTTATGCGATGTCACCTTCCCCTCTTCATAGTTTAGCAGTACTCATTCTACAGACCACACCCTCTGATATTCCATGTGCTGTGTGCTTTTGAAGTACATCGTGTATTGTGGCATGTCTGTACATCTAATACCTGCTTTCTGTTGAATGCTAATCGTTTCATAGAAAGGCTGGGGGATGAAGTGAATATGTTGAGTCTTGGCATTTCCCAGTACAATACTTTCCAGGAACCGATAGCATTGTGAATATTTCATAAATTCTTCCCCCTCAGCATTCTCACCAAGCATTTGCAGTTCATGGCCGGAATCCTCAGCAGAATTTGGACTGCATTGTGACTAGAAGCACTGTATTTTATTTGCACTTCTCTAACTTAATTTAAAACTTTATTTATATTCAGTGAAGAATTACATTTTCATTGCTTCAATTTTCATTTATACTGTGTCCGAAATGTATGCACAAGTTATTAATTAGCATTGTTATTTTATACAGTGATTCTAATCAAGACTAAATGGTTACGCATCTACAGTTTTAATAGTAAATGTGAGGATCAATAGCGTTCGTTAACTTACAGCGAATATGCCACGCCCGATTTCACACTAAATACGTGAATACGATATGTTTAAAAATATTCATTCAGTATTAGCCTATATTATTACTTTTTTATTATTATTGTTATTATGTCCGACTCAATGACTAAATGGTTAGCGTGCTGGCCTTTGATCACAGGGTCCCGGGTTCGATTACCGGCAGCGTCGGGAATTTTAACCATAATTGGTTAATTTCGCTGGCACGGGGGCTGGGTGTATGTGTCGTCTTCATCATCATACTCATCGCGAGGCGCAGGTCGCCTACGGAAGTCAAATCAAAAGACCTGCTCTTGGCGAGCCGAGCATGTCCTTGGACATTCCTGTCCTAAAAGTCATACACATTTCATTTTTTCATCATCATCATCATCATCATCATCATAAAACGGTGCCCGCGCCTCCTTAACCAAGAGTCAGGTGCGCCCAAGTACACGAAAAGTTTGGACAGCCTTGTGTTACTCTATTGCTGCTATATCTGTTTATAGATTATGTTGAACTAACTATCTTGGGAGTTTGCGGGTTATAATAAAATGCTAGAGTACTCTGTGAGTTGTGCAGCTGACGAGCGGTGTCCGGCAGATGTCTCTTGAACGTATCATCATCAGACACAAAGACATTCGAATTATTTCACAGACTTAGTCGCTGTTAGCTACATGTTCCTTCTCCGTTCTCACCTTTTTTGGATTTATTCTCCTTCTTTCCTCAGGTAATATTAAATACTTCTCCATTGTTTCTCCCATTCTCTCTTTAACAACTTAAAACAAGATTGTACAGCTCATTTTCAGTTTGAATTGTATATCCCTTCCTAACGATTCTTCTTTTATCGATGTTCGCCATCTTAAAACCACTGCATTCATTTTGGTTCGTTTCCAGCTTCTTTTCTTGTTGTCTAATAGTTCCTCTGTGCTTTTTCCTCCTTTCTTCTATTCAGATGTTATTCCGTTCCTTCTTTTCTTTCTCCATAAAAACCCTTGATATTTGGTATCAATATCCTAAAAGTTGTTCTGTCCACTTTTATATTTTTCCATTTATATTCAGTATTTTCTCTGATTTTTCTTCTTTCAAACGTTAGTCTCAGTTAGTGGAGCAGGCCCGAGTGAAGTGTTGTAACACACGTCTGCCACTGCCGCACACGTTATCCAACACCCGCGGCTTGTCTCGGTGATGAAAGAGCTCACTTTCCCCCACAGCAAAGCGGCAGGTGCTTGCTCCCACGCGACGCAGTGCAGCACTTCACATCGCTGACAGTTTTATTATTGGCGGCACGTTTCACTTCACTCTATTGTCCAGGCTTTTGGCACATGGCAGAGCAAAATGTAGCTTCCACGTAAGTCTGAAAAGCAGTTCAGTTTTTGATTATTTATGAAGTGAGTGAGTTTAAGTTTCTGGCTCATTTTGCTCAACTGAAGGTGAACTAACCACCACCGTATCACCCAGTAACGTGTGCAGGTGGATCAGAATTTGAAGGCCGTGAAAGTTTCTTAGCCGAGAGTGTTAAGCGAAGGTCACCCTCAAGGATGCCCAGTGTTCACCGGTTTTCAATATCTTGTTAATATCTCATTAAACTATCTCAGGTCCTCCCACACATCCTTGAGGAGACCTGACACTGATGATTTGAAATTTGAAACATTTATTGACAGTTAATTATCAGATGACGCGTAGTCAGTGTCAAGAATTTCTCCGGCCGATATTCATAGCCCTCCTATGTTGACCATAAATGCCAACGCACTATCGCTGAATTCACGCGATTATAATGTTTCTCTTTTCTTTAACAACTGAACTGACTCCTTAGGATAGCGTTACAAGTTCATTTCTTTCTCTTCGTGTAGAGATTCCTCAGTGTCTTATATTCCTTCATATGTACGCTGACCTACTTCCGTATTTTTCTGTCGACGCTCTTTCGTTCCTTTTTTAGCTCTTCCTTTCGGAGTGAAAACCTTCCTAATTGATCTCCAAGATGTTTAACCTTTTATAAATTTGTCCTCGTTTCCTAAATCCATGCTGTAGTGGACTTCTTAATCCAAAAGTAATCATATATTTGTTTGATAAATTTATTTATATTCATTCTGCAAAGATGTCCTAAAAATCCCAGCGTCGTCCTCTTCATGGTCTCCAAGAATCTCTCTATACCTTCTCACATACCGGCACTTCTTTGTTTCCATCCTCACTCAGTCTAAAGAGCGCCCATAATTTTTTTGAGGATTCTTCTTTGTAAGAACTCCTCTAAATTGTACTTAATGGACGGACATTCACTGGCTTACAGGATTAGTGCTTTAACCACGATGTTGTAGTGTTTTACTTTTGCATTGCAGGATATTAACTTCCCATTGTAGATGTTTTTTGCCGATCCGTATACTCTCCCCATTTTTGAGATCCGATTATCCACTGAGGATTTTTCTAGTCCATTCTCCTGTATGGTCTCACCAAGGTCGATGAACTTCTTAAATCTTTCGATCCATCCTATCTCTGTTTCGAGCAATATTTGATGTTCGTCATAAATGTTTTGTGTTCTTCTTTCGAGACCTTCAGTCCCGCTTGGATGGGAATTCTTTCCAAAATATTAATTTGTCTAGGCTTTCTGATAGTATAGCAAAGTCATCCGTGAAAGCGAACCAACTGACTTGAATCCCTCCTGATTTTCTCCCAAGGAAGATTGAAGTTATACCTTGTCGTTCAAGTTCTGATTATTATTATTATTATTATTATTATTATTATTATTATTATTATTATTATTATTATTATTATTATTTCGTTATGCCCATTCATAGAGCGCGTTGGAACTTGATCATTGACTTGATAACTTTCACCTTGCTATTCTTTCAAAATCTCTTCATGAACTCACTGTGTTGCCTCTTCTGTTCCTCTGACCGCCTTGTACCAGTCCTGCTGCTAGTTTCGACCGCAAATGTGTGTTTATTTATGAGGTCCTGAAGACTTTACGGTTTTTCGTGATGTCTTCCCCGATGTTCAATTCATTCAGGTCTCCTCTTGTTTCCTCTGTTAGTATGGGAGTTGCTAAATATATATTCCTATGTGTAGGACGCAGAGAATGTTGGTTCAAGAATATGACTTCACATGTCTAAGAGATAGGTACACGTTCGGTCAGTTACGCAAATATCAATAATGAAAGTAAAGTAAGATTATTTTGAATTTTCTAGCCTTATCCTCCTTGCAATTTCCTCCCAGTGGTACGGTAGTATACATCCGCTATCCCCTACCTGTCGTAAGAGGCAAACAGGGGTTGTTCCTCTTTCAAATCCCGTTAGCAAGCCCACACCCCTTTCTCTCACACTGTCATACAGAATTAGCTTCAAATTTCTTTAGGACTACCATTTCAATAATACCATTGGAATATATTTACCCTGTAGTAGGCTTCATGGAACGTCAAGGCTAAGGACAAAGACCACATCGATGCCTTTGAGATGTGGTGTTGGCGTAGAATGCTACGTGTAGCTTGGATCGAAGTGAGAACAAATAAGTCCGTCATTAAACAGCTGGATAAAGTGAACCGTCTCTCTACACGTGTCAGTGAAAGAATACCTCAGTTCCTTGGGCATATCTTAAGGAGGGATGGAGATAACCTGGAAAAGTCTATCATAGAAGGCAAAAGACCACGTCGAAGGACAGCAAGCAGCTGGCTAGATCAGGCTAGGAAGATAATTGGCCTTCCTCTTCAGATCGTCCTAAGAAAAGCTGAAGATCGAGTTGGATGGCGACACTTTGTGAAACATGTAACTCTCTACAGACAAAACAATGGGGTCACGACACTCAGTAATGAGTAATACCATTGATGATGATGAGTAGGCCTACCCTGTGAGTAAGAGGAGAAAGTGCTCTGAGGAAGTAATTTACAATCCAGGGCAGTTTTAAAGCAAGTAGCCTACGTTTCTTAAAACATGCAATTGCTTTTATCTACAATAAAATTTTCACAGCTTCTTTCCATGCATTAAATGTTGCTTGAGACAGCGTTTTTATCAGATTCACCTGAAATTTTCAGAGAATGTTTGAATATATACAGGAATTGAAATTAGTTTTGTATTTTATTACCAGTTGAATATTATCTTCATATTTTACTTCTTAATTAGCACGATCAGGCTATTGCCTATTGAATGAATAATGAACACTGAAAAAAAAATTCCAACTGATAATGCCCGACTGAAAAACCCGCAGTTGTTATTAAAGATATGAGTATTTCGGTTAAGTCTGCCAATTCACAGCCCAAAAAATAGAAAACTCTGACTCAAGAAGCATTTTCCTTGCAACATATAAAAGTAAATATTATTTTTCAATAACTTTGCAACAAATTAACTAAGGTAAGGGTGTATTCTGCCCGAAGTCAGGTCCGAACTTCCGCAGAGGTGTGTCGGAGCCGGAGTTTACGTACGGTAGGGTGGCCAGTTCCTTTCTGCTCCTCCATTCCCTTACTCCCCACCAACAGCGCGTGGCAACCCATCCTAATCTTGACCACGCCCAATGTTGCTTAACTTCGGAGATCTTACGGAATCCAGTGTTTCAACACGACTACGACCGTTGGCACTAATTAACTAATCAACTCCAAATTTTTTGTGGTGCAATATCAAATTAATATGTGCTTTCGTTTTAAATTTAGTTTTGATAAGTATTGTAGAAGTTCCAAATTTCAGTCATGGGTCCCTTCAAGAGGAAGAACAACTGGGTAACCACCCTCCATTAAAACTAGGGAAGGTAGGAAGTAAAAAGGAACGGCTGTTTCAAAAATGAAGGATAGGCAAAAGAGAGAAAAAGGATCCCGAAATGGCGTGAAAATGAAGGACTCTCTTGGTTGTGTAAATACAATACCGTCCGGGCCAGAAGGGACCAAGTGTTGAACAAGTGAGGTCGGATAAGAGGACTGATAGAGTTGGCTACACGTTCCGAATTTGCATTCGGGAGATGGTGGCATCGAATCCCACCTCCCGCCGGCAGCTCTGGAAATGGCTGTCCGTAGTTTCCCACTTCACACCTTAATTATTGCCACGGCTGCTATCTCTCCTATACTTGTCTCGCGAAAATACTTCTGTGTTTAAGCAATATCAAAAAAGGTAAAAGCGAGCAGCCTGACACAGAAATGGGGAAGAAATTCCAGATTGAGGCAAGGGCTCCATTGTCGCCAACCCATGCTTTCACGCTGAAAGACCATAAGGTTCCCTCTCAGTCTCCTGTTACAACATGCAGAGGATGCCGGGGAAGTTATCTGACGTCCCCAACTTCAGTGGGGAAACAATGAAGGTGACAAGAAGGGAAATCCTTTAGTTAGAACACTGTCCTTGATTAGGGGGATCAAATATATACGGGATTTAATTTTTGTAATTCATTTATTGAAAAACACAAGGCAATTACAAGTTATTCTTTCCACATAGTTTCCTTCTTGGAAATGCATTTTTCCCAGTGTATGGAAAGCTTTTTGATGCCCTCATCGTAAAAAGAACAGGGTCATGTCACCAGCCAGTTGCGCACGAAGTCATCTTCAAATCGTTGCCCTCCTAGAGCTTTTTTAAGCGGTCCGAACAAATGGCAATCGCAGGGCGATAAGTCTAAGCTGTATGGGAGATTGTCAAGTGTAGTCCAGTGCATTTCCTGTAGCTTGGAAACAGTTAGAGCTGCAGTCTGGGTGGCGCATTGTCGTGGTGGAGGATGACTTGTCGAATAGTCTTGTCTCGTCTTTTGCGCCGATATGCAACTCTCGCCTCGTTCAACAGCTCGTAGTAGTAAGCAACATTCATTGTGCGACGCTCATGCAAAAAAATCAATCAAAAAAATTTCCCGCCGATCGAGAAAAACGGTTGTAACAAACTTGCCAGCTGACAGTCGAGTCGTATTGCTGATATTCCACACGTTCTCGTCCTTCCTTGAACTTTCAATGCCAGATAAACATACGAGTCCTTGACAATACTTGGTCACCGAACTGTGCAGTCAATCTCTGGCAAATTTCCGCCACTGTAACTCCTTCACAAGCATTTTTTAAATTATGCGTTGCACAGAGGAGGGGTGCAACTGTTGCTCCGACAACGTAAGCGTTACTAACGAAACGGCGGGAAATATCTAACAGCGTGCTCTCCCCACTCCTAACGGTCCCGTCTAAGCATAACAGAAGAGCGGGGTCAGTCCTACCAACTGTTGATGTTCAGGAACAAAACTCCCGTTTATATTTGATTGACCTTCGTATGATTGCCTATCGTTGGGAAAGAAATAAAGAGTATGTTCAGATGTTTCGAACAACTGTTAACAATTTAAGGAGCTATCATGATTTCTTCGTCATTCACAATTTGCTTCGGGTAGACATGTGTGATCTCTCTTACTGGAGCAATCCGCACGGAATTGAGGACGAAGGGACTTCACCTGCTGCCTTGCAGGTCAATGAGTTTGGGAGCTGAGTTCAGTGATGAGCCGCACGTCCTTGCCAGGAGCGCTTTGGAAAGTGTGACGTAACATCTCTACTTCTAGCAGCACTCTGGACACCTGAACGTTTAAAGGTCCATTTACTAGGTTCATACCTAAGAAACTGCCAACTCCAACACGACCAATCTTTGTTTACCACCTAACATCAACTAGGGTTAAACATATACATAATATCTATGTCCTTTAATTCACCAATGGGGATGTAAAATGCAAAAAATCACACTTATCATTTCAAATTTCTGCCACAGCTTTAGGTACAAGACTCACAGAAATTATGCCTGGGGGTCATCTGAAAATTTGTATTACAAAATGAATCACCGGTAAAAAAAAATTGAGACACGATCTCACCTAGCAACAGTGCAGGCTGTGGTGTGAAGTATTGACGGATGGCCATTACCGAGAGACATATTAGCAAAGAGGGGCATTCGAGTACAGATGGTCGATGTGATCTTGGAGGCTATGATGCGAAGTATTTTAGATGGCCATGACTGAGAGAATACCATCAAACAGTGGCGTTATGGTCGATATGATCTTGGAGGCTTTGATGTAAAGTATTGATGGATGACCATGACTGAGAGACATACTATCAAACAGTGGCGTTAAAGTACAGATGGTTGATGTGAACTTGTAAGCTGTGATGTGAAGTATTGATAGATGACCATGACTGAGAGACATACTATCAAACAGTGGCGTTATGGTCGATGTGATCTTGGAGGCTGTGATGCGAAATATTGATAGATGACCATGACTGAAAGATATACTATCAAACAGTGGCGTTAAAGTACAGATGGTCGATGTGACCTTGGAGGCTGTGATGTGAAGTATTGGTGGATGGCCATGTCTGAAAGACATATAGAAGACCTTATCTCATTATACTATAGAGAACTGATTATTTCTTTCGTCATAGTTTCATAGGCCCTGAGTCAGTTTCCCACTTTCGAGGCACTTGTCTACTGCAAATTCCATACAATGTCTCTCGAAAGTGATTTGTTAGATGCAAATAAGTTAAACGTTATCACTTCGAGTTTCATTCACTGAAAGACATGTTTATGATCATTTGATTCCCCAAAGGTAATTTGACACCATTTGTGTATGAGTTAAAATAATTTTTATAAAAGTTAATAACATTGTCACCTTTAATAAAGTCTTACAAGTAAGTTCCCTATAAAATGGTTTGTTAAAGTACAGGTGATTTTTCTTTCATTTTGTACATAGTTAATACTTAATTTTAAAGTTTTACAATCTGTCAAATATACTGTCCCATTAATTTTAAGAGGATACCTGCATAATAAAATATTTAATTATTTACAGAATATTAAATGTTAACCTTTTCAGGTATTTCCTAGTTTCTTTAATATTGCACGAGTAGAAAACTTCACACTTTCATACTATCTGGTGGGTCCGTTCGTATCGTCATTTAGAACGCCTGGAAGGTATGCACATGCACCTCACAGCGTGGACGGTCAAATTGCCGGCTTAACTCCTAGCATTCCAGTGCAAGAACACTGTGTTATCGTTTCTGTAGAGCGGGTTGTGGACTCCCAGGCTGAATATTCCTGCTGTATGGATCACAGTGGGAACGAACTTATGTTCCCATCAAATAATTAAATGGGCTGTAAAAAATGAACATTTCTTTAAACAATGAACTATTGAAAAAGAATAATGAATTTACTTATCTGGGCTATAAATTATAGAGAAGAAGTTGACTTGCCACCTAAAATCACGAAATATACAAAACGTTTGGGTGTTATAAACCAGATTATGAAACTATCTTTAGTTCAAAAGCGTACCCGTATAAGTGTGTATAAAACCTTAGCAACCCCAGTGCTATACCATGGAAGTGAATAATGGACAATAAGAAAATTGGTCGTAATAGATGATATGAAATACGTGATAATAACCGCGGGTTATACCCAATGTGATCATAAAATAAATTAAAAATACTGGAGGAACTCAAAATCGAATAAGCAGTTTGATATACTGTACATGTTGTATCAAATCTGAACCGCAAGATTTCAGGAATGAACTCCTCATATGAATCGGTTATTTCAAAAGGACACGCTGTAAAAAATGTCAACTTTTCGGAAGTAAAATAATTTAACACAATTAATCAAGTATTACTGATGAAATCTGAAGTCCGTACAGATTTTTCACCTTTTGGCGACGTTTCGTGATGATAGTTTGTTCTTCAGCAATGTAGTTTAATAACAGAAGCATTTAAACCTTTTGAAGAACACTTGACTTACGCCTTCCTTCTCTCAAATTGTTCATAAACCATTTTTGATGCAACATTTATAAGGAGAAATGTTTTAGAACCAGAATCCTTCTTGAGGCGTCAGAAACTGCTAAACACCTGAATAATTGTAACAAAGGTGACGACTACATACTGGGTATATCATGGCTACCCTCCACAATTAACTCGTCAGCATCTTTCTCCTTGACTCTGGAAACCCTGGAACGAACTACATTTCTAACAGGGTTTCTCTATCTTGAGTCTAACAGTTTTCTTTCTTCATTTGTATTGCTCTGAAGACAATCTTGGTAGCAAGAACGTAACGCTTCAGCGTACAATATTTTCAACACAACCTGTTATTGTTGTTTGAGTCATCAGTCCATAGACTGGTTTGATGCAGCTTCCATGCCACCCTATCGTGTGCTAAACTTTGCATTTTTTACATAACTGCTGCATCTTACTTCTGCTCTAATCTAACTGGCATATTCATATCTTGGTCTACCCCTATCATTCTTACCTCCCACACTTCTCTCAAAAACCAACTGAACAAGTCCTTGGTGTCTTAAGATGTGTCCTATCATTCTATCACTTCTTCTCGTCAAATGTAGCCAAATTGATCTCCTCTCACCAGTACGGTCCAGTATCCCTTCATTCGTGATTCGATCTATCCATCTTACCTTCAGCATTCTTCTGTAACACCACATTTCAAAAGCTTCTATTCTCTTTCTTTCTGAGCTAGTTATCGTCCATGTTTCACTTCCATACAAAGCTACGCTCTAGACGAAAGCCTTCAAAAACGTCTTTCTAATTCCTACATCAATGCTCCAAGTGATCAAATTTATTTTATTAAGAAAGGCCTTCCTAGCTTTTGCTCGTCTGCATTTTATGTCCCCCTTACTTCTGCAATCGTTAGTTATTTTACTACCCAAGTAAAAATATTCATCTACTTCCTTTAAGACTTAATTTCCTAGTCTAATATTAACTCTGTTCGACTGCACTCCATTACCTTTGATTTGGACTTATTCATTTTTATCTTGTACTCCTTACCCAAGACTCCATCCATGCCGTTCAACAGTTTCTCCAGATCTTCTGCAGTCTCAAATAAAATAACAATATCATCGGCAAATCTCAGGGTATTGATTTCTTCTCCTTCGATTGTGATTCCCTTTCCAAATTGCTCTTTGTTTTCCTTTAATGCCTGTTCTGTATAAACATTGAAAAAGAAGTGGGACAATCTGCAGCCTTGCCTCACTCCTTTCTGGATCGGTGCTTCTTTTTTCAAATAACTGTATTCTTATCACTGCATACTGATTTTCATACAGATTGCAGGTAATTCTTCGTTCTCACTATCTAATCCCGAACTTCAGAATGTCAAATAGCTTTGTCCAGTCAACGTTATCGAATGCTTTTTAGAGATCTACGAACGCCGTGAACACGACCTAATATCCTCAGAATTATATAATGCCATTTAGTGATCGTGAAAGTCTACGTTTTAAATTTTGTGACTCTTGATAACTTTCCACGCCAGATTTTCTTAAAACTTGTGGTTAGGTGAAGGCCACAGCTGCTATCATTCGTTCCCTTATCCTCGTTAAGGACGAATTTGATTTCATCAAAGAGCTTCCAATGAAGAACTATAGAAAAGTAAGCCAGTTAATTAGTCTGAAGCTGGTGCCTCACAAGTAGGTCTATATACTGATACAGGTGTGTTTTCTGTTACAGCGGCTATGGCGGCCAACACACGTGCATCACGTACGACGCAGTCAACCAAGCCTACATTCAAGCCAGGAAACGGATCCGTAAGTACATTCCTCACACCTGAGCAATATGTTAGAACAGCAGTGGCAGTGGTCACAATGTGCGTCTCCGAAGCGCTATTAGCTAGTAAGAGATGCAGTGGTCGCCAGCACAGACATATCCTTACTGCCGACGGATGAGACGACCATTGTATGATCTATTGCAGGGATGGCGAACCTACGACACATGTGCCCTAGACGACACGCGAACACGACTTGAGTAGCACTCCGCACAACATACTAACATATTTTGATGTTTTTAACATGTAATAAATAGGTCGAATATCTAGCAAGAAAACATATTTTAACATTACGCTTTAATTGAAAAAAGTATGTTAAAATTAATTCTATGGTCGTATTTTTTTTTTTAAATTTTACTATAATAAAGGAAAAATGTACCTTTCTTAACACTTACCTGTTTTTAAAAATGTAATTTTCAGTGCTTTTCAAAATAAAATCGTGATACATCCAGTCGAATGGATTTATATGTAATGCAGTCTAATATGCAAATGGAGTCAAATGAGAGGTAACATTATGATTTTATTGAAAAATAACCGATGGAACACTAGACCGTAAAAATGTAATAAACAAGACCTCAATTGACACGCTAGTCGGTAAACGTTCGCCATCCTTGATCTATTGTTTAGACTGCAATGTAGAGATCTGATATATTGTATTTGTTACAATGCAATTATTTTTTAATATTGAGCCATTTGACAACCTCTCATGGACAACCTTGTAAGATGGGCCAAGTATTGTCCACCAGTTCGTCGTAACCTGGCACCTTTCTGTTAAAACACAAGCAGCAGAGACTGGTAGTAGATATACATAATTCTTACAGGAGGAGTTCAAGGGATGAGAGACGTTTTCAATCACCTGGTGGTGGAATAGGAAGTACAACTGAGTGAGGAAAAATTCAAGAGTGCGGACACTTTTTCAGACAGTCGAACATAAATTTATACGAAGGAATTGTCAAGTCATAGAGGCTGAAATAAGCATTCAATGTAGCCTTCGTTCATAGGAACCCGGGTTCTATTCCCGTCTTTGGCTAATTCCTCTTTGTTCGGGGACTGGGTGTTTGTGTTCGTGTTAATACACTTCCCTTCATCTCCCAATCACCACAGAAACGCACATTAGTGAATACAACCTTCCACATAGTGTTGCCATTAGGAAGGGCATTTTGCTGTAAAACTAGGTCAAATTCACATCAAATACTAAGTCTAAAGAATTGGGAAAAGGGCTAACAAGAAAATGAAGAAGTATAAGAGAAATTTTATTTCGTTTACAGGTCGCACCAACACAGAAAGGTCTTATGGCGACCATGGGATAAGACCGGGCTGCGGATGGGAAGGAAGCATCCGTGCCCTTAATCAATGTACAGCCCCAGTATTTGCCTGGTAGAAAAATGGAAACCACGGAAAACCATTTTTCACGGCTTCCGACAGCGGGGTTCGGACCTATAAAATAACTAATAATAAATAATTATAGAATGTTTAGTAATGCTTTCATTTCAGCTTGAATCATACCTATTCGACAGATCGATAGATATATTTATTTGAATTCTCGCTGTTAACAAGTCCTCACTAAAAGTCTTGGCTTACAGCCAATCAGGTTTTCATGTTAATACACGTTCCAGAGATCGGTGTCCGAGAGCCAAAAAAGGAGTTTACATATTGTTAGATGTATTTCCATTAAAATCGGCTAGCAAAATTCCAGATGTGGAGAGAGAAAATGGCATTACCAATCACCTGTTGGACAACAAGAGACTTGTCTTTGTGTGTTTTACTATTCGCCCTACGTCGCACCGATACAGAAAAGATTTGTTTTTGTTTTTTTTACAATTTCCTTTACGCCGCACCAACACAGAAAGGTGTTACGGCGATCGTAGGATAGGACAGGGCTACGATTGTAAAGGAATTGATAGCCCTACAATTCGTCTGGTGTGAAAGTGGGAAACCAGGGAAAATCATCTTCAGGGCTGTCGACATAAGGGTTCGAACCCACAACCTCTCAAATGCCAGTTCACATCTACGTGATCCAAACCACGTGCTGGGTGTTGTCACCAAAGTCTGGACAAACACCATTGTGAAAATTAAATGGCGTATGGCTTTTAGTGCCGGGAGTGTCCGAGGAGATGTTTGGCTCGCCAGATGCAGGTCTTTTGATTTGACTCCCGTAGGCGACCTGCGCGTCGTGATGAGGATGACACATACACCCAGCCCCATGCCAGCGAAATCAACCACTTATGGTTAAAATTCCCGACCCTGCCGGGAATCGAACCCGGGACCCCTGTGACCAAAGGCCAGCACGCTAACCATTTATCCATGGAGCCTAACAACGCCATTGTAACGACAATACGTTCACAAGGACAGATGTTGAGGGCTACTAGCTAGAGCATTCAGCCTGGTGCTCGCGAGCACGAATGCCCCTAAGGTCCTCGTTTAAATTCAATCTCTGTTGAACGAACCGGAATAATTGTGTTAGTACCGAGCGAGTGGCTGTGCGGTTTGGGTCACGTAGCTGTCAGCTTGTATTCGTGGGGATAGTGAGATAGAACCCCACTGCCGGCAGCCCTGAAGATTATTTTCCGTGATTTCCCGTTTTTTGCACCACACAAATGCTGAAAATGGGTCTTAATTAAGTAAGACCACAGTCACTTCCTTCCCCATCGTCGCCATAAGACCATCTGTGCTGATGAAACGAAAAACAAACTGTAAAACGACTTAAAGTGTTATTTTCGATCCGTTGTGTAGTATTTTAGCGACCTCGAGGTTTTTAATTATGCTACCAATACTCCACTAGTCTGCTTTGAAATACATACAATTGGTAATAATGCGGCTGTTGGTGCAGAACTTGAACTGATTGATCCCAATGTTGAAGTCTTTGTTAGAAAAAAAGAGTAATTACAGCCGTTTTTGAGGAGCAGAACATTCCAAAAGTTTCCAAATACTGCAGAGTGTTCCTCTCAAATATCTGACTATGTACGAGACGAGTTACCTATACGTCAAAGCTGCGTCAGTTACGAAATACCTGAAGGCAAAGCAGACGAGATTATCTGATTCACGTGTTCACGTGTGACATCTACAGTAACCTCTGACTGTAGTAAGAGGTAAATTTCTCTTTACTATGAATAAATTCCTATTTATCAATGATTTGTCTGTGAGAAGTTTCCGTCTGTGTCTACCGTTTCGTCATCAGCCATTCTGGACATCACTGAAATTTGAGAAACTTTTAATCTCAAGGACTCCATTAAATTAATGCGTGTTAAAGCTTACTGAAGATGTTCGTTTTGATGGTGAATATGACATTTTTATAAAGGAGAGAAACAACTTTTCCCATTGCGAAAAATCAAATGATCTCACCCATCAAGGGCTGCTAATTTCACATGGCTACCAACCATAATACATAGCCTGCACGGTTGCTATGGTTACACTTCCGTCACACATTTTTTCGCGTCACGTTACACAAAGTTTTGGATGACCCCCGGCCACAAGATATATTTGTGTCAAAAGTCTGAGAACACCTGCAGTAAAGGATATCATTCTATACATTTGTATGTGACTCGACATGAGTGCGAGTTTTCATTTGTACCTCAGTATAACTCACGTACAAGTACAGCGATTGACAATGTGCTATTCACCCAGCCCATTATGTGAGCCACCTGGAACTGTGACAGTTGTCCTACAGTGTGTTTTTCTTGACATAGGCTGTAAACTGAACACTATCTAATCGTCATTTGAACACTAAGGACGCTTGTTACGCAGCCAGTAACGTCACATTTATTTTTTCTTTAAGTTTTTTACGTCGCATCGACACAGATAGATCTTACGGCGACGATGGGACAGGAAAGGGCTAGGAGTGGGAAGGAGGCGACCATGGCCTTAAGTAAGGTTACAGCCCCAGCATTTGCCTGGTGTGAAAATGGGAAACCACGGAAAACCATCTTCAGGGCTGCTGACAGTGGGGTTCGAACCCGCTATCTCCCGAATACTTGATACTGGCCGCACTTAAGCGACTGCAGCTAACGAGTTCGGTCACATTTACTTTAGAGAGAGAGCTCATTCACCTGACAACCGCTCCTATTAGAGAATCGAAATGTTCGGCCTCCCAATCAGTTCATATGAACATTATTTCTTTTCTCTTTTGTTTCGATTAAAGCGAAGTTAGAGTTATGAATCAAAACTGAAATTTTCAACCATCAAGGGCAATGACTTTCTCCTTCTGATTTTATTGGAGGAAGAAAATCCAGTACATAGAATTTCAAGTGGGGAGGTACAAATGGTGTCTAACAATCGCCAATGAATGTTTCAACCCAGAGTCCGCTATCGTATGGATTATGATGGCCGGGATAGTTTTTTATTTTTAAGAAGTTCAGAGTCTCTTAAGGAATTGTCCCTCCAGCGCTAATCATAATCACAATCAGTGACCTACCCGTTTATCACAAACTTGTTTCCGAGATTCTCAGTCCATGGCCTTTTTCTCATCGCACACTCATCGAGGCTGTCGTACATATTCTTATCCTACAGTGGTATCAGTCACCACACCCGTACCTTCGCCCAGTCGATGACAACAATATCAGCTCATCTTGTGAATCCATTTGTGGAAATACAGCCAATTTCTTCATAAATCTCCAGTTTTCGTTGTTTACGGTGCCTTTTAGCAAACATTGTGGAAACTGTATTGTATCGATTGATTCCCATC
Organism: Anabrus simplex; assembly: GCF_040414725.1. Lineage (NCBI taxonomy): Eukaryota > Metazoa > Arthropoda > Insecta > Orthoptera > Tettigoniidae > Anabrus > Anabrus simplex. The sequence goes on from NC_090265.1 coordinate 787,863,111, forward strand.
AGCTCTCCCTTACAACAGAACTGTACATAAGGTAAGGTTTGGAACTCGTAGCATCTTCTTCAATGGAATATATTAAGGCTCCTTCCAGGAAGAGATGAACTTGGATAACATTGTAGTTCATTTTATTGTTTAAGTGTGCATGACATACCTCTGTTATTTCTGGTCTAAGCGTTTCCTTTCTTCCAGTGGGAAAATAATACTACTTCCTTACCCTTGTATGGTGATATGGAGAAACTTCTAAAGGAATATTCACGGAGCACTTTTGGGTCGAGCTTGGGGATAGGGTTTTCGAGATGTGCAACTTGATCCTTGTTAGGCGGCAAGCGTCGAAGGCAATGGGTTATTTAAGTACGAAGTTCTCTAGTGGCACCTTAGTGATACGGAACCAGAAATAATGTCAGAGATTTACTGCAGTATTTAAGAAAACACTTTCAGTCACTCCGGTGTCTCTGCAGACTATATTTGTTTAACGAAAAGTAAAGCCTTTCATAACATAACCTGCCAAGGCATTTAACAAGTTAATTAAGATACGAAACCACAGGGAATACCTGGCTAATTTAATGAATTGAATGTCGTCTGAATGGCAGGACTTCCTGATCTCGGAATGAGACCTCAGTCCTGGAGTGTTACATCAGTAAATAAACATATGTAATCATTACCTAACACCAAACACCTGCTGAAGGCGTTGTTGTTCTATTCTACTCACTGATAGCGACACAAGTACTAGATAAGCAGCGCGAGGTACATTTATAACTATCACGGAACGGCTTTGAAAAGGAAGCAGCATCCAGAAAGGAGTGAGGCAAGGCTGTAGTTTGCCCCCTCGTTTACATTGTTTATATAGAACAGGCTTGAAAGGAAACCAAAGAGGTATTTGGAAAAGGAATCACAATCCGAAAGAGGAAATCAAAACCCTGGGACTTGCTGACGGTGTTGTTATTTTATCTGAATCTGCAAAAGATCCGGAGAAATTGCTGAATGGTATGGACAGCGTCTTGGATAAAGTGTACAAAATGAAAACAAAAGTAATGGAGTGCATTCGAATGTAGTTAGGTTATGCGCGAAATATTAAATTTACCGAGTGAGTTGGCTGTGTGGTTAGGGTCACACAGCTGTGAGCTTGCATCCGGGAGATAGTTAGTTCGAACCCGGCTTCCAGCAGCCCTGAAGATGGTTTTATGTGGCTTCCCATTTTCACACCTGGCATATGCTGGGGCTGTACCTGAAATAAGGGCACGGCAACTTCCTTCCCACTCCTATGCCTTTCCTACACCATCGTTGCCATAATACTTATCCGTGTCGATGTGACGTAAGCCAATTGTAAAGAAAAGAATTAAAACTGAAGTCTTGAAGTAGGTAGATGAATATTGTTACTTGGGTAGTAAAATAATTGATAATGGCAGAAGTAAGGAGGACATAAACTGCAGACTGCCACAAGAGAGGAAGGGCCTTCCATAGAAAAGAAATTTGTTCTCTTCGAACATTGATATAGGAATTAGAAACATGTTTTTGAGGACTTCCATCTGGAGCGTGGCATTGTTTGGAAGTGAAACATGGACGATAACTAATTCATAAAGAAGGAGAACAGAAGTTTTTGAAATGTGGTGTTATTTAATAATGCTCAATGTAAGATGGGTAGATTGAATCAAGAATGAAGATATATTGAACTGAGTTGGTGAGAAAAGAACGGTTTGGCTAAATTTGACTAGAAGTAGAGATAGAATGATGGGACGCATCTGAAGACATCCAGGACTTGTTCAGTTGGCTTTTCAGGGAAGTGTAGGCGGTAAGAACGGTAGCGGTAGAGCAAAGTATGGTTATAACAAGCAGACTGCAGTAGACGTAGGAGGTAGTAGTTAGGTAGAAATTAAAAGTTCAGCACAGAATAAGGAGGCATGAAGAGCTGCATCAAACCAGTCTATGTAGTGACGACTCAAACAACAACATTCATGGAATTGATGTCCTGGAATGTGTTAGACGACGCTGAGTGCGTCACGGGTGAAGTAAGAGTAACCACAGTGATGAAAATATTCGAGGTTAGCCAGGTACTTATCTACTTTACGTAACTGACGTATTTGGAAAGTTCTAGTCTAGATCACAATCTTAACTCCTGATAGAAGAAGTAGTTCAATGGCTGTGCACTCGTTGAAATGTTACGGTCTGGATACCTTATAATATTTGTTTATGCAGAAGTTAAGGATCTCGAACTTCTCTTACATTAACCACATTCTTCATGATTATGATAATGGCGCATCATCATCATACAGTAAGGGCTAAGCCTTGTCGCTGTAATCGTTCTTCTCTCAGTCCTCCTGAGACTTCCTTGTAGTCTTTACATCCCGTCAAGTTTATCATCTTCGAAGTATGTCTTCCTTGGTCTTCCTCTTCTTCCCTTTCCTAGTATGTTTCCTTCAAGTACGTTTACTAGGAAGTCATTATGTCTTAGGATATGACCTACAAGTTTTAACTTTCCTCTTTCAATATCCTTTATCAGTCTCCGTTGCTCATTAACTTCGTTTAGAACTTCTCCTTTCATCTTTTTTTTATTTTATTTTTTTTATTTTTGAATCCAGCATGCCCTTATCACTTTCCTCCAAAGCCACATTTCGTTTGTTTCCAGTGAATCCCTTTCCTTTCTTCCAGTAGTCCAGCTCTCACAACCGTAAAGTAGTACACTCCAGATAAAGGATTTTACAAAAGCCTTTCACTAAACTTATATGGGTATTTGTTAAAATATACTTCGTTTATTTTGAAAGGCCTATTTAGCAAGAGTTATACTTCTTTTGATTTTCTTGGTGCATCTATTGTCTTCAGTTATAACGCTTCCTAACTAACAGAAGTTTTGCACTTGTTCTATTTTTCAGTTTCCTATTCTTATGTCTGTATTAATTTCCCTGCCTGCTCACAACTAAAATTTTGGTTTTCTTACTATTGATTTTAAGTTTGTAATGTTCCAATGTATCGCACAGAAAAGTCAATATTCCTTCTCACAGGAAATGTCATCAGCAGATATAATACTGTGGATTCTTTTCCCTTCATCTTTATTCCTTTAGCCCTTTCCTTTAAAAGGGGCTGCCTGGCCGAGGTGGTAAAGGCGTGCTCGGTTCGCCCGGAAGGACGTGGGTTCGAATTCCCGTCAGGAAGTCGTAAAATTTAAGAAACGAAATTTCCACTTCCGGAGGTGCATATGGCCCTGAGGTTCACTCAGCCTACACCAAAAATGAGTACCTGGGGGGCAACGGCGGCCGAGCATAGAGCTAACCGCTCTACCCCATCACGTGCCGCGGTTAACAATGGTGGAAGCCTTTACCTTCCACTCCTCCAAGGGCCTTCATGGCCTGTACGGAGGTGTCTTTGTTCTTTCCTTTAAAACACATATTACTTCTTCAATAAACAAAGTGAAAAGGTATGGTGGAGTGGACAACCTTGCCTCACTCCTTTCGTAATACTTGTCATTCTTGTACTTCCATTCTCCACTACATTTCTACACTGGTTCTTGTAAATTAATCAGGTGATTCTCCTGTCGTCCCAGTCAGTTCCTACTTTCCTCATACACTTAAACAATAGTTCTCAATGTATCATGTCAACAGCTTTGTCTAAGTCAATGAATGCTATAATGCCGCATAAGACATTTAATGTGCATTCGCAGTGAAAATCATGCAACATAATATATTGACTAAGTAGGCCTACATTCTGTATGTAATTATATAACTGTACATTATAACGGTCGTTGGTAAAAACAAGTAATTTATGGCGTAGGAATCACCATGGATTCTGAAGTAATGTGGGTTACCGAGATATACGTGACCAAGTCCATCGTAATATAAGTTTGAATTAATGGAAACACTACGTTCCACGTCACTCACACGGAGAGGTTGTCATGTGGTCTTTCTTTCTTTCCGTCTTTCTCTCTTTGTCTTTCTTTCTTAAACTGTTTACCCTTCGGGGTTGGATTTTCGTCGGACTCAGCGAGAGATCCCACTTGTACCTCCTCAAGGGTAGTGTCCTGGAGCGTGATACTTTGGGTCAGGAATACAACTGAGAGCAAGACCAGTACCTCGCCTAGGCGGCCTCACCTATCATGCTGAACAGGGGTCCCTGGACAGTAGATTAAGAAAGAAATACATGTAAACATGTACTGATATTGTAAATATTTTAAAAAGAACAACAAATAATAAATTATTTGATGTAATCTAAAAACATTAATATTGTACCAAAACATGAAACTAAAAGAAAAGAAAAATGAAAAAAAAATTGAACGCGGAAACTTCAATTCCCAATGTGCTACCAACTACGCCTCGGAGAAAAGTCGGAAGTATTTGCGTTTCAGGATCGATTTTAAACGTTAAATTTTGAACAAAATAAGGCCCATTGGCAAAAAGGCTTGAATAGGGCTAAACTATTTTTAGTGAAGGGAAAATCCTCTAAATGTGAACACTTTTCTAGAAAACCACATGACGACCTTCCCCTGTCAGCCTCGTGGCCATGATTATTAAAGCGTCAAATCTACATAGTCTGACGCCGTGGTCAGCCGGTTGGAGTCCCGTTGGTGGAGGGTAGGAGAGGTGGTGGTATACAGTTTCTAACCACTAGACTGTATGCTGAAAATCCTGGATTCATTTTCAGACCTCTCTGTAATGTTCATATGGAGTGAGAGCATATAACGCTGTTGTTGGTGATTCCTCCGCCGGATGGGGACGTAAAGCCTTGGGTAGACCCCTTGGTGCTATTCGAGAGGAGTCGGCTATGTGCCGACACCGCGTTTCAACATCTCCCTTCCTACCATCATTATATCACGTTATTCATTTCATCTCATGTCCGGCTCCATGGCTAAATGGTTAGTGTGCTGGCCTTTAGTCTCAGGGGTCCCAGGTTCGATTCCCGGCAGGTTCGGGAATTTTAACCATCATTGGTTAATTTCGCTGGCACGGGGGCTGGGTGTATGTGTATCATCATCATTTCATCCTCATCGCGGTGCGCAGGTCACCTACGGGAGTCAAATCAAAAGACCTGCACATGGCGAACCGAACATGTCCTCGGACACTCCCGGCGCTTAAAAGCCATACGCCATTTCATTTCATTAACTCCTCCGCTGAGGTTGACGTCAGGAAAGGCAATCCGGTCTTAAAAACTCGCTACGAATAATCATAACACTTCATCCCCAACCCAGTAGAGAAACGAGACAAGAGATGGTCTGGACATTAAGAGGTGTCTGGTCAGCACGACGAATCCTCTCGGCCGTTATTCTTGGCTTTCTAGACCGAGTCACACTTCATTTAATTTCTTTTTAGAAAATTTGTTTATTAACAGAGTAATTTTCTCCCAGGGTGCCAGTATAGTAGATGAGATTGAAACATGGCGCAGAACTCGCAGTTGCCATCAACAGTATTCTGTAAGAAATGAGTCATCTCCCGGATGAAACTATATTTTCAAGATTTGTTGTCGACTGCTGATCATTGGTTTGTTAACAGTCGTTTGACGCTACTGTTTGACCCTACTACAAATACTGTATCGCTACTCATTCTAGAGGTTACAGCTCCGCAAATGCTACGCGACCCGCCCTTTCGTGCATCAGTAAATCAATCCGTCATGTGCATTTAGGGCAGTCGCACAGGTGGCAGATTCACTATCACTTCTTTACCTCAAATTTTCTTAAATGATTTCAAAGAAATTAGGAATTTATCGAACATTTCCCATGATAAATTGGTCCAGTCCATAATTCATCTTCCCATAAATGAATATTTGCCCCTACGTTTCTCTTGATTTCGAAATTTATCACTCCCACCTCTAAAAGCTCCACTCAATTTTATTCCTTGTCATCTCTCCACTGACAGTTCGGAACATACCGCTTAGTAGAGCAGCTCGTCTCCTTACTCCCAAAACTTCGCAGCCCAAAGTTTGCAACATTTTCATAACACTCCTCTTTTGTCGGAAATCACCGAGAACAAATTGTGCTGCTTTCCGTTGTATATTTTCCAGTTCTCGTATCAAGTGGTCCTAGAACCATATTCTAAGTATTAATGTCTTGCGAGAGACATAACGCCATCTCCTTTTTATTCTTACTACAATACTTAAATACTCTCATAACCATGTGAAGAGATCTGTAACCTTCATTAACAAACTCGTTATTGTGACTACACTAATGAATGTATTTCCTTATATTAACACTTATAGTTCTGTGGAGTAGTCGTTAGTCTGATTAGCTGCCACTCCCGGAAGCCCGGGTTCGATTCCCAGCTCAGACACGAAATTTGAAAAGTGGTACGAGGGCTGGAACGGGGTCAACTCTGCCTCGGGAGGTCAACTGAGTAGAGGGGGTTCGATTCCCTCCTCAGCAATCCTTCAAGTGGTTTTCCATGGTTTCCCACTTCTCTTCAAGGCAAATGCCGGGATGGTACCTAACTTAAGGCCACGGCCGCTTCCTTCCCGCTTCCTTGTCTGTCCCTTCCAATTTTCCCATTCTCCCATCAAACCCCTGTTCAGCATACCAGGTGAGGCCACCTGGGTGAGGTACTGGTCCTCCTCTCCAGCTGTATGCTCCAACCCAAGGTCTCACGCTCCAGGAAACTGCTCTTGAGGCGGTAGAGGTGGGATTCCTGGCCGAGTCCGAGGGAAACGAACAACCCTGGAGAGTAAACGGATTAATAAAGAAAGGACTTATAGTGTTCCGTATGATATAGGGCCTACTTTCCCCCACCAACAGTGTAATTAAAACTGGGAGGACGTTTCCTCTGGTAAAAGTACAGTCCTCATCCCGAGGTGTTGCAGCTGTCTTCAGGAGGTGAGCTGCATGTACCATTTCAGCCACATGCCAGCCCTTCCGCCATTCTCAAATCACTGGCAGTATTGGGTATCGAATCCGTGCCTTCGAGGCGGCCAGCTAATCGTGCTAACGGAGGTGGACTCTATCTTGGTAGAACTTACAACCTGACTCTTCACCCTATTTACCATCCTGCCATTTTCTACGATACATCTCACCCCATTGTCGAGGTATTGTTGCAGTCGCTCACAATCCTGTATCTTATTCATTACTGTATACAGTCTGAAAAAATTCATCTCTAATTTCAGTCGTTTACTCATATATTTTATATATATAAGAAAATTACCCGCCCCCTCCCCTTGCAGCGTATCGTTAGGTTATGTGACTTGCTCTAACCCAAAGTCACGTTAGATACACTAATTCTTCACCTGGTTATGTCACTGGAATATATTAAGTAGTTCAGAAATTATAGGCATGTCAAAACTCGCTTGGTCGACTTTCTGGAATGGTATCTTAGTAACTAGACCGAAGTTGTAGACGTATTTATGTCTAAAATCTTTCTAGGCCTCACAAACCTAGTACTGTCGTGGTCGAAAAGGGACATGAGATGACCAATGAAGGTCGGCTAGAAAGTGATGGTGCTTCGACTATGCTGCCACCCCTTATTCTGCAGAATAAATTGGTAAGCTGGTACAATATAATGTACCCATCCGAGCCCGTTTCTGGCCTCCTTTCTTCTTCCTCTTCTTCTTCTTCTTGTACCATATCCTCATTGATGTCGGCTGTCATCAGGGCGATCTGATTCTTGTTCTCAGCAACTCGGAAAAGAGTGGGGCCACTGAGCCCACACCATTCTCGTAGATTCCCCTACTTCTTCTTCCTTCAATTTTTCGTTGTACGATAAGCTGAAGGAGTCTATATTTATCATTTCGAAATATATAGCCAAAGTACTCAAGTTTTTATTTTATTTTTGATGTTGTGCATGATCTCTATCGCTTTGTTCAGGTGTCGGAGTGCTTCAGAGTTACGTATTCTGTCTACCCATGATATTCTGAGCAGGTGTCGGTAGCACTACATCTCAAAGGATGGAAGTAGTTTGGTGGTGTTCTCTGTTAGAGTCCAAGTCTCAGCACCACAAAGCAAGACAGAAAATACATAACACCGAAGTAAACGGAGACGGAGATTGGTCTGAAAGTCCCTGTTACAGAGAAGTTTGCTCATTCTTTTGAATGCAGCCCTTGCTTGTTCAATCCGAGACCTAATTTCAACAGCATTGTTCCAGTGCGCTGCCGAGATACTTAAAGCGCTGGACATGCTCCTGTGATATTCCAGCTACTGTCAAGTTAACAGGTTGAATGACATGTTCGCTTATGACCATTCGTGTTTAAACGCAGACCTGCTGCGGCACTGTGTTCAACCACACAGTTTGGTAATGTCTGCTGATCTTCAGCAATTGTTGCAAGCAAAACAATATCATCTGCATATCCCAGATTATTTATTTTGATTCCATTAAGAACGATGCCTTCCTGTTTTCCATCTAGTGATTCAGAAAATACCTTTCCAGAGTAAACACTGAACAGGAGTAGAGATAGAACACAGCCTTGTCTCACTCCTTGCTTTAATTCAATGGCACAAGTGTTTGTGCTGTCAACCTTAACTGATGCGGTCCTTTACCTCTCGATATTAGTGTGTGCCACCTTTTTGGATTCGCCGCGAGATCTTCTGTTGATCACATGAGTAGCAGAAGGTTCGACAGTGCTGGACTTTCACTTTCTGGACCATTCAGCTTCACTCAGAACAGATTTCTTGATCCGCTCTATCGGTTTGAGCGCCTTTCATCAATTTCCACTTGGATAAGTCGCTGGTTGTAACGCAATGTTACGCTAAATATACTAAAACTTGTTTACACTCTCACCGACATTTTTATTAAACAGGAGCGTGTTTTTAAGTAAGTGCCGTTTTGATATAGAAAAAAGTAATGCAATTTTTAAACAGTTTCTTTTTACATGTAAGCCTGTACCTTATACTACCTTTGAACGTAAGTTCCAGGCACATTAAGGCACTTGTCATATTTTGAAGCCAGCTTATGAATTCCATCGGCATAGTAATCTGCCGGATGTGCCAGCCACTGCCGCGTGGTCATCGTCATCGTCGTGACGTTGACTTCCTAAATGCTTTTCCAGGCGCAGGAACAAGTGGTAGTCACTAGACACTTGGTCACGACTATACGGAGGATGATCAAATTGTCCCCAACCAAATGAAGCGATAAGGTCTCGGGTTCCATTAGCAGTGTGAGATCTCACATTGTCGTGAAGCAAAAACAAAATACCCCTTGTGAGTATGACAGCCCGTTTGTTTTCTATTGTGTGAGCACAACTTTCGATAATCTGACGCTATTTCATAAAGAACACTCCTCAGGTAACTCATAACGTAATGACAAAATCTTAAGGCATCTGTTTTATCGAACCTTTGCATCAACTTTTTGCATCAAGTCTTCAGTATTGACAGAAGGTCGTCCACAATGCTTGTCGTCATGGACATTAGTACGGCCTTCTCTAAATACCCATTTTCTTACCATTCCTTTGCTTCTATTGTGTTCTCCGTACACTTAACTAACCTGCCGGTGAATTTCAACAGCATTTACGCCTTTTCCATTTAAAAATTGAATCACAGAGCGTACTTCACACTCGGCAGGACCGTTAATTTTCAATACGCACAAACAAACATAAATACGGGGTGTTGCTTCCGTAATGGCATTCATGGCTAGCCTACAGATGTACGACTGAGCGCGCATGTTCTGAACGATGATCGAAGCGCTGCAGCGGCCATATTTAAAATGGTTCTTACTTAAAAAGGACATACTTTGTACCAGTATTCTTAAAATCTCAGGAATAGAACCATATTTTGGGCGGTTAGGCCGTGTTTCGCCCAGATGTGCCATGTGGGTTCATCAGATGGATAGGCACGCACCTCTGAGACTCTATTTATCAGTGACAGGCCAACTACGTGCTCACGCCGTGTTAGCAAATATGGATTGCTAACCTGTTTAAGGAGAAGTGAACTCTCCGTTTTCAAAAATATGTACTTCACATGGAAATACAATTCCAAAAATGGCTTTCACGGCCGAAGATTTCAAAATCTCAGGGCGAAACTCTGCAGACGCACACGGCCTAGCCTGATTATATTCCTGATATTTTAAGATATTGTATTAGTATTCTTCGTAGACAACGTGTGCAATCGCATAGACTCCCCAGATTGATTCGCCACACTCTCCCCACTCCCCACTCGCCACACCTAGACACTCACTGGGAGACTCATCCTCAGTGTTGCCAACTTAGGCGTTTTACCCCTAAATTTAGGGGGATGTAATCGTCCGAGAGGGAAAGTTGGGGGATACAAGAGTCAGGGTAATTTTAGGCATGGAATTACTTTTTGAGGAATTTTGAGGAGCTATGGGGATGGCAAAATCATTATTTATTTATTTCGCTGCTACAGCATGCTAGTGTGTCTATTTTATCTTGAGGTTTAATATTTTCGCTGTTTGCCAGCCCGCCTCAGATACTGCAGTTAATCATGCAACGTCATGATTTGCTCTTCTAGCAGCTCTAAATGTACGAACCGTTCACGTGTCTTGAAATTCCCTCTCCTTATTTCTTTTAAGAACGCAGCAGCTGCCTTATTCTCTTCTTTATTTTTCTGTTTGTGTTTACTACTATCAAAGAGGTGTATTGATATGCAATCTACTGCTTTAATTTATTATAACTACCGATACGTCATAATATTAGAGACATGCACATCTCTCGCCTTCTCTTTCTGTCCCTCCTCCTCGGTAACCGCAGCAGCATTCATTTATTTTGGTAGATGTCTAGGGGAATCGCAGATTTCGGGTCTCGCACATAGTTCATTGGTCCTTTGGCAGCGTAAACGTCACTAGTAGACTAGTAGTCATCATCATGTAGGAGGGAAATCCCGGCAATACGTGAACGTAGCAGTCTGATAACGTAACTCGAAGCAGTTTTCGGTATAATAATAATATCGTCCCTTTTCTGCCAAAACGGCGAATGTTACAATGCTCTTCCTATCCATTATTTCCCTTAAGACTGGTCACGCCTTACAGCTATATATTGACATGCGGTCCATCAGAACAATTTTCGTTGAGTTCATTTTCTTATGCGCCTGTGTAAAGAAAAATGAACCTTAAATACATCGCACTCTAGGAGTGGGTAAATGTCATGCAAACATACATTCCTTCACTATGGTACAGTAAGGTTCATTTTCCTTAACACACGCAGATAGGAAAATGAACTCAACGGAAATTGTTCTGATGGACCGAATATCAATATGTGGCTGGAAGGCGTGACCAATTTTAAGGGAAATAATGGATAGGAAGAGAATTGTAACATTCGCCGTTTTGGCAGAACAGGGACGATATAATTTCGAGTGCCTGTTTCTATTCGAATGCAGCCCTTGTAAGACAGACCCTCCGATGAGGGTTGGCGGCATATGCCATGTGTAGGTAACTACGTGTTATTGTGGTGGAGGATAGTGTTATGTGTGGTGTGTGAGTTGCAGGGATGTTGGGGACAGCACAAACACCCAGCCCCCGGGCTATTGGAATTAACCAATGAAGGTTAAAATCCCCGACCCGGCCGGGAATCGAACCCGGGACCCTCTGAACCGAAGGCCAGTACGCTGACCATTCAGCCAACGAGTCGGACAGAAGAAGGGATAGAATGGTAGGTTTTGAGTGAAGTGTGGGCGGTAAGAGCGGTAGGGGTGGACCGAAGTATGAATATGACAATCAGATTAGAACATTGGTAGGATGCAGCAGTTACGTAGAAATAAAAAATTTAGAACAGGAGAACAGGATAGGGTGGCGTGAAGAGCTGCAACAAACCAATCTATGAACTGATGACACAAACTACAACAGAGAAAAAAGGAAAGGAAAATACAGAGGAAAATATGAGGACCATTGATAATGGAGGAAGGAGAGTTTAGACATAGGAAGAATAAAGATCTACACAAGGACGAAGAAAATGAAAGGATGTCAGGCATGACCAGGAGAGGAGAATGAAATTTGTGGTTACATAATGAAGATGAATAACAGCAGATTGAGGAGAAAACAAGTGTTTAACCATGGCAACGAGGAGTAAAAAAAAATATGACAGACATGGAAATAACAGACGATATAATACAAGGCAGAAAATCTTTCAGAAGGTTGATACAAAATGTCAAGGGTTTTCACGAGAAGCAGAAGAGGAAAGATAATAACATCTGGACACGAGAGAGGTGTAAACAGCAAAGTAAAAGGATGAAGAACTATTGGAAGTCAAGGAAAGAAAGCTCAAAATGAATGCATAGAGTTACTTTCCGCGTTCCTTGGACGGGTAAAATCAAAAATAAGATGTTATCACATAAACTCCTCTCGTCTGCATTCTTCGACAGGTAGTGTATAAACAGACCTAACCATGTGTGACTCCAAATTTCTAGCTACGTCGCCTGCATTACCATAGTCATACGAGCCTGTTAATTGCTTGCCGTCTCGCTAATATGAATGGTATCAGAGTAAAAACTTGAACGTGCGATGGTGATACAAATATGGTAAAACCTGTAGTAAAAAGCAGGTAATAACCCGCTGACGTTCACACCAGGAAAGTGACAGCTGCTCTATACATCACTCAGTTTAGAGCTTACATAACACATGACAGGGATCTACCTGCTTCCTGAACATAACCAGTACTACTACTACCATTACTCCCATAGTACTTAGCTTTCGAATCCGCCTGGAATTGCTGGTATTTGACGAATTCGTGTCACCAGCTTCCCCAGTAAGCCACAGAGCACTACACTTCAACGCCTTGGTAATGATGTAAGGCAATGAAAAGACATTAAATAAATAAATAATCATTAATTAATTAATGAACAGACGAATTAATTAATTAATTAATCAGTTAATGAATTAATGAACAGATTAATTAATCTAGTTAATCTGAAATTATATAAGTTAAAAAGCAAGATAGGAAAATTCTCCAGAAAAGTTATGGTCCTTCGAGAGAAAATGGAATGTGGATTAACAGGAGAACAGCGGATCTCTACTCATTAACTGACAGGTTCACTGATGCCGTACACAAGAGACACTTGAATTTCTATGGCCTGATCTATGGAATGGACAGCGACAGACTCACCAAAAGAATATGTACGGTAAAAGGTCAAAATAAACTGGCTAGAAGAAATTAAGGCGGACCTTGAAGAAATTAATACCACGGACGACATCATAGAATATCGTGTAACCTTCATTTCGATAGTAGCCAAGCACAAATTCATGGAGAAACCTAAAAATAAAACTGGTAGGAAGTGGTCCGCAGAACGCAAGATGCAACACAGTGCATTCATGAATAGATTTTGGGAGGATAAGAAGGCGAAAACCATCAAGCCTACGAACAAGTTCAGACGCTCACTTTTAATGGGTATAACGAAGAAATAATAATAATAATAATAATAATAATAATAATAATAATAATAATAATAATAATAATAATAATAATAATTGTTGTTGTTTGACGTCGCACAAAAGACAACATTATGCCCCGAATGAGATGTTTTATCGCACCATGTGTGCGTGAGGAGCATCATACAGGACATCAGACGAATCTGGGATGAATGTTGTATTTCTTCTACAACATTCGACCCTGATTTGTCTGATGTCCTCTCTGATACTACTTGTTGTCGTCAGCTTCCACTTGAAGCGATGTACTACCATACGGCGAGCCACCTGGTGACGAACGAGCGTACCAATACAATTCTCCAGCAGTAAAATATACTTAAATTCAAACCCTCATAATTGTAGAAGACTTCCTCGTGTACAGTCGAGATTTTCTTCTGAAGACGCGGAGCAAAGTTCTCTGCGAAAAACCCATATCGTGTCTATTATTATTATAATTATTCATCGAGGTTTTGACCTAGTACAAAAGCTCAGAAAAACCAACATAGTCTTTGGAGCACCCGAACTACGCAGCTGTCTGCCTGGTTACAAACAGAAAAACAGCTTCTTCCAGGCAGTGAGTGTAATAGGAAGTTCTACATAGATTTCAAACATGAGTGGAAAGATGCAGACGCAATTTACAGAACTGGGTATATCTGGACGATGACGAAACCGCATTATGTATATGAGGAGAAACCCAACCATGAAATATGTTACTACTTTGGCTTCTCTAACTTGCACCCAGGAAGATTTAACCTATGATTCGGATGAGGTTCTGCAAGCACCGGAGGTGGAATTCAGTGTGCCACTCTTAGATGTGTATTGCGTTTCTCTGTTCATACATGACTCTCTCTCAATCAACCAATCAATCAATCAATCAATCAATGATCTGCATTTTGGGCTGTCGCCAAGGTGGCACATTACCTAGACATTTCTTAAATATTTTCAAACAACTGGGAAATTTATCAAACATTTTCTTTTATAATTTATTCCAATCCCGTATTCCTCATCATGTAAATGAATATTTCGCCCAATTTTTATTCTTGAATTACAACTTTAACTACCTACTTTTAAAAACTCCGCTCAAGCTTATCCGTCTACTAATGTCATTCTCTTTCTCCTCTGACAGCTCGAAACATACCACTTAGTCTAGGAGCTCGTCTCCTTGCTCCCAAGTCTTACCAGTACAAAGTTTGCAACATTTTCGTAACGCTACTCTTTTGTCGGAAATCACTCAGAACAAATCGAGCTGCGTTTCCTTGGATTTTTTCCACTTCTCAATTCAAGTAATCCTGGTGAGGGTCCCATACATTGGAACCATACTCTAGTTGGGGTCTTACCAGAAACTTATATGCCCTCTTCTTTACATCCTTACTATAACCCCTAAATACGCTCATAACCATGTGCAGAGATCTGTACCCTTTATTTACAATACCATTTATGTGATTATCCCAAAGAAGATATATCCTTATATTAACACCTAGGTACTTACTGTCATCCCCATAAGGAACTTCACCCCCATGAACATACTGTTTAAAACTGAGAGGACTTCTGCTATTAGTGAACTCACAACATAACTTTTAACCCAGTTCATCATCATACCATTGCCTGCTGTCCATCTCACAACATTGTGAAGGTATTTATGCAGTTGCTCACAATCTTGTAACTTATTTATTACTCTACACAGTATAACATCATCCGTAAAAAGCCTTATCGCTGATTCCACTTCCTTATTTATATCATTTATATATAGGGAAATATAAAGATCCAATAATACTGTCTTGAGGAACTCCAATCTTAATGATTAAAGGATCAGATAATGCTTCACCTGCCCTAACTCTCTCTTAGTTCTATTTCCTACACAAATAGCCACCCATTTAGTCACTCTTTTGTCTAATCCAATATTTATCTGCAAGGGAGATGAATTACATTTCGATAATAAATGAAATTAAATTTGATATGTCAGGAACATACAATAACATGTGCTAATTATATTTTAAGCCACTATAAACGCTGCTGTAGTTTGAACCACAAGTCTCTGTTGTGTGTTACAGAGGTGGCTCAGCCAAAAACCCACATGTGGAAGACGGAGGAGATCGCCACAGTGGGCGAGCTGTTGCTGGACATCTCCATCAACCTCGCCAAGACGTAAGTACTTCTGTTTATTTTACATGAATATTTATTTTATTTATTTGACTTTAGCAACAGTCTTCTTCAGATGCACAGTACAAAGCCACTGTTATTAGCCTACGTACTACAATCACACAACCTACCATACGTCACCAACCACACGAGACAATCACCGGTATTCAACAGGTAATCTCTGCATGCAATTTTAAAATTTTTTGTTGAGTTCCTGACAGCAGCTGCAAGTGAATTCCAAAGTCGTGACCCAGCCACAACGAAGGATCTATTATACATTGAAGAGTGGTTGATGGGAATAGCAAGGGAAGTGCCAGATCGAGTGTTACAATTATGGAACGAGGATAATAAATGCTATTTTGAAGACATGTTTTTGGGTAGATTTTTCTTCAGAGTTCCATAAATCAACGTAAGCATGTGAAACTTCCTTCGCCTACTTGTGAAGCTAGGGGTTAAGTGTCATTCATAACTCAGGTTAAAAGCAAATCGATGATCAGAGTTACGTCCTATGGCTGGGGGTCACTAGAAAATTTGTGTAACATAACGCGACAAAATATGTGATGGAGGTGACGTCACATTATTCTTTACCGTAGGCCTTGGTCGCCAAAGATGCTGCGGCTGTGGATTTCTATAAATACAGTGTGTACCGACAGTGACGTCACATTAGTCGTTACCGTAGGCCTTGGTCGCCAAAGATGCTGCGGCTGTGGATTTCTATAAATACAGTGTGTACCGACAGTGACGTCACATTAGTCGTTACCGTAGGCCTTGGTCGCCAAAGATGCTGCTGCTGCAGATTTCTATAAATACAGTGTGTACCGACAGTGACGTCACATTAGTCGTTACCGTAGGCCTTGGTCGCCAAAGCTGCTGCTGCTGTGGATTTCTATAATTAGAGGGTGTTGATATAAGACAGATTTGATAGGTTCAATTCACTTGTTTATTTTTGCTTTTTTTACAAAATATTTTTATTTTAGGCGGATTAGAACCCGTATATACTGTTAAAATTTGTCGAGTTCACTTTTATTTCGGAGGGAGTTTGACCCGCCCCCTAACCTTCCCCCTGAGCACGGCCTTGATATCGGCCAGAAGACCTCTACACGTAATACTGGCGGGATCGCAAAAGAAAAGGAGTTGGCCAAGGGAGGTCAGATAGAGTAGATGAAAGTAAGGAGCCTGGCAGAAGTGCAAGAAATGTCAAGACCCAGGTAATCGACCCGTGGTCGCCAACCCACGCTCTCAAGCTAATAGCCCCTGCGGCCCCTTTTAGCGCCTCCTGTGACAGTCAAGGGTTCTCTACCGCCGCCACCCTCGGGAGGAACGTTAAACACAAGCTCAGAGTGGTGACTGATGGAAGAGCAGTTTCGTGATCAATGAAGGCTGACAATTTATGGAGAGCAATTCGAATTAGCAGAGCGTACTTAGAAACAGTTTAACTCTAAACAATCTGGTTTGATCCCTCTCGCTTCAGCGACTCCAGTATCAGACCTGCCTCGTGCTGATTCATCTTCATGTCGCTAGTTTCTCCAATTCATCCAACCGTTAGCTAGTCAGTGACTTGGCGAGACTTGAATCGCTGTCCATAACACAGCCCTCAGCCTGTAAGACACTTGTCGTCCGCCTCTGTGGTGTAGATGTTGGTGTGATCAGCTGCTACCCCTGGCTCTGCCACAAAATATGAAAAGTGGGACGAGGGCTGGAACAGGGTCCAATCTGCCTCGGGAGGTCAACTTAGTGGAAGGGGTTTGATTCCCACCTCAACCATTCTCGAAGTGGCTTTCCGTGATTTTCCACTTCTCCTCCATCGTATCTGACTTAAGGCCACGGTGGCTTCCTTCCCTCTTCCTTGTCTATCACTTCCGATTTTTCCATCCCCCCTCCCCAGAAGGCCCCTGGGCAGGACAGCAGGTGAGGCCACCTGGACGAGTCCTGGTCCTCCCCAGTTGTATACCGCGAGCCAAAGTCTCAGGCTCCAGGACACTGCCCTTGAGGTATAGAGGTAGGATCTCTCGCTGAGTGCAAGGGTAAAACCAACCCTGGATGGCAAACGGATTGGGAAAATGAAAGACACTTGTCAGACACACATTAAATAATAATAATAATAATAATAATAATAATAATAATAATAATAATAATAATAATAATAATAATAATAATAATAATGCAGTACCCATCCTGGTTTCTATTTCTACATCTGTGACGTCACATTGTCGTTACCGTAGGCCTTGGTCGCCAAAGATGCTGCTGCTGCAGATTTCTATAAGTAGAGTGTGTACCGTCAGAGACGTCACTTTAGTCGTTACCGTAGGCCTTGGTCGCCAAAGATGCTGCTGCTGCAGATTTCTATAAGTAGAGTGTGTACCGTCAGAGACGTCACTTTAGTCGTTACCGTAGGCCTTGGTCGCCAAAGATGCTGCTGCTGTGGATTTGTATAAATAGAGTGAGTACCGTCAGAGACGTCACTTTAGTCGTTACCGTAGGCCTTGGTCGCCAAAGATGCTGCGGCTGTAGATTTGTATAAATAGAGTGAGTACCGTCAGAGACGTCACTTTAGTCGTTACCGCAGGCCTTGGTCGCCAAAGATGCTGCTGCTGTGGATTTGTATAAATAGTGTGTGTACCGTCAGAGACGTCACTTTAGTCGTTACCGTAGGCCTTGGTCACCAAAGATGCTGCTGTTGTGGTTTTCTATAAATAGAGTGTTTTAGCCAGCATCGTAGGTACTTGTTCTGTGACAGCCTATCCTACGCAGAGTGATAACGCTGTTTACTGATTACCGTGAACATTTTAAGGCTAAACATTCAATCAATTCCTACTCAAATGCATTTAGGGAAGTCGCCCAGGTGGCAAATTCCCTATCTCTTGTTTTCCTAGCCTTTTCTTAAATGATTTCAAAGAAATTGGAAATTTATTGAACATCTCCCTTGGTAAGTCATGCCAATCCCTAACTTCCCTTGCTATAAATGAATATCTGTCCCAATTTGTCCTCTTGAATTCCAACTTTATATTCATATTGTGATCGTTTCTACTTTTAAAGACGCCACTCAAACTTATTCGTCTACTAATGTCATTCCACGCCATCTCTCCACTGAAAGCTCGGAACATACCACTTATTCGAACAGCTCGTCTTCTTTCTCCTAATTCTTCCCAGCCCAAACTTTGCAACATTTTTGTGACGCCACTCTTTTATCGGAAATCAACCAGAACAAATCGATCTGCTTTTCCTTAGATTTCTTCCAATTTCTTGAATCAAGTAATCCTGGTGTGGGTCCCATACACTAGTTGGGGTCTTACCAGAGACTTATATGCCCTCTCCTTTACATCCTTACTACAACCTCTAAATACCCTCATAACCATGTGCAGAGATCTGTACACTTTATTTACAATCCCATTTATGTGCTTACCCCAGTGAAGATATTTCCTTATATTAACACCTGGGTACTTACAGTGATCCCCAAAAGGAACTTTCACCCCATCAACGTAGTAATTAAAACTGAGAGGACTTTTCCCATTTGTGAATCCCACAACCTGACTTTTAACCCCGTTTATCATCATACTATTGCCTGCTGTCCACCTCACAGCATTATCAAGGTCATTTTCATTTGCTCACAATCTTGTAACTTATTTATTGCTCTGTACAGAATATCATCATCTGGAAACAGCCTTGTCTCTGATTGCACTTCTTTACACATATCATTGATATATATAAGAAAACATAAAGGTCAAATAATACTTCCTTAAGGAATCCCCCTCTTAATTATTATAGGTCAGTAAAGCGAAGCCTACTCTAATTGTCTGAGATCTATTTTCTAGAAATGTAGCCATTCATTCAGTCACTCTTTTGTCTAGTCCAATTGAACTCATTTTTGCCAGTACTCTCCCAAGATCTACCCTGTCAAATGCCTTAGATAGGTCAATCGCGATACAGTCCATTTGACCTCCTGCATCAACGATATCTGCTATACCTTTCTGGATCCTACAAGTTGAGGTTCAGTGGAATAACTTTTCCTAAACTCGAACTGCCTTCTACCGAACTAGTTATTAACTTCGCAAACATGTTTAATATAATTAGAAAGAATGCTTTCCCAGGGCTTACCTGCATGTATGTCAAACTGACTGGCCTGTAATTTTCAGGTTTATGTCTATCACCCTTTCTTCTTTACACCGGGCTACTTTATAAACTCTTCATTCATTTGGTATTGCTCCTTCATGCAAACAATACTGTAAATGTCGTTATTATCAAAGGTAAATTTTAATTCTTCTTTAGTATTAGTCACCTCCCCTATCTGGACATTATCCTTGTAACCATATCTTTACATCCTGCTGACTGAATACTTCTTCCCTTCGAAGATCCTCACATACACACTCCCCTTGTCCATCAATGATTCCTGGAATGCCCTTCTTTAATCCTGTTCAAGACAGAAAAGAATACTCCCACCACCTAGTTCCAGATTGCATTCACGTATTGCAACCCATTTATTTGATACACGCATTAGCCATTAGAAGATGCGGTAAAGGAAATCAAAGAGTAATTTAGAAAGCGAATCACAATCCAAGGAGAAGAAATCTAAACTCTGAGACTTGCCTCGTCGCGGTCGGTTAGTAAGTATGAAGGAATGTTGTCAGGAGTCCATTAGGCTACAGGGTAATGTCTAATAAGCAATGTGTAAATATGAAAAACGTAGGAATAGCAAACACAATTCAGCCGTTTGAAATGTAAGAGACCAGATTCACCAGACGAAAATAATAATAATAATAATAATAATAATAATAATAATAATAATAATAATAATAATAATAATAATAATAATAATAATAATACGGAAAATCCTAAAAGTTTGAAAGTAATGTGGATACCGCCAATTGTCGATCTTGATGTTGCAAGTAAGGTAATGAGCCTTAGAGGTTGCCTCAAGATGGTTTCTGCCTGTTCTACCGTTTCTGTTTATCAGCCGCCTCTAATAGGCTATGTGTTTGGTCCTCGAGAGCCATTTTATTTCGCTCAAGTCCGCCGGCAAGCCGGTTAGAACATCGCTATCCGCCACCTGGGACGCGCCACGTGGGAGTATCAGCTCTCCCCCTGCTACGACAGCGTAGTAGGTTCATAATCAAGTCTGAAGCACTACGTGCATGTGAAAAACTGATCATTGGGGGCAGATCATTGATTAAAGATGTAGAAAATCAAGAAAGAAAAATCTTAAGGAAAATTTTTGGGCCAGGGGATATTTGGATGATAAGGAAATCTCATGACCTGTACCAAGTGTCAGAGGAAATCTCAGACACATTTAGGAAAAGACGTTTGAAATTTTATGGACATATTCTCAGAATGAAAGCCTCCGTGGCTCAGACGGCAGCGCGTCGGCCTCTCACAGCAGGATACCGTGGTTCAAATTCCGGTCACTCCATGTGAGATTTGTGCTGGACAAAGCGGAGGCGTTACAGGTTTTTCTCCGGGTACTCCGGTTTTCCCTGTCATCTTTCATTCCAGCAACACTCTCCATTATCATTTCATAGCATTTATCACTCATTAATAAATCACCTTGGGAGTGGAGACCCCATTGTAATAACGGCCTATATATGTTTCATTCATTACATCCCTGACCCGGTCAAAGACTGGAAAACAGGTTGCAGGTTTTCATTTTCATTCTCAGAATGAGTAATCAGAGATTGACAAAAAGAATTCTGAACCTAGCCCTAGCAGTGAAAATTACAAACAATTGGTTGCTCGAAGTTTGAAAAGATCTTCAAGAAATAGGCATTACAGATGGCATTGTGTTAGATTCAGAAAATTAGCCGACAATCACCGCTTTAAACATCATCCAAGCGCTACCACCAACAAAATGTCATAAAAACGCAAGAGAAGCCACAGTGAGAAGATGAAGAGATTCCGGGAGAAGAAAATGGCAACCACATCAGCTAGATAAGTTCAATCGCGCTCCTTATTTGGGCATAACAAAGAAAGAGTAAGGAAAAATCCTAAGGCCAATCAAAGACAATGGTGAATTTAGAAGACTATTAACAGGAGAATATGCGAGGCAGAAGACCATGAGACTGGCAGGGATCGAAGAGGGTCATACACTGCACACAGATAACTGGAGATGATAATAATCGACGATACAATCTGTACAAGAATCAGTTTGCATTGATAAGAATCTAAGTATATAAAAAACAGCAGGAGTTTATAAAAGTGACTGAAGGCTGCTTTTCTTCCTCTTATTTTCAATGTTTACAGGCGATAAAGAAAACCAAAGAAGAATTTCGAAAATGAATCACAATCCAAGGAAAGAAAATCAAAACTCTGAGATTTCCCGATAATATTGTTATTTTATCTGAGTCTGCAGAAGATCTGTAGAAAGTGCTGAATAGCATGGACACAATCTTGAAGATGAATACAAAGAAATCCAAAACAAAGGTAAATGAGTGCAGTCGAATAAATTCTGGTGACGAAGAAAATATTACATTAGAAAATGAAGTCTTAGAGGAAGTAGAATTGGGTAATAAAATAACTAACGATGACAGAAGTAAGGAGGACATAAAAATGCAGACTTACATAAGCAAGGAAGGCCTTTCTTAATTAAGGAAATGAATTTGCTTTCTTCGAACATTCGTGTAGGAATTAGAAAGACGTTTCTGAAGACTTTCGTCTGGAATGTGGTGTTATATGGAAGTGAAACATGGACGATAAGTAGTTCAGAAATAAATATTATAGAAGCTTTTGAAATGTGGTGTTACAGAAGAATGTTGAAGGTGATATGGGTATATTGAATCACGAATGAAGAGATACTGAATCGAATTGGTGAGAGGATGTCTATTTGGTGAAATTCGACCAGAAGAAGAGACAGAATGATAAAACACTTATTTAGATACTCAAGTTTTGTTCAGTTAGTTTTTGAGAGAAATGTAGGCGGTAAGAACAGTAGGGGTATACCAAGATATGAATATGACAGACAGATTAGATCAGATGTAGTAGTTATTTTGAAATGAAAAAGTTAACACAGGACAGGATGGCATGAAGAGCTGGTCTATGGACTGATAACCCAAAGAACAGTATCACTGTGGCGGCTGGTAGCAGTATGGGAACATATCTAAATGGGATATTTCACATCACCACCAGTGAGGTCGGCGAGCATTGCATTACATTCTTACGTAAAGTGCACTTTTTGAAAGTAAACAAGTTTTCTGCTCTTGGCGACCCAAATAACGGAGGTTCTGGTTGGCCCTTCACTCATCAGTGTGATGACTTCGTTCAAGAGCTGGATGCTAGCTGTTACACCAGGCAAGTGCTAAGAAATATTATCTCACGTCAGAGTTGCAAATGTATTTCAATGAAGTCGATTAGGAAGAAAACTAGCAGGATTCAGTGTCACGTTAGGAATGTAAAATTATAACAGGTGGAGCATTATAACTACTTCAAATGTGTTTTTCCAGGATAATACTGCTTCTTTCTCCAGTTAAGTTTCGGACGGGTTTTAGATCATTGATTTCAATCTGCTACGGTGAAATTAAAGGTTAGCTCAGTGAGTCCACAGTTGCATCATTTTTTTTTTGTAAGAAAGAATAGAACTCGGAGAATTAGAGTAGGTGAAGTATTTATTATCAGGGGGGTCCCGCAGGGGACCACCATTGAACCTCTGTTTTCTTACACACATAAAGGATATGACTTAAGAACGACTATTTGATGATGTTATACTCTAGAGAGTAGTAAATAAGTTGCAGGATTGTGAACAATGCTGTGAGATGGACAGCGGATAGTGGTATGATGGTAAATAGGATGAAAAGTCAGGTTTAAGTTTCACCAAGAGGAAAAGTCCTGTCAGTTTTAATTACTGTGTTTATGGGGTGAAAATTCCTTACGGGGATCACTGTAAGTACCTAGGTGTTAATATCTCCGTGCAGGCCATGAACGCCCTTGGAGTGGTTGAAGGTAAAGGCTTCCACTATCCGTAACCTTGGCACATGATGGGGTGGAGTGGTTAGCTCTACGTCCGGCTGCCTTTGCCCCCAGGAATTAACCTGGTACTAATTTTTGGTGTAGGCTGAGTGAACCCCAAAGCCATGTGCACCTCCGGAAGTGGAAATCTCGTTTCGTAAATTTTACGACTTCCTGACGGGGATTCGAACCCACGTCCTTGCGGGCGAACCGAGCACGCCTTTAACGACTCGGCCAGGCAGCCCCTTAGGTGTTAATATAAGGATTAATATTCATTGGGATAATCATATAAACGGTATTGTAAATAAAGGTACAGATCTATTCACATGATTATGAGAGTATTTTGAGGTTGTAATAAGGATGTAAAGGAGAGGGCGTATAAGTCTTTGGTAACGCACCAATTGGAGTACGATTCCAGTGTATAGAACCCACATCACGACTACTTGATACGAGAACTATAAAAGATGGAAAGGAAAGGGTAGTGTTACTAAAATGTTGAAATCTTTAGGCTGGTAAGACTTGAGAATAAGGAGACGAGATGCTCGACTAAGTGGTATGTTCCCGGCTGTCAGTGGAGCTTTTAAAAATATGAAAATATGAAAGATGAAAGATCACAATATGGAGATAGTGTTGGAATTCAACAAGACAAATTGAGACAAATAATCACTTATACGACGAGGAATAAATGATTAGAATACATTATCAAGAGAAATATTCGATAAATTTCTAAGTTCTTTGAAAACATTTAAGGAAACGCTAGGTAAACAATTGATAGGGAATCTTCCACCTGGGCGATAGCCCTAAATGCTGATTATTGATAATTCATTGAGGAGTGAGTTAAAGAGATTACGTTATCCTCACATCACTTTGGGGGTTCTTTTCTTCTTTTTTTCTCGTGGCTTAACGTCACACCAATTAAGGCAGGATTTTGGTAACGATATGGTAGAAAAGAGCTATGTCTGGGAAGGAGAGGACCTTGGCCTTAATTAAGGTACTGGCGAAGCATTATTATAGTGTGAAAGTGAGAAACCACGGCAATCCCACTATCTATCGATCACAAGCTTACAGCTACGAGTCACAAATCGCGCTATGTGGAATACAACGCACCCAACTAGAGTGACGGAACCTATTCAGGCGTTACACTTCCTTGCAGCAGGCCTTGGATGTATTGTTGTGCTCCCGGGAGAGAAAGCTGTGTCTGTTATCAGTTCGGAAGTTATTATTTGAATTGCGAGCTCCTTAGTTTGATTGGAAATCTTAGTTAGATTATTACATAACAAGGAGACATTGTCTAGCGCTATCGGGCCTTCTTTCATCAAGGAATGTTTAATATACTGTAACCCTGGGTTTGTTAACTTCAGGTTAATGTTTTAATTATTTCTTGCGAGTCACGCATTTCATCAAAGACATTCTCTCACAAACCTAACTGAGTCGGAAGAGATCAAGATTACATCAGTGGAGCACTTGTAGGCGTGATTAAAATGAGTTTGTTACAGGTAACCAGAAACATTGTGTGACTGAGCTCGATCCTTGTGGTCACCATGGCACTTTGTGGAGTTTGTCAGCGTGGAACAAGATGAGAGCAATGAGCCCTGTGTAGAACAGTGTCAAGGAAGGAGTTGACGGTCGTTAAACCCAGCACACGTGGAGGAATTCACACTCCACCCAAGAGTTGCGTCACTTGATATCTTCATTACTGCCTCCTCCTGGTTAGTACAAGACAAACTCACCTTCCTGTGATTCGTATTCAGTATTAAGACGATGGAGGTTGTCTGTTGCACGCCGGATGCTTGGCTGAATGTTCAGCTTAGTGGCATTCGGTTCAAAGGACACCGGGTTCGGTTCCTGGTTAGTTCCCATATCTCCGGGGCTGAAGTTTGATAATGTTCAAAACCATATAAAAATGAAGGTCACAGAGAATGAGCAACGTACTACGTATTAGACGTTCCATTTATTTGCACTAAAGGCAAACCCTGGTAGCGGTGAGGTCGTACGATTTCCGGTAAAAATTACTGGAAGGATCTCCTTACCAATAAAGTCCGTCAATACATAAGAGTAGTAAAACTGAAATGTCCCAAGTTTCAGTACTTCGGCTCGCCACTCCTTTCTCCCTGTAAAGGTTAGTGGTTGACCGACAACTTTCAGAACTAGCTCGGTATACGAATAACATCCACCCTGCAATTACCATTGTTTATTGGTTCCAGTCCATGGTTCATAACCCGGTCAGGTAGTTGGTTTTCAGATAAAGGTCATCGTGTATCTCCGACTCCCTGACTATTAGGCGGACATGAATAATTGCCAGACAAAGTCGTAGCGCACTGTAGAAACTCCTCGCGTGGTTCCATTCGCGAACCGGGGAATTGGGCACACCTTATCCCGTCCCTGGCCAAGTTCCGTGACTTCCTGCCACTTAACGTACAGGACAGCGTTACTGGCTTTACGGTACGCAAACTATTTTCACGCTTTTCGGAAATACTGACGTATAAGAATCTCACCCCGAAAGTGCTTTAAGAACCGGTAAATCTACCGACACGAGGATGACGTACTTCAGGTCCTACAATTATCACCGGGTTGAGCTGGAATCGAACCCATCAACTTGATCTCAGAAGGCCAGTGCTCAACCTTCTGAACCATTCAGCCCGTATTACATAGATGTTCATAATTTTCATTCATTCACTCATTCATCAAAACGTCCATGTGTACACAATCTACCTGCTCTTCTCTTTGCCCAAAACCAAACCAAACCCCATGGCACTACAGCCCTTGAAGGGCCTTGGCCTACCAAGTGACCGCTGCTCAGCCCGAAGGCCTGCAGATTGCGAGGTGTCGTGTGGTCAGCACGACGAATCCTCTCGGCCGTTATTCTTGGATTTCTAGACCGGGGCCGCCATCTCACCGTCAGACAGCTCCTCAATTCTAATCACGTAGGTTGAGTGTACCTCGAACCAGCCCTCAGGTCTAGGTAAAAATCCCTGACCTGGCCGGGAATCGAACCCGGGGCCTCCAGGTAAGAGGGAGTCACGCTATCCCTACGCCACAGGGCTGGCTCTTCTCTTTGCACTCTCGCCAAAAATCCTCAAGTCTTTGGCTTCTCCTTTCTCTTTCTTCCACCGAGATTTTCCGTGGTTTGGCCGATAGCTTTCCGGGTGCATCCCTCACTCTCGCAACATTTTTCCTAGATATTGTTGTGCCCCGTATCTCTTCCTCTTTGACACCCACTTCTGCTAGGTCTTTGTGCACCTGTGTGAGCCACTCAAGCTCCGTTTTCCATTGTTCTTGTAGAAGGTGTACAATGTTAACTGACCTCTTTTGATCCATACTTTTAATGTCCATAAAAGTTCGGTCTATTTTCTTCGTTAGTTTTATAGAGTTCCTCTTTCGATCTCAACCAGAAAGTATGTTGGCCATATTGCTACTTTCTTTTGGACCCAAGATTTTTCGAAATAACTTCATCTCCTTTTTCAAGGTCTGAGTCTGCCATTCTTATCGGTTTTTCTGCTCCAAAAAGGCACTGCGTTCTGACCAATGCCCAGTAATGTTTAAATTTCCATCCTATTCGCCCTTTCTATTAAAGCCTCCTTTTCATTTCCTTTGCGACTAAGAATTCACCCAAGTATTTAAATTTACGAACGCGATGGATCTGCCTCAAAATGAGTTATAATATGTCCCTGCATCTGCTTTGTCTGAGTCTATAAATATTGTTTCTTCAAAGGAAATTGCTAATTATATTTTGGCCAGAACAATTTGTACCTCATCTACTTGGTTCTTGGCTGTGTGAGGGTTGCCTGTTATCGACGATCTCATCTGTGAAGGCTAGACAATCCAACAAGAGGGCATTCTTCCCTATTCAGCTTCATTTTCAGTCATTCTCGATATCTATTCCCTTATGACTTTTTCTAGGATGCAATTAGGGAGGAATGGAGAAAGGCGGTCTCGTTACAGACAGTTATGTCTTTCGACCTTCACTCTAAAAGCCTGTGTGGATGAACTAAATCCGTCCATAATCTTCTATCTGGAACAAATGTTACGTCCCTTATACTGAAATTATGAAAATCTAGGTCTAACCTCCGTCTTGTGTGTGAGGAAAGGGAGGTGGAATGGAACATATCCGTTACCTGAGGTTAAAGTTCGTCCTATCCACTCTCCCTTGGTCATCTACCGTTTTCTTTCCACTTTAAGGCACTAGATTGGCCGGACATAGGCAGTAATTATCAGAGGATAGAGGAAGGTCTACCTATTCAATACCGTTAGCTTAATATAGTGTCCTATATAATTTGTACTAGTTTCGACCCTACATATGTTGTCTTCAGCCCTGATCTAATTGGAAACATATGTTTACGTTCAACCAATAATAAAGAATATAATTTAGTTTGTCTTAATTTAAAATCTAAGTCTAAAAAGTTGATGAAGTGTGACCACACATTTAAGATTGAAACCAAAATGACAGATCAAAACTGCTGCAGTTGGTGTTGAACCATGTCATCGTTCTTATAGTAACATTGTTCAACACAAACTGTATCAGTTTTGATGTGTCATTTTGGTTTCAATCTTAAATGTGTGGTCACACTTCATCAATTTTTTAGACTTAGATTTTAAATTAATACATACGTAAATTATATTCCTTATTACTTGTTGTATGTGCCTTTGAGGGCAATATGTATTGTTTATAGTGAACTATGTCTTCTGGTATGGGCTAGAATAAATTGGTTACTTTCATTGACCTGTCTCAGTCTCATCCTTAGCTTTGACAGTATGAAAGTGACCGAGGTATGAGTGATACTAGTAATGCCATTCCTTATGCAGCCAGTCCCTGCTATGAATGGTGTGAAAATGTCACTCATAGGGTCGGTTGGTGCATGCATTTCAGTGGGCTTTGCTGACTGATATGTAATAACAACTTCTGGCTCGGTGAGGAAAGCAACGGGAAACTACCTCACCCCTAGTTTCCCTTGTATGCCTCTTCAGTGTTGCCTAGGCCATATATGACAGTTGTTAGCAGTTCTCTTGAGGATCGAACTAGACTTCAGGCTGAATACTCAACATACACACTGGTTGTATGTAAACATATGTTTCCAATTAGAATCTAAGGCTGAAGATGACCCAATGTATGTGGGGTCAAAACTAGTACCAATTATATAGGACAGCTAACTGTATTGAATAGCTGGACCTTCCTCTATCCTTGATAGTGATCAACGGTCAATACGGACCATAATGAAATTCATAACTTATGAATAGGCAGTACTGTCATGCCCTTCGCCGGCCTTCGCAAACTTTTTCTGGTATCTTCGTGTCTACTTTTTCTCTCCTGAATAGAGCTAAGAGGGTATGGCCATCTAAATTTGTCCTTAAAAATAATTACCACCATTTTCTACTCCTTGAAGTCGAACCATTGTTCTTCTATACAAGCTGTTCATCAGCAAGCCTTCACACGGCGCATACTATCCTATCTTAGCCAAACGCCCCATTTTCACTGTCCCCAATTCCTTGTACCACCAATCATTCTCATAACCTTCCACGCAATTCCTCGTAACTAAAGTACGAAGTCTGGGGAGTTTCCTCCCCAAAGGTAGCCAAAAAAAAAAATAATTGAAGGTAATGTTTTCGGGAAACTCACTTACAGCATAGCATTGATTGAAACAGGAATTTATTTATTTATTTATTTATTTATTTATTTATTTATTTATTTATTTATTTATTTATTTATTTATTTATTTATTTATTTATTTATTTATTTATTTATTTATTTATTTATTTTTTATTTATTTTACTGTTAGGTTCTTCAGTTTGCTGAAACTAATTTTGAATAATAAATTTATAAACCATCAGAAAAATAAAACGTGCCGTAACAGTATTAACATTCAAAAAGAAACAACTTACTTAAAATAGAATGACATTTTTTGTTCTTGAAGAAACATCATCATATTCTATCAAATCTTAAGTTCCAGAATTCAAGTTCCTGCGTATTTAAACATAAATGTTTACACATGCCTAGATATTTGAGTGTGATTTGATACAATATGATGGTGTTCTTTCAGGAACGAATACTGAAACACTCACTGAATTAGAGCATTTATACACCTTAATTTGAGTTCTCTCGCCACCATGGCAAGATAAATACTCTCAATACCTGAAATGTCTCACCTGCATTCTATTTTCTCACGTTTCTCTTAAATTAGATAAAGTTGGAATTCAAACTGGGGCAAAAATTGACTTATACGACGCGGAGTAAGGGATTGGAATAAATTACGAAGGGATATGTTCGATAAACTTCCACGTTCTTTGAAAATGTTTAAGAAGAAGCTAGGTTAAACAATTGATAGCAAATCTGTCACCTGGGCGACAGTTCTAAATGCAGATCACTGATGACTGATTCATAAACTAAATTGAAATCAGTGCAATATTCTTCTTCTTTTCCCGTTCATGTGGGGTCGACATTCTTGACAAGTCGTTTCCATTTCCCTCGGTTCCAAACAGCATTTTCACTTAACTTATTTTCCTTGAGCTCCTCCCGCACACAATCCACCCATGTTCTTCTGGGTCTACCTCTCTCCCTCCTACCTTCCACCTCCATGACAAGCAGTCTCCGTCCCACATAATTTTCATCCCTGCGCTTAATGTGGCCATACCCGAGCGAACTTTCTTGGACCTTTCACTTTAACGCTGCCTCATATAATGATGTCCTTGGTGTGTTCCTTCCTCGTAACCCCCACACATCCATCTCAGCATCTTCATTTCAGATACTGCAGCCGCTTACATTTTGACAGCACTCTTGGTGAAGTTTCTCGGCTATATAGCATTGCAGGTCTCACTGCACATTTAGAGGCTTTCCTCTTTATTCGAATGTTTAGTATACTGTCACAGAGTACACCAGACAACCTTTTCTAGTTAGACCAGGCAGCCTGAATTCGGCGGGTAATTTCTAGGTCTAGATTACCATCAGCAAAAATCAGTGTAATCTTGAAGATGCTTATTTTCATGTCTTGCTCACTGTTCATATTCACAAAATTATTAGTAGTAGAGTGCAGATTTTAGTCAGGTATAGGTTAGAATGCCGGCCCCGTGGTGTAGGGGTAGCGTGCCTGCCTCTCACCCGGAGGCCCCGGGTTCGATTCCCGGCCAGATCAGGGATTTTTACCTGGACCTGAGGGCTGGTTCGAGGTCCACTCAGCCTACGTGATTAGAATTAAGGAGCTATCTGACGGTGAGATAGCGGCCCCGGTCTAGAAAGCCAAGAATAACGGCCGAGAGGATTCGTCGTGCTGACCACACGACACCTCGTAATCTGCAGGCCTTCGGGCTGAGCAGCGAACGCTTGGTAGGCCAAGGCCTTTCAAGGGCTGTAGTGCCATGGGGTTTGGTTTGGTTTGGTTTGGTTTATAGGTTAGAATGCAAACGAATTTGCTTATCAGGAGGTGTAGACCAGCCCGTTCTTGCGTTATGTAGAGAGAATAACATAAATTCTAGGGGTTCTGATGGGCCTTACCCCTAAAATTTATGCAAGAACATAGCATATGCTTGTTACCCGCTTCAGTAAGTTTGAATTCTAACCTATCAGTGTCCAAAAATCCGGACTCTAGATTAGACTGGGGGTTTCCTAATCAATCTGGCATTAACAGCATGTAAATTATCAGTGATAATAATTTTTAATACATGAGTAGAAGAGCTTATGAAACATTTCTTCTTGTCGATTTTATTCATTTAAGGGCCACAGAAAGTAACCTTGTGCATTCATCTTGACTTCATCCTTTCACTTTGCCCCTTCCTCCTCTCTCGCGTCTATATCTTATTATTACATTTCCTCTTCTCCTCCTCCTGGAAACGCTTGACATTTTTTTATCTTCTGAAAGTTGTTCTGTCTTGTATTACATCGTCTGTTATTCCAATCCCTGTCATATTTTTTTTTTACTCCTTGGATCCTCTGGTTGCCATTCTTGCTCTATGGTTAAACACTTGTTTTGTCAATCTGCTGTTATCTATCCCCAATATATGACCAAAAAGGTAATTCTCCACTTTCTAATTGTGTCTGACATTCTTTCATTTCCTTCGTCCTTGCAATACTTTATTCCTCCTAAGTCTAAACTCTCCTTCCTTCGTTTTCAATGGTCGACGGAATCTTTCATTATAGAAGAAACAAAAAGAGATCAACCTCTTTGGAGAATGAGCGTGTAAAGAAATAAGCATTCTCGGAAGAGAACAAACGTTGACAACGGGCTGCAGGATGAGAGTGAGAAATCTGGTTATAGACCCCATGGTCAAAACTTTGTGTTCACAAAGTGTGAGTCACCACGATTTACCCTTTGGCTCCTTTGCCCAAGTGAGAGCAGAGTACGAGCAGATGACACTGGACGTGTAGACGGCCAATCTCCTTGACCTACAGGTTATGCAACCCAACGTACATTCACTGTGAACTGACATATTTCAAAACAATGCAGTGCGCGCATCCTTGATTTCTAACGACCGGCGTTAGGAAGATCACTTTCCGTAAATAAAATGTAAACAAATTGTCTTCTAATGGCGAAACTCCGCTGACAAGACAACACTCAAAGGTTGCGCTCCCTTGGCACAATAACCTTAATGACTAGGCCGGGTCCTTTTTACGGTCCAACAATTAGCTGAGTGACCGAGCGCTGTGAAGGTCTCGTGCTCAAGCCTATTTCAACGAGAAAAAAAACGAAACAACAACTTCAAGTTTCACGTGATTGTTGATATCGTGAACCAGCCACAGAACTTCCAGTTTTATTTTACCGTCGATGACGTGATCATAGCAACGGCACCTCCAGCTTTACGTGACCCTTTATATCTCAGAACCGAACCCGAGACCCTCTGAACCGAAGGTCTCAACGCTGACAATTCAACCAAGTAGTAGGACAATAAGAAGAAGAAGAAGAAGAAGAACTCGCTCTCCTTACTTCCTCTCCTGAACTACTCAACAAATCAATTACCTGCATGAATGCGCAGTTAAGATTGGCCTCAAAATCTCTTATACCAAAACCCACTTCTTCTATCAACAAGTTTGAAAATGCCTTCCGACTCACTCGAAACTTATATAACTAAAAGTCCATCTCTCGAAATGCAAAAGTTCGACATTATCAGACTGAAATTAGACCTGAAGCATAATATGCAGTAGAATGTTCAACACTTCGAACGCACAGCCTGCTTGAAAAACTGGCAATTAAGGTAAGGAAGATTATCCTAAAAGTTCTTGGTCCCAATCTCAAAGATGGTGTTTACAGACTTCGGAGCAACTTGGAAATATGTACCCACACCGAAAAGATACCAAGCGTAATCCGGTAAAGAAGGATAATATTTACGCTCATCTCTTCAGACTGCCAACTGGAAAACTCTGTAACCGTTTGTTATCCTGCTTCAGATGCATCAAAATAATTCCTCCTTAGCTGGTGGAGATCTATAAAGATCTTTTAAAGTATTGAATCGCATAAACAGAGATTCAACTCAGATCACCACTCAAACACAAACTTAGACAGCTTCACCTAGAAGAAGTCCAGCTCGACTGAAGAATGCCCATTCTGATGCATGGAAGAAAGCACACAACGAAACGAAAAACTGGTGGGCCCGCAGGAAGATAAACAGTTGAAATCTCGCGGTCTTAGTGGCCTTAACGATGAATATTACTAATAATAATAAATAATAAAACCAAAACCCATGGCACAACAGCGACGAAGGGCCTTGGCCTATCAAGCGACTGCTGCTCACTCCAAACGTCTGCAAATTAGGAGGTGTCGTGTGATCGACACGACGAGTCCTCTCGGCCGTTATTCTCAGCTTTTTAGACTGGGGCCGCTATTTCACTGTCAGTTAGCTCCTCAATTGTAATCATGTAGGCTCAGATCAGCCCTCAGATCACTTGCCGGGAATCGAAACCGGGGCCTCCGGGTAACAGGCAGCCACGCTATTCCTACACTACGGTGCTGGCAATAATAATAATAATAATAATAATAATAATAATAATAATAATAATAATAATACCGGTAATTCCGAGCTGAGTGGTTCAGACGGTCGAGGCGCTGGCCTTCTGACCCCAACTTCGCGTGGCACAGTCCGGTGGTATTTGAAGGTGCTCAAATGCGTCAGCCTTGTGTCGGTAGATATACTAGCACGTAATAGAACTCCTGTGGGACCAAATTCCAGCACCTGGGCGTCTCCGAAAACCGTAAATGTAGTGGGAATTGAAGCCAATAACAATAACAATAATAAAAATAATGTCCATTTACAACATACGAGAAGAAGAATTATTGGAAAGAAAGATTTTTAGGAAGAAAGTCTTACAAATGGAAGGATTCCAAGGGAGGAAGGAAAAGAAAACAGGCACAAAGTGGACTGAAGTCAGGAAAAAGAAGCACAGTGAAACAATGAAAGAATACTGGAAGTAAAGGAAAGAACTATGGAGGAAGAACTGAAATTGTAACGTGGTCCTTAGAAGGCCGGAACGCAAGAAGAAGAATGTCCATTTACACCAGCCTAAGTGGGTCATATGGTAGGGCACTGGCTTCTGAGTCTTGGGTTAGGGAATTCGATCCGCCGGTAGTATTTCAAGATGCCCAAGTAGGTGTAGCATACTACAAGAAATAAATTCGGTTTTCTTTTTCATGGCCCATGAATTGCTGAGGCCAGGACACACGCTAACTCAATTTAACTCTAGTTCCTTGACGTTACGAAACTTTCCATAAGTGCGTGGCTAGTCTTCTGGAAAGAGGTCAAGCTCGCTGTGATTGAGCTGTTCATTTGTGGAAAAACATCTGCTCAACGGAGCGAAATTATCAGCAGTTTCTTAAGGTCTGCCAAATTTCGAATTTGGAAGTTAGGATTTGTTTATCTCATCAGTAAGTTCAAAATGTCAAGTAAATCTGTTACTGCCCATTCTACAGATGTGACCACAGAATTTCAAGCGTCTCCTACGTTCGGAATCAGTACACTTACCGGATTCTCTGATTCTGTGTACAGGTCTGTACTTTTTTCTTGTAATCCATATACATTTTACTCTCATGGCTGGGGCCATATATTTTCCTAGGAATTTTATCAATTTTAGAGTGTCCTCCAACAGATGTAATTTATGAGGCATGTAATGCTTCCGGGAAAACAACTGCCCTGTAAATAATAATAATAATAATAATAATAATAATAATAATAATAATAATAATAATAATAATAATAATAATAATAATAATAATAATATATAATATAATATAATATAATATAATATAATATAATATAATATAATATCATTTATTATTATTATTATTATTATTATTATTATTATTATTATTATTATTATTATTATTATTATTATTATTATTATTATTATTATTATTATTATTATTATTATTATTATTATTATTATTATTATTATTACAGCATTATATTCGTTTGAAAGTGGGGCTACAACGTTTTCGAAGTCAAGCAACGAAATTTTGTCAGCAATAAACTAGCAGTAGCTTGTTCGCTACTGAGACATCGGTTGTGGCAGCCAACAACACGATACATCACCCGCCTTGGAACTGGCTCTAAATCTATGATGGATAGGACAACCTTTTCGTATGCAGAGAGGACAGCGACATGCATCATAACTGCCGAGAGAAAACACGCTTGTTCCTCTCAGAGAAACATTACAATATCCGGAGAAAATCTGACAACAAATAACTACATTCCTCTGTGAGCAATGCTCTCCACTCTCACTGTCCGGCTCCATGGCTAAATGGTTAGCGTGCTGGCCTTTGGTCACAGAGGTCCCGGGTTCGATTCCCGGCAGGGTCGGGAATTTTAACCATCATTGGTTAATTTCACTGGCACTGGGGCTGGGTGTATGTGTCGTCTTCATCATCATTTCATCCTCATCACGACGCGCAGGTCACCTACGGGTGTCAAATCGAAAGACCTGCACCTGGCGAGCCGAACATGTCCTCGGACACTCCCGGCACTAAAAGCCATACGCCATTTCATTTTATTTCCACTCTCACTGTATTATGTCAACTGCTACAGCTTAGCGGAAGACATGTTAGACCCAGGAAAGGTTCCTTCTGGCTCATAAGTTGGTACCCCTGGCCTCGTACTATCTGTTCACATCGCCATGGAGAATAAAAGAGATTTTCACTAAAATGCCAAAGGCAGTACGGACATCTGGACGTGAAACTTGCAAATGTGTACGTTCATACCTAAGAAACTATTTGTTCCAAAATTAGAAAGCTTTGCTCACATTTCAAGAGCAACTACGACAAAATGTATGCTTAAAATCATCTAAATAAATTTGTTAATTCACGAACAGGAAAATAAATAGCAACAAATCACATTTTAAAAAATCATAATTCTGCAACAAGTTGACGTAAAGTTTTCACAGAAGACATTACGTTACGAAACATCAATATATCTTATGTGTGACGGGATGTTACCTAGCAACCGTGCAGGCCGTGATGTGAAGTACTGATGGATAGCCATGAGTGAGGGACATATTACCAAAGATGAGTGTTAGAGTACAGATGGTCGATGTTATCTTGCAGGCTGTGGTGTGAAGTATCGATTAATGGCCTATGACTGAGAGACATATTACCAAGAGGGGCGTTAGTGTACAGATTGTCGATCTCACCTTTCAGGCTGTGATGTGAAGTATTGATGGATGGCCATGACTGCGAGACATATTATCAAAGAGGGGCGTTAGATTAGAGATTGTCGATGTGATCTTGCAGGCTGTGATGCGAATTATTGATTGATGGCCTATGAATCAGAGACATATTATCAAAGAGGGACGTTAGAGTATAGATGGTTGATGTGATATTGCAGGCTGTGATGTGAAGTATTGATTGATGGTCATGACTGAGAGACGTAGAGAAGGCTCTTCTATCAATAACGCCCCCGATCTGATTATACTCTAGAGGACTGATTATCCCATTCATGGTAGTTTCACGAGCCCTGAGTCAGTCTCCCACCTTTGATACACTGAATCCGTCACTTGTCGACTCCAAGTTCCTCTCGAAAACGATTTGTTAGTTGTTAATAAATTAATCGTGATCATTTTCAGTTTTAATTATCGAAAGACATGTTTATGTTCATTTGCTTTTGCCAAAGGGAAATTTCACACCATTGTTCGTGCAAGTTAATAACACTAGTACCTAAGATAAGGATTTACAAATGTATCCCCCCAAAAAAGTATCTTCTATCTTAAAATGAGTTCTCAAGAAGAAAATATTTCTCTCTCAAACATTTGGAGGGTGTTAATGCCATTTTACTCATTTTTGGGTGTTGATATACTTCCTGCAAATCTTTCCTTTAGTTGTTAGTCAGTCTAAGAACTATACCGAATTTAATTACTCTGTCTCACCATTCATGAGAAAAGTGTACCAGGGGATTGTTAAAGGAAATGCCTATGAGCTGACGGCCGAGGGGAAGTGACAGTGGTGTAGCCATATTTAAACACTCTTTTGTTGCAGGCACATGCACATAATACAAAGATTTCTGTATTCAGTCAAATAAGCGAAACACTAAACTGTGACTTTTTAATGACTTTTCACATTCTGCAAGTTCTAACGATTGTTGTATTGTTCCAGGTACGGTCTGAGCTACGAGGAGATCGAGAAGGGACTTCCCCTGATCGACACGTCCAAGACGCTCATCCGTGAAGTGTGTCCACCTTTCTTGGCCAACGTGGAGTGCAGACCGGGCAAGTACAGGCGCTATGATGGTCTCTGCACCAACCTGCAGCATCCCACATGGGGCGCCACCATGACACCCTTCCAAAGGTAATACACTATTCCCTCCTATCTTCTCAGCGTAACGGTAAGTTCTGAATCTGGTATTATCTGTGGAACACCTCAGGTAGAATGCTAGGAAATCTGGAAAAACGAATCAATAAATACGATAGAACTAAAATAAACATATTTATAATTACAATTTGAATAATGAAATTATCAAAGTAGCACCAAAGGAAACTAGAAGGCAGTACAGGTAGCACAAACAAGTTAAATTGTTCCCTCAGCTGATCACTTCGTAAATTTTGGAAAGTCATTATAATCACCTCTCACTGAAGCAATACATTGATACAAAGTAAAGAGCTCAAGAGAGTTTATCCCTGAACGGGCTTCACAATACATAAAATTGTGCACAGGAAATTAAAAATAGGAAAGGAAAGATCATAGTATGAAGATAAATTTGGAATTCACGAGGACAAATGGAGGCAAGTATTCATTTGTAGAAAGATGAGTAAGAGATTGGAATACATAATCAAGGGAATTGTTCGATAAATGTCCAAGTTCTTTGAAACCGTTTAAGAGAAAGCTAGGTAAAAAAGTGATAGGGTCCGCTTCTGTAGTGTACTGGTTAGAGTGATTAGCTGCCATCCCCGGAGACCCGAGTTCTATTCCCGGTTCTGCCATGAAATTTTAAAAAAGGTACGAGGGCTGGAACGGAATCCACTCAAACTCGGGAGGTCAACTGAGTAGAGGGGAGTTCGATTCCCACCTAAGCCATCCTCGAAGTGGTTTTCCGTGGCTTCCCACATCTCCCCCAGACAAATGCCCGGATGGTACTTAACTTAAGGCCACGGCTGCTCCCATCTCTCTTCCGATCTTCCCATCCCCTAGAAGGCCCCTGTTCACCATAACGGGTGAGGTCGCCTGGGCGAGGTACTGGTCCTCCCCACCAGTTGTATCCTCTACCCAACGTCTCACGCTCCAGGACACTGCCATTAAGACGGTAGAGGTGGTATCACTCGTTGAATCCGAAGGAAAAAGCAAGCCTGGAGGGTAAATGGATTAAGAAAGAAACAAACAAAAAAAAATCGATAGGGAATGTGCCACCATAGCGATAGCCTTAATTAGAGATTGATTGATTGATTGATTGATTGATTGATTGATTGATTGATTGATTGATTGATTGATTGATTGATTGATTGATTGATTGATTGATTGATTGATTGATTGATTGATTGATTGATTGATTGATTGATTGATTGATTGATTGATTGATTGATTGATTGATTGATTGATTGATTGATTGATTGATTGATTGATTGATTGATTGATTGATTGATTGATTGATTGATTGATTGATTGATTGATTGATTGATTGATTGATTGATTGATTGATTGATTGATTGATTGATTGATTGATTGATTGATTGATTGATTGATTGATTGATTGATTGATTGATTGATTGATTGATTGATTGATTGATTGATTGATTTAGCGCAAGTCCTCGAATGTTATTTTACAAATATAATACGGACGTTCCAATAAATCATCCATCAAATGTAGTCTACTAAAAGAAAGTGTCTGAATACAGGCTCCAAACAAACGGCTCATTTTTCGTCTCAGCAATGATCTCAAGTCTCAATGGGAGAATTCTCGACGGAGATACAGGAGCAGACGCTGTGAGGAATCAAACAGGGAATACATTGTTTTCGTCAAGTTGTGAACAGTTTTCCAGGTGCGATGTGTACTTATTTCTTTATGAATCAGAAATAAAGAACTGGCCAGCACTATTCATCATAAAACCGATGGCATGGTCAACTGATTGCCGTCAGGAAGAGGGACACAGCTTTCCACTACGGCAGGTCAATGCATTCCGGAGGCTCGTTGTCTGACTCGCATTAAAGCAGTGCGTAACAACGAGTAATGTTCTTTATAATTATAAGTACTTAATAATTATTCATAGTGCAATAATTTTATCTCCGACATCATCCGAGAGAGTTTCCAGTGTATGCAAAGTGGATGGCCGATTAGTCGTTCAGTTACAAAACAGCTCTGCATTGTTAACTCACTTTCTAATTACTTTCAGTACAAGATGTCCTCGATCCAAATACTTTGCATTTATTCCTTTATCTTTATTTTAATACCTTCACCACCCTCATGATCAATGAGGGGTACTATTGCGTTAAACTCTTCAGAAGTAAGAAATCGAATGAACGAGGGAAAAAGAACGTCATTTAGTGCAAAGACCGTACGATTATTAACCCTGTGTAAAATTAATTCTAGAAGGAAGGATCAAGGTACCGGTTAAACAAGAGCAGAATTATAGTGGGTAATATACCAGATTGCCGTACAGCCCCGTACTTTCTACATATAAGTGTTCCGCATACAATAGCGATTAATGGGATGCCTAATCACTGGTTTACAAAGAAGCGCTACAACGTGCTGTATTTCGGGTGTGAAACAGATGGTAATGGTGGTGATTATTCTTTTAAGAGAAAGTACAACTGCGCAACCATCCTCTATATAACACTGGTCAGAGGGAAAAAATGAAATGGATACGACACTTCGAAAAATGAAGCTATCGGCCAGAGAAAGACAAAGGTCACGAGGGGAGTAAAGAAATGGCGTACGGCTTTTAGTGCCGGGAGAGTCCGGGGACATGCTCGGCTCACCAGGTGCAGGTCTTTTGATTTGGCCTGACGCCCGTAGGCGTGTCATGATGAGGATGACATGATGATAAAGAAGGCACATACACCCAGTCCCCGTGCCAGAGAAATTAACCAATGATGGTTAAAATTCCCGACCCTGCCGGGAATCGAACTCGGGGCCTCTGTGACCAAAAGCCACTACGGTAACCAGTTAGCCATAGAACTGGATACAATAGGAGTGAAAAGGTAAGACTCCCTAGGCCCCGAATGTTCTAATATCGTCGGAGTTGGAAAAGAACAAGAGTTGAGCAAGGGAGGTCGGATAGGATAGATGAAAGTGAAGATCCTGGCACAAGTTAGTGGAAGCAATGCCAGGACTCAGCTGAGGCCAACCCACGCTTCCAAGTTGAGAGCCCCCGGGGGCCCTCTTAATTGCCTCTTACGATAGGCAGGGTATACCGTGGGTTTTATTCTACCGCCCCCACCCACAGGCGGGGGATGTGAAACAAATAATTAATTTTACTACACATGTTCTCTAATAGGATGCATTAATATTCCCACTAGATTCTCCAGAGATTGAAATTATGACTGTGTATTCGTCGTTGTTGAATACACTAGCCATTGTCAATATGTTGACAGGAACTGTAGTGCTGCTGTCTCAAATACCAGCCTACAACTGAGCGTTCGAAAACGCAAGGGGGTGTATAATACGGGTAGTGATGAGGAACAATCACCGAACGGCCGGCAAGTTGATTCTCTTCGAATCGGACGTATCCTACCTGCGAGCAGCAATACCCCTGTGAAAATCAGAATTAGATGTCCCATTCATCACGAGTGCATGCGGGACACATATAAGTAGAAACTACGGCACTGAGGAACAACGTAGTATTATGTTTTTCTTTTACTTTTTAACGTATCGTGTTGAACCGTTACAGGGTGCGAAATAACTTTGTTTCCTAAATTAAAGGACAACTCAGAAAACTAGAACTGAAAGAGCGAAAGATCCTCAGAAGGATTATGGGTCCCATTAAAAAAGGAGATGGCTACAGAATCAGGCACAACAAGGAACTGTACAGTAAAATAGAGAGCATTACAACAGCTATGAGGAAGAGAAGGCTAATCTTCTATGGTCACGTAGTCAGGATGGACAGCCAGAGACTCACTTCAAGAATCTTCAACACTATATCTAGAGGGAAAGCAACAAATGCCAAATGGACGAATTTAGTGCGGAAAGACCCACAATACCTAAACATTGATCACATTGACATTTACAACCGAGATAAATTCAGAAAGTTAGTGAAGACATCTGACTCTCTCCAGTCACTAACAACTAAATCACTGTGTCCAGGAGTAGGAGTGAAATGGACTCAAGAAAGAAAAGACATCCATTGTGCTAGAATGAAGGAATACTGGGCTAAGAGGAAGAAAAGAGGTCACCAGAGTTAAGAACCACGTGGTCCATCGTAGGCCTAAACGAATAATAATAATAATAAAGTAATTTTATAGGGTACGAATGCAAGTATTATGAATATAGAATATTATCAGACTCTTCATTCGGCCTGAGTTTCGCTCGAGCAACATACATAAAATGCACATATTCACTAACATTAAAGTTACCAACCTCGCCAGGCAATATCTCTAAACATCTGGTTATAATCGCTCTGTATTCATACAATAAGAATATTTATTCGTAAGTTGGTAAGTGGCAGACTCGACGTTTTCAAACAAAAGTGAGTGAAACCATGAGGTTTTCAATATAACGTAAGGGAGATGATTATTAATGTTGAAAACATTGTTTAGTAGACAAAGTAGGGTTCCCCATACTCCGAAAAACCTACAATTAATCAATTTCCTTAATTATGCCGAAATTTGAAGGCCTAAAGTGCCCGAAGACGTTTCAAATTTGAATCTTGGATAGTTCTCTCAAACTAAAAGACAAACAAATTTAGAAAATCACTTCCGGCCTAAATGGAGTTCCAGCTAAACAGCCTAAAATCGCTTGTTTCTTTACACGTCTTCTTTTTTATTCAAATCCTAGTCAAATTAACTTATTTACATAATTCTTTCTGTAAAGTGCACCTTGGTTCAATACCCCAGGGCGTGTTTTTTTTAATTTTTTGAGATATGTCCATACGGAATATGATTATAAGGGCTTAAGTGAAACTCTGTATTGACTCACGTTATCTCTCGTAGTGGTGCTTAAGTGAAACAATATATTGACTCACATCAGCGCTCGTAGTGGTAGGAAAAGGCAAACTGCTGATCTAATTGACCGAATAACAATGATTAAGGAAAGAATTGTACTTTTTAGGAATATATAAAGAATATATTCTCATTCTTAATTATATTTTATTTGCCTAAAATTCGTAGCTCATATCCCCAGCATGTTTTCAACATTGACTTGCCTGCCTGAAGGGCTAAAACAGTGGATTATTGCTCATATTGTTTCTAATAATCAAGTATGATCACTAACGCGTCCTAGTGGCAGCTTTCTATATTCGGAAGTGAGACAAATAAGACGGCGTTTCACGATGTAAGTTAACAGTTGCTAAGAATAGATCGTAGCCACGGAGTGTCATCAAGCTGTATTGATCTAAAAAAATCTTCTAATATATATAACTATGTGCTGAGAGCT
This sequence comes from Anabrus simplex, assembly GCF_040414725.1. NCBI lineage: Eukaryota > Metazoa > Arthropoda > Insecta > Orthoptera > Tettigoniidae > Anabrus > Anabrus simplex. Next base: position 787,905,404 of record NC_090265.1, read on the forward strand.
AATTGAAAGCAACCAAACAATTTCGTTCTCAGCGCTTAGAATCGGTCCAAATTGATGACATTTTGCAGGCAGAGTACAAGGAGCAAACACCTAGCCAAACACGGTACTCAGCAGGACTCAAACTGGGGAAGAAGGCGTGATCAGTACTCATCCCAGAATTCAACAAGCATCAGAGAATATTCCCTTGGACGTCGAAACAGAAGATACTTACTGTAATTATTGAACTTAAAGATAACATGTTGAGAACGCAATATTGTCTTCGTGACCGAAAGAGAAAGGCGTTAGAAAGGAAAACTACTTCAGATTGGGCACTTTCTATAAAGAAGGTGACGAGCAGACTGATTGAATGCACCTGTGCACGTTTTAATTACCCATTCTCGCAACACTCGAACTTCGTCTGGTGCCAGCTGCTAACTATCGCTCACACAGACCGCGAGAACTTTTCTTTTGGCTGTTGTAACGTTCCAGATAAGTTCTATGACAACGATGGCATTGGATAAAGCCAGGACTGGGAAGGAAGTAACTCCAGCATTACCCTGGTGTGAAAATGGGGAAACTACAGGGAAAACATCTTCAGGGTTGCCGACAGTCAAGTTCGAAGCCATTACCTCCCGAATGCAAGCTACCACACAGTTCGAACAGTGCAGCCATCTCGAGAACGTACGTGTCCACCCATTACGCTGGTATTCACCAACGTCAGCTACTTTTGCTGTTATTCTAGATTCCAAAACTCGGGTGTCATTATTTCGGATAACGCTCACTTCCGTATTCACCACAGAATGTATTATCTCGGTTTACCAAAACTAAGTTTTCGTTTAAATCTGAATTTGAACCTTAATTTTTTCATACTGACGTACGTAAAGGTGGTGCTGGTGATTATTGTTTTAAGAGGAAGTACAACTAGGCAACCATCCTCTATATAACGCTGATCAGGGGGAAAATGGAAGGAATGCGACACTTCGATAAATGAAGATATCGGCCAAAAAAGACAAGGGCCAGGAAGGGCGTGAAAATAAAAGACTCCCTAGCACTCGCAAACCTAATATGTCGGATAGTATAGATGAAAGCGGGCAGCCTGGCATCAGTAAGTGGAAGCAATGCTAGGACTCAGCTAAAGGCCCCATGATCGCCAACCTACGCTCCAAAGTTCAGAGTCACTGGAGCCCCTTTTAGTCACCTCCTACGACAAGCAGGGTATACCGTAGGTGTTATTCTACTGCCACCACCCACAGGGGGATGACGTACGTAAAACACATGACTACGTGCTGCTACCACTATTGAAGTGTAAGCAAGTTTTTTATTCCATTCCGGGTTTGCAATATTTTATCATAAATTATATCCGTTATTGACCAGAAACGAATAAGGAAGCATAATATGACTTTCCAAGAGAATGAACTGTTGTTCAGTTTGGTAGCGTAAAGAATTAACATACCGTAATAGAAAATAAGAAAACAAATTATAGCCTACATATTGTATACTACACTCAAAAGTTAAGGCATTATTCCTTAATTATTCATTAAAAAGTTAATGCAGTCGTGTATCGTACAATTCCAGGTTATGTTCCATCATGGATAACACTGACAGTGTCGAAACTAAAATGTTTCAAAATCAGTATCTTCGTAGTGTTCGAAGTACAGTATAAATGTCGTTATTTTTATCCACCTAGGATGTATTATTGCATAATCTTGGTCATATTTCTGGACGCTGAAATTTTCTCTTCTAGTTAAATATTCCAGCCGTCTACGAGCTGCCATCTTGAAAGGCTTTTATCTTAGATTTCCTGTTTTACCCCTTCTCCAGTAAAATTTTACATTGGGATAATACCTGTTATCCGAGATAATGTTGTTGGTGAATACGGGCCTTAGTCCTGCTTCTCAAAACTGGTAGCGGATGAGGCGAAATGAATTTTATATGGCATGTTTTACGGCCGGATGCTCTTCGTGACGCGAACCTCAGTTGAGGAGCTATTGAAGATGAAATGAACGATGGTGAATGAAATTGGGGAAGGAAGTGCAAGTGGCCTTTGAATAGATATTGTTACCTGCATTTACCTGGAATTGAAAATGGAAGAAACCACAGAAAGCCATTCTCAGGATATCCAACGGTGGGGTTCGAACCCAGTAGTCTCCCCAATAAAGAGCTTGGTTCCGTAACCGCAGCGCGTTAACAAAATTCGGAAAAGGAGAATCGCTTTCTATGGTCATATAAGACAAATGAGTTCAGTAGGATCTGTGCCTACTTTCTACATAAAAATATCAAAGGAGCCTGATTGACCGAGGTGGAAAAAAGACTTACAAGATGTGGGGATCACACGTGATAACGTGAACCTCTTCGAAAGAAACTTGGAGAACACCATGGTCTCCAGGAAAAGTCAAAACTCAAATAAGTGGACTGAACAGAGGAACGAAGTTCGCCGAAAACGAATGTGGGCAAAGGAAAAAAACAGTTGAAATGATGTTATCCGTAGCTGGATGAATAATAACAATAATGAAGCAAATAAGGAGAGAATCTCAGTATTACAGAAGGTCTATAATCTCACCTGGAACGGCCATAACAACAAAAATCAATATCCAGGAACGCAAAATTAAGACATTACAACTCAGTTATCAAGCCTGAAGCACTATACGTCTCGGAAACCTTGATCGTTGGAGGCAGATCACTTATTAAAGAAGTAGAAAAACAAGAAAGGAGAATATTGAGAATATTGAGGGAATCTGGATGAAGCGGAATTCTCGGGAGATTTATCAGAATTTTGTAAAGATCACCGACACTATCAGGAAAAGGCGATTAAAGTTCTATGGCCACATTCTCAGAATGAACAATGACAGACTCGCCAGAAAGATAATCAACCTTACTCTCTCAATGAAAGCCAAGAACAACCGGCTTAGTGAAATAGAAAAGGACTCTCAGGAAACTGACATCCTATAGGAAATTATTCAAGATCGACTATAGTTCAAAAAAGCAGTCGACAACCATCATTTTGCAGAGAAAATGAATACGAGGACTAATAAATCATGAACTGAACAACAGAGAAAAATGTTCAGTGCCCAGATAAAGAGATTTTGGGAGAAGAAAAATCAGTATATGCTAAATAAGTTGTATCGCGCTCCACAGATAGGCATAACGCTGTATTATTATTACTATTATTATTATTATTATTATTATTATTAATAATATTATTATTATTATTATTATTATTATTATTATTATTATTATTATTATTATTATTATTATTATTATTATTATTATTATTATTATTATTATTATTATTATTATTATTATTATTATTACATGGTTTATGCAATTGCTATACATTGTAACAGATGCCGTGGTGTAAGCACTTTTGCAGCAGCTGTTTAAAGTACTGGAAGCCAACGAAACACACCTGAAATGGCATCAATTGCAATCCAACCCGCTATTCTGAGGACGATTGGTCTTGTGTTTGTAACTAATTCAATTGCAAGCAACAACGTCTTCAAGTGAGATAAGCTCGTGAGGTACACACGACTCATTAGGAGAGCACGGAGTGGAGAAAATGATTTGTGAGAACTAATTGCCAGGTTGTAAAGAGCCCCAACAACAAACACTACACAAAGAATTGGGGCTGTGTGAAGGTCGCGTACAGAGTTGGGAAGTAATCAAATTACTTGTAATGATTATATTCCTGGATAATTTTGACTTGTAATCCTTCATTTTTACCAAAAATGCATTTTACGTCCGCCTCTGTGGTGTAGTGGTTAGTTTGATTAGCTGCCACCCCCGGAGGCCCGGATTCGATTCCCGGCTCTGCCACGAAATTTGAAAAGTGGTACGAGGACTGGAACGCGGTCCACTCATCCTCGGGAGGCCAAATGAGTAGAGGTGGGTTCGATTCCCACCTCAGCCATCCTAGAATTGGTTTTCCATGGTTTCCCACTTCTCCTCCGGGCAAATGCCGGGATGGTACCTAACTTAAGGCCACGGCTGCTTCCTTCCCTCTTCCTTGTCTATCCCTTCCAATCTTCCCATCCCCCCCGCAAGGCCCCTGTTCAGCATAGCAGGTGAGGCCGCCTGGGCGAGGTACTGGTCATCCTCCCCAGTTGTATCCCCTACCCAGCGTCTGAAGCTCCAGGACACTGCCCTTGAGGCTATAGAGGTGGGATCCCCCGTGGAGTCCGAGGGAAAAATCAACCCTGAAGGGTATCCGATAAAGAAGAAGGAGAAGAAGAAGAAGTAAGATCTGTCCCAACAACAAACTGTTAGAAAGAGTTAACACCTTCGGTTACCTCGGCTGCTCCTTGATGTGGATATTTCTGATAAGATAGTGAAGTTCAACAAATGTACAGAGAGACACAAGACTTCAAGTCTACAAATAACTTTTTGCTAGTTGTTTTACGACGCACCGACACAGATAGGTCTTACAGCGACGATGGGATAGGAAAGGCTAGGAGTGGGAAGGAAGCGGCCGTGGCCTTAATTAAGGTACTGCCCCAGCATTTGCCTGGTGTGAAAATGGGAAACCACGGAAAACCATTTTCAGGGCTGCCGACAGTGGGATTCGAACCTACTATCTCCCGAATACTGGATACTGGCCGCACTTAAGCGACTGCAGCTATCGAGCTCGGTCTACAAATAACTAGCTAGGCCAATTCTTACATATGAAAGCAAAGCATGGACAATCAGAAGACAAGATGAAACTAGGATCACAGCTGCTGAGATGAAATTTATGGGACGCACAGTAGGATACACACGATGGGATCATAAAAGGAACGAAGACATGGTGAAAGAAGTAAATTTAGATCCAGTGTTAAATTACATAGGAACCTACAAGAAAAGCTGGCAAGGCCACGTGAACAGAATGCCTTGTGAACGAGTTCCAAAGTCGATAGTACGATACAAAACCTAGGGAGACACGATCTATTGGACGTCCAGCTAAAAGATGGAGTGAGACCATAACAGGTCACCTAGCCCAATACCTGATTGGCAGATGATGATTTGTGCCTCTTATGTGTCGTAAGAGGCTACTAAGAGAAGAATAACCAGAGGAACTGTACTCACTCCTCTAAGCCCTAAACGTATCCATATCTGTAGTTTCCGTGTAGTGGAGAAATTTCGGGTTCGATTCCCGGCTGTGTCACGGATTTTTTGCCTCAATCTGAGGGCTGATTCGAGGTCCACTCAGCCTACGTTCCTATAATTGAGGAGCTATCTGACGGTGAGATGGCGACCTCCATCTAAGAAGACAAGAATAACGGCCGAGAGGATTCGTCGTGATGACCATATGACACCTCGTAATCTGCAGGTCTTCGGGCTGAGCGGCGGTGACTTGATAGGCCACGGCCCTTCGGGGCTGTTGCGTCATGGAGTTTGCTTTAGTTTTTAGTGAAGAAATTTACATAGCATAAAATGAATTTCATTGTAAACCCGTATTGTCGATAGCATAATTTTTAAGGGTACAATCAAAGGTTCCATCTTTACAACACTAAAATAATTGTGTTTAATAAGGATGTCGAGACATGTTTTTTCCTTCCTTTTGAACATCATCAGACGAAAATTCGTATAAGTAAAATAGACAAGGTAACAAATACACATTAAAATGCGATTCGAAATGCCGAATACGTGAAGTTAAAATACATTATATAATTCGAAGAATGTTCTTAAAATATTGGAACTCAATTGCTTTTTCGTTCTCTTGAACAGGGGATAAAATTTCTGAACACACATAATTGTTCCATTGAAAGTTCGATAAAAAATGAAATGGCGTATGGCTTTTAGTGCCGGGAGTGTCCGAGGACAAGTTCGGCTCGCCAGGTGCAGGTATTTTGATTTGACGCCCGTAGGCAACCTACGAGTCGTGATGAGGATGAAATGATGATGAAGACGACACATACACCCAGCTCCCGTTTCAGCTAAATTAACCACCGGGCGAGTTGGCCGTGCGCGTAGAGGCGCGCGGCTGTGAGCTTGCATCCGGGAGATAGTACTTTCGAATCCTACTATCGGCAGCCCTGAAAATGGTTTTCCGTGGTTTCCCATTTTCACACCAGGCAAATGCTGGGGCTGTACCTTAATTAAGGCCACGGCCGCTTCCTTCCAACTCCTAGGCCTTTCCTATCCCATCGTCGCTATAAGGCCTATCTGTGTCGGTGCGACGTAAAGCCCCTAGCAAGAAAAAGCTAAATTAACCAATTATGGTTAAAAATTCCCGACCCTGGCGGGAATCGAACCCGGGACCCCTGTGGACAAAGGCTAGCACGCTAACCATTTAACCACGGAGCCGGACGAAAGTTCTTCTCATGTTGACGTGATGATGTCTTGTTAATAATTCTTAGCTGAGAGGTTATATGGCAGGCGGAATATTTGATTGTAAGCGCACAAAAAGACAAAGATTTGTGCCGTTGTTGAATGGTCCTAGAACGAAAAACTACGGGTATTAGCAACCTTTAAAGTAGGCTAGGTTGAAGCATCTTGTATTGACAAATGGATTTGAGCTAGCGGAAGACACATCTGACTACGTACGCCCTCGTCTGCCCGAGAGAGGTGAGGCTCGATGCGTGTTTTAAAGCTTTTTCTGCCTGTTGCTCATTTCTCAGAACTTATTTATTTTTGAGTTTCTTGTTTCAGAACACGCTGTACTGTACATCCTGTTAGTTTCAGGCTCCCAGCGTCAAGTACAAATTCTCCTTGTTCACAGGCTGGTGGGTCCCCTCTACGCTGACGGCATGACGGCTCCACGTATCAGTGTGACAGGCAACCAACTACCTCTGCCCAGGATTGTGTCTCGGACGGTGCATCCTGACGAAGGCTTCCATGACCACGCCGGAACCGTGATGGTGGTAGCCTGGGGACAGTTTATGGACCACGACTACACACTCACTGCTACTCCTCTTGGTAAGTGGAAATCTCATGGTCTTCTTCATTCATTACAACCCTAAATTTCCCACGTCACAGTTTGGAATATGAACCATTTTGCAATTTTCTTTCACCACTTGTTTTATCTTTTGCTATCATCCAGCGAGTGTCTGCGTGGTTTCGATCACGTAGCTTGCACCTTACATTCGAGAGATAGTGGGTTAGAACCCCACTGTCGGCAGCCCTGAAGATGGTTTCCCGTGGTTTCCCATTTCCACACCAGGCAAATGCTTATTAAGGCCACGGTCATTTCCTTCCCACTCCAAACCCTTTCGTATCCCATCGTCGCCATAAGTACCATCTGCGTCTGTGCGACGTAAAACAAGTAGTAATCATTTTTTGCTATGTACAGTAAATGAGTAGGCCTATGCTAACTACTTTTATCACTACATTTATTTCCATTATCTGTCGCACGCGCAGGTGGTGGTAGTGCTTATTGTTTGAATAGGAGGTACTACTAAGCAACCATTCTACATTAACACTAATCAGAGTCAAAAAATTGGCAAGAGCCCGACACTTCGATAAATGAAGGTATCGGCCAAAGAAAGACAGGGTCCACGAAGGGCGTCAAAATGAAAGACACCCTAGCTATAAAAAGACAATAGCGTCGGGGTCAGAAAAGATCAAGAGTTGACTAAGGCAGGTCGGATAGGATAGATGAAAGTGCGGAGCCTGGCACAAGTAACTGGAAACAGTGCCAGAACTTAGCTAAGGGCCGCATGGTTGCCAATCCACGCTCGCAAGTTAAGAACCCATGGGGCCCCTTTAGTCACCTCTTTCGACAAGCAGTCTTGTGCGTGTGTCATACGCACATGTTCTATAACTTAGATAGTAAGCAGGTGCGTCCGAACTCTTCCTCCAATTCAGTTTGGAGACTGATACACCAGGCTCTTCTAGTGCCCCCCCACACTAAACAGTCAAGTGGGTTGAGGTCGGAAGAACAAGCAGGCCATGCAGTAGGAGGCCACACTATTGAAGAGTGTTTATAAATTATTACAATTGCAATGAAACTGTGGTGGTGGTTATTGTTTCGAGAGGAAGGGCAACTGGCGAACCATCATCTCTTACCACTAATCAGACGAAAAATGGTAGAGGTCCGAACCTTCGAAGAATGATGCTTGTTTGCTTGATGATGGTCGGCCCTCGAAGAATGAAGGTATTGACAAGAGCAAAGGAAAATAATGGTTGAAAGCTCCCGGCGTATTAAATTGAAATATAATAGTATCATTCCTAAAAAGTACCTCAGTTATCAATCTCCGACTTTTATTTATTTAACAAAACATGTTTGTTTCGGTCGTCTCTATCTCTCCTACAAGTTTGCACAATGACTTTTGCTACTTCGGCGAGCGACAGTTCAGCTACAAGCTTTGACTTTAGAAACTGAACCTAACTTACGCATTTCCTCACTATCAAAAACGAGGAGGTCGAAGAAGTGTGTGTTGTCGATCTTCCAAAGCTCTCTTTGTTCCAGAGAGTCTTTGTGAGCAGCATTTCCGACGGCCTGGAATGTGACCTCAGTATACGCTCGGCTGGATACAACAACTCACGGAAAGCTGTTTGCCTTCGTCACCGGTGAGAGAAAGTCTCTGATCGACCACGCCCGGGAACACATCACCCACCTCAGGAAGGACAAAGATGGAGCATTCACTTTCAGAGGCCGGCGGCTGGTAGCCAGACACGCCAACCTTGGATTAACGGAAGTACAGTTTGAGATAAAGAAACCATGTCGTAAACACTCCTTCCCTCAAGTATCTACATACTTCACGAGTTTTGAGCAGTAATGCGCGATTGAAGAACAGCCAATGAAAATTTGACACAGTTGATTGGCAATCAGTGTTTGCTCGACAGATTTGAACAGCAAGTTCATGCTGATCGCGCACTCATTCTCCAATCACGGCCTGCAGTCTTTAAACTCAAGCGTGCTATTCTGTCATCATCAAACACGTTTAAAAGAGTTTACTAAGAACAGCTTTGGCAAATCTGTCAGTCCGTCTTAGTGGACCGATTTGCTTCATGTTTGTTTTGTTATCTCCGAAATTATTGCCGATGAATCGTGAGACATTGATCGGTCTCTAAGTTCATCCAACATTGAGTAATCGTGAAATCAAATCATTGAAAGATCACTCCAATAATTGCAGGCGAAGGCTTAGCCTAACCCGCAATACCTTCTGTTGCTAAGCGACTAATGTATGTGAGTTTTATCCTTAGTAATGTCATTGCATGCAACCATGTTTGATTACTACATGCCATGCCAGAGAATAAACACTTCCTCTCATCACGTAAGAATACTATTCCCTGCTAGATACCCTTTGATTCTCTAACCTTGTCCAACTTCAAATATATATTCAACAGATCGCAGAGCGTTCCTAATAACTTACGTGCTGCTGAGAGAAAAATGTCTACGTACAAACAGACCCCATCGTGACATGCGTCTTAGACATTATCTGGGAACACCTGTCGAAGAATAACCTAGAAATAGTGAAGGCCGTGTATCTTTAAAAAAATTCTCAGCCTGGCACTGAACGCTCCTTCGAGACTAACCTATGAGCTCACAAGACAACCGTTCTATATAGAAGAAATGTGATTAAAAATAACATTGCCTTCTACGACACAATACCACGTTTTACATCAAGAACTACAGGATAACAAAGCGAATGTGTGGATACACTTTTACGAAACAGACGGCATGATGACGTCAGAATGGATGAATTCTAACTACGAAATGCGGCATACCATAATGCTCTTCTTAGTAAGTCATAAAACCATCGAAGATGGCAGGAAAAACAATATGACTACTACAGGCATATCAAGATGAGTTATCTGGCCTGTTTATAACGAATACTGCGGAGCAGCACGGGTCCTCTGGTATTAATTAAAATTCATGCAGAAGGTGCGATTTCAATGACTTAATATTTTGTTTTCCGCAGTCTCACATATAACCTCAAACTTACACGGGTTTGAACAAAGAACAAGTTAATTTCTTATCTACTAAATTATTCCAAATCTTGAAATAAATACTAATCAAATCTCTGGTATATTTATGTAAAACTAAACTTTAGAATTAATAAGGCAACATGACGAAACGTCTCCAGCTAACAAGGTGCTAATCATACAGTCGTGCATTTTTGGAGTCATAACTGGTAATCCAAAGAGCCTGTTGGCACACCCCGCACAGGCACAAGAGCTAGGCCAGATCACTGTTACACAATTCCCGAGCCGCACTGAATGGAGAACAATGGCGCTCCTCTCAGGGGTCATGCGTATTGCTCATTATCATAACCGCACGCAGTCTGTAATTTTATTGATACTGGAGAACCCACACCCGACCACAAGCTGACCGTAGCTCAAAGGGCAAGGCGTGCAATTCGTCATTTCACTGGAATAGAACAGCAGACTTAAGAACAAAGTGATCGCTGGACTATGAAGGATTGTCTCGACAACCTACACCTATTCGATGATAATAATAATAATAATAATAATAATAATAATAATAATAATAATAATAATCGTCTTATAGTCTTTCATTGATAGTGCTAACACTATGTCATTACTAGTTAATATTATTACTATTATTATTATTATTATTATTATTATTAATGCTGTTGTGTGTATGTCTCACCGGGGTGGAATGTTTTTTTGCTACTTGCTTTACTTCGCACCGACACAGATAGGTCTTATGGCGACGATGGGATAGGAAAGGCCTAGGAGTTGGAAGGAAAGCGGCCGTGGCCTTAATTAAGGTACAGCCCCAGCATTCGCCTGGTGTGAAAATGGGAAACCACGGAAAACCATTTTCAGGGCTGCCGATAGTGGGATTCGAACCTACTATCTCCCGGATGCAAGCTCACAGCCGCGCGCCTCTACGCGCACGGCCAACTCGCCCGGTGGAATTTTATTTCAGTTATAATATATTTGCATTGGGTTTAATTGTGTTTTATCTAGTATTAATGACGGTAGTATTAATTATGACTCTAATGTATACTAATTGGTTTAGTGTAAGAAAACGCCCAATGCATTAACTGCGCCAGTAAAGACATTTATAATAATAACAATATTAATAATAATAATAATAATAATAATAATAATAATAATACATCCTGAAACGCAATCGTATTCGAAAGACAGTTGGAGTACACTGCGTTTTCCAGAAAAAAGTCAAAATCGATATCAGACAAGACTTTGTGTTTGTTTGCTTTTTATTATTTACAATTTGATTTACGTCACACCGACACAGACCTGTCTTATGGCGACGATGGGTTAGGAAAGGGTTAAGAGTGGGAAGGAAGTGGCCGTGGCGTTAATTAATGTACAGCCCCAAAATTTGCCTGGTGTGAAAAAGGGAAACCACCGAAAACCATCTTCAGGGCTGCCGACAGAGTGGTTCGAACGCACTATCTCCCGGATACAAGCACACACCTGCGCGCCCTTAACCGCACGGCCAACTCGCCCGGTCAGCTAGGAAGTTAACGGCCTACACTTCCCTCAAAAACTAACTGAATAAGTTCTATTAGTGATGGTAGTGATGATTATTGTTTTAAGAGGAAGTACATCAACGTAAATATCCTTCATATAGCACTAATCAGAGAGAAAAAACGGAAGGGATCCGACACTTCGAAAAATGATGCTATCGGCCAAAGAAAGATAACGGCCGCGAAGGGCGTGAAAATGAAAGACTCTCTAGGCCTTGAGTGTTCTAATGTCGTCGGATCGGTAAAGAACAAGAGTTGACTAAGGGTGGTCGGATATGATAGATGAAAGTGAGGAGCTCGCCACAAGTAAGTGGAAGTAATACCAGGACTCAGCTAAGAACCCCGTGGTCACCAACCCACGCTCCCCTTTCAGTCGCCTCTTACGACAGGCAGGGATTACCGTGGGTGTTATTCTGCCGCCCCCATCCACAAGGCGGAACAAGTTCTGAGTGTCTTAAGATGCATCGTATGATTCCATCTCTTCTTCTGATAAAATTTCCGCCCCTTCTTTCTCCTCAGGGACTGCCTGGCCGAGGCGGTAAAGGCGTGCTCGGTCCGCCCGGAAGGACGTCGTAAAATTTAAGAAACGAGATTTCCACTTCCGGAGGTACACATGGCCCTGAAGTTCACTCAGCCTACACCAAAAATGAGTACCAGGTTAATTCGTGAGGGCAAAGGCGGCCGGGCGTAGAGCTAACCACTCTGGCCCATCAAGTGCCGAGGTGACGGATAGTTCAAGCCTTTATCTTCCACCCCTCCAAGGGCCTTCATGGTCTGTACGGAGATGACTTTGCTTTGCTTTGCTTCTTTCTCCTCTCTTTAGTTCGATTCAGTATCACTTCATGCTTCAGCATTCTTCCATGAAATGCCACGCTCCAGATGAAAGTCTTCAAAAATATATTTCTACTACGTGTATGAATGTTCGAAGTAAGCAAAATAATAATAATAATAATAATAATAATAATAATAATAATAATAATAATAATAATAATAATAATAATAATAATAATAATAATAATAACGTGAGATCTGTCCACTTTGACCATGCACTCCTGAATGTTTCGTGTTTCTTCCCACAGGAACACTAAGTAATTTGAAATTTCCAAAAAGAGGTCCCAAAAATAGGGGACGTCCAAAAATGTCGGAAATTGCCAAAAGAGACTGTCATCCTCATAGAGTTCCTACTTTTAAAGAAACAGGTCTGAATGGTTTGGAATCAAGAAGTCACTAATTGGGTTGAAAAGGGATGGTGGAATGCTCCAAAAATATTAACAGCAATTTCTGTAAGAGTAGAAGGCCTTACACGCAGGTGGTTCTCTAACTCCTAATGCTGCAGGAGGGATTACCGAATATTCCCACGAGGATCATAACAAAGGAGGTTTTGCGAACAATCAGAAAATACAAAAAGACGTTCTTCCCACTGTCACGATACCTAACATGACCAAACACGAAGGCAAGTAATAAGGTGAGTGAAGTTTTGTAGACACTCTCCTGGTGTGATCACCGGAAGGAGTACTGTCCTGAGAATGTCTAAAATGATTGTGATCATCGGAAGGGGAATTGTCCTGAGAATGTCTACAATGATTCTGATCATCGGGAGGAGAACTGTCCTGAGAATGTCTAAAATGAGTGTGATCATCGGGGAGAGAATTGTCCCTAGAATGTCTAAAATGATTGAGATCATCGGGAGGAATTGTCCTGAGAATGTCTACAATGATTTTGATCATTGGGAGGAGAACTGTCCTGGGAATGTCTAAAATGATTGTGATCATCGGGAGGAGAACTGTACTGAGAATATCTAAAATGATTGTGATCTTCGGGAGGAGAAATGTCCTGAGAATGTCTAAAATGATTGTGATGATCGCGAGGAGAATTGTCCTGAGAAAGACTACAATGATTGTGATCACCGGGTGGAGAATTGTCCTGAGAATGTCTACAATGATTTTGATCATTGGGAGGAGAAGTGTCCTGAGAATGTCTAAAATTATTGTGATCATCGGGGGGAGAATTGTCCTGAGAATGCCTAAAATGATTGTGATCATCGGGAGGAGAAATGTCCTGAGAATGTCTAAAATGATTGTGATGATCGCGAGGAGAATTGTCCTGAGAAAGACTAAAATGATTGTGATCACCGGGTGGAGAATTGTCCTGAGAATGTCTAAAATAATTGTGATCATCGGGCAGAGAAATGTAATGAGAATGTCTAAAATGATTGTGATCATTGGGAGGAGAACTGTCCTGAGAATGTCTAAAATGATTGTGATCATCGGGAGGAGAATTGTCCTGAGAATGTCTAAAATGATTGTGATCATCGGGAGGAGAACTGTCCTGAGAATGTCTAAAATGATTGTGATCATCGGGAGGAGAATTGTCCTGAGAATGTCTAAAATGATTGTGATCATCGGGAGGAGAACTGTACTGAGAATGTCTAAAATGATTGTGATCATCGGGAGGAGAACTGTACTGAGAATGTCTAAAATGATTGTGATCATCGGGAGGAGAACTGTACTGAGAATGTCTAAAATGATTGTGATCATCGGGAGGAGAACTGTCCTGAGAATATCTAAAATGATTGTGATCATCGGGAGGAGAACTGTCCTGAGAATGTCTAAAATGATTGTGATCATCGGGAGGAGAACTGTCCTGAGAATGTCTAAAATGATTGTGATCATCGGGAGGAGAACTGTCCTGAGAATGTCTAAAATGATTGTGATCATCGGGAGGAGAACTGTCCTGAGAATGTCTAAAATGATTGTGATCATCGGGAGGAGAACTGTACTGAGAATATCTAAAATGATTGTGATCTTCGGGAGGAGGATTATCCTGAGAATGTCTAAAATTTATGTGATCATCGGGAGGAGAACTATCCTGAGTATGTCTAAAATTATTGTGATCATCTTCAGGGAACTAACTCTACAATCATGTGGTGAGGATCGGCAACATTTTTATGCACCACCACTAAGATAAAAAGAATCCTGATTGATACATGGTAGGAGTTAATAAAAGTCAACTTCTACCAACTGTTAATCAGGAATGCTACGTCGACCTTTTCGTTCTAAAAAGATAGGCGGATTACGTCTGTTTCATTATAACATCCGAATTTACATCAGAACCCTGTCTTAACTTGTACGCTGCCTGAGGAATGTTAAAAATTTCAACTACGAATAAGCTCTTAATCTTTTGGTTATGCAGGGCTGAGTGGCTCAGACAATTGAGGCGCTGGCCTTCTGACTCAAAAACTTGGCCGGTTCGATCCTGTCTCTGTCCGGTGGCATTTGAAGGTGCTCAAATACGTCAGCCTCGTGTCGGTAGATTTGCTGGAACGTAAAATAACTCCTGCTGGACTAAATTCCGGCACCTCGACATCTCCGAAAACCGCTATCTTGGAGATAGCCGATTTTTCAACATATAATTGCAAATCAATCACACAGTCAGTCAATATCAATCAATCACTACTGATCTGCATTTAGTACTGTCGTCCAGGTGGCAGGTGGCAGGTGGGACGTAAATATTATTATTATTATTATTATTATTATTATTATTATTATTATTATTATTATTATTATTATTATTATTATTATTATTTACTTTACGTCGCACCGACACAGAAAGGTCTTATGGCGACGATGGGATAGGAAAGGTCTAGGAATGGGAAGGAAGCGGCTGTGGTCTTAATTAAGGTACAACCCAGCATTTGCCTGGTATGAAAATGGGAAACCACGGAGAACTGTCTTCAGGGCTGCCGACAGTGGGGTTTGAACCCACTATCTCCCGGCCCTTGTGTCGTAAATAACTTGGTGAGATTTTCTTATTCCAGGTGGCAGCACATACTATACAAGTGGGTCACCGTGTAACTCAGGACTACAGCCTTGTTTGGGAAGTTATGAAATATTGCATCTGATGCAATTCGCGTGCCCCACATCTCGGCAGGTGTAGCGCATTCGGGGAGAGAAGTGTTCTTCATAACCATTGCAAAATTCAGAACTTTGTCAGGGCGTTTCCTTGGTTTTCCTCCTCATCTAATTACAGAATTTACACACAAACCTTAAAAAATTCAATCGCTGTTTAAAAGACCTCTAGTTCAGTTCCCAACTGGGTCGTCATTTATAGCTGTGCTTCGAGGTCTGGGTGTGTACACGTCAATCAATCACCAGGTGGCAGATTCCCTACCTACTCATTTCTTAAGCGATTTCAAAGTAGTTGCAAAACCATCATTGGAAAATTAATCCAGTCCCAACGAATGATTGTTCCAGATAGTCTTCGCCTAGTTACAAAAGCGTCCGTCTCCAAATGGTCAAGGTATTTAAGAGAGACTAAAATCTTACACAATCTCGACAAATAGGTTTGTTATGTCTTTGTAAACAAGTGTTAACAAAATGGGAGAACGTAACAGCATTTTTTGAATGAATGTAATTATTGGAAATACTGACAATTTGATCTTGGAGATAGCCGATTTTTCAACATATAATTGCAAATCAATCACACAGTCAGTCAATATCAATCAATCACTACTGATCTGCATTTAGTACTGTCGTCCAGGTGGCAGATTCCCTATCTGTTGTTTACCTAACTTATTCTTAAACGTTTTCAAAGAACTTAGAAATTTTTCGAACATTTCTCTTGATAAGGTATTCCAACCCCTTACTTCTCTCTCTCTCTCTCTCTCTCTCTCTCTCTCTCTCTCTCTCTCTCTCTCTCTCTCCTACTTTTACAGTATAGACACTAATCAAACGTATTCGTCTACTAATGACATTCCGCGCCATCTCTCCACTGACAGCTACGAACATACCACTTACGCGAGCAGCTCGCCTCCTTACTCCCAAGTCTTCCGAGCCTAAATTTTACAACATTTTTGTAACGCTGTTCTTTTGTCGGAAATTACCCAGAACAAATCGAGCTGCTTTTCTTTGAATCTCTTCTAGTACTCGAATCAAGTAATCCTGGTGTCTCTTGCTCTGGAACCGTACTCTACTTGGGGCCTTGCCAGAGACTTACATGCCCTCTCCTTTACAACCCCTAAATATTCTCACAATCATGTGCAGAGATCTATACCATTTATTTGCAAACCCGTTTATGTGATTACCCCAATGAAGATCTTTCCTTACATTAACACCTAAGATGACCGGGTTTACAACAAGGTGAAAGACACCTAAAGTCCAAAATGACCAAAGTTACAAAGATAAAAACAACATCCCACGTTATCTATTATCTTCACAGTGACCTCAAGAGTATGACGCCCATGAAAAGTTACAAAAATTAGCACTTCAACGTGAATACGTTAAAGTTTATTAAATGCCTTATAATGTTTCTATATTTTTCCTGTATTTGCCTTTCCCCCATGTTGAACATTGTCTAATCAAACCTTGACTTATGGGTATTTTGCAGTTAAACTGACCTTTTAACAATGAAAGGAGCTGCCTGGCCGAGGCGGTAAAGGCGTGCTCGGTAAACCCGGCAGGACGTGCGTTCGATTCTCCGTCAGGAAACGAGATTTTCACTTCCGGAGGTGTACATACCTCACCAAGTGCCGAGGCCAGGGATAGTGGAAGACTTTACCTTCCGCCCCTCCAAGAGCCTTCATGGACTGTACGGAGATGGCTTTGCTTTGCTCTCATTTGATTTGCTTTTAAAAATAGTCTTTTTATTTCTGGACCTTTTCTTAAAAATCGAAGCGAACACTTCCATGCATGGACATTATCAAACGGTGGATACTTTCGTTTGAAAACTAACAAAAAAATAGTCCACATCAGTGCCGACCGCGGATAATTAGGGACAAGTCCAGGAAGGGGAAGAAGTTACGAATGGCTTCTTTATACTCAGGTTGTACCTAGCTAGCCGCACGTGCTTGTCTCAGATCAGTGGGTAGCAGATGAAGCTCTGTAATTGTACTTGCCATGACCCGCGGTTTAACTGAACTCACTCATATAATAATTATTCTCCGACACAAGAATATCAACATATATTATGATAACGAGAGCCCGCGACAGCGCAAGCACAGGGGAGTCCCCCTCAGTTAATTTACACAGAGTTCGCCATTCATTTTTAACATGGGCTAGGACTGCGGAGGAAGCAACATCCTCAGCATTTGCCAGGTGTGAAAATGAAAAACCATGGGAAACCATCCTCAGGGCTGCCGACAATGATATTCGAACCCTCTAGCTGCAAGCTGGCAGCTATGTGACCCAAGCCCACAGCAAACTCGCACGGTCATTAATTTGTTTGATTATTTTAAAATAGAACAGTTACACTTTGAGTATATCACAGGATATTTAGAACCGAAAGTGCGTATGAGAGATGTACTTAATTACAGTTTCCGAGTTTTTCTGGTAATTCTCAGTGACTCAAGGTCTGGTATACCTATTCCCAAGAAAGCCGGTACTGACAAGTGTGAAAACCATCAATTTAGTATCTCACACCTAAAAAATTTTGACACGTATTATTTACAGAAGAATGGAAAGACAAATTGAAACTGAGTTGGCAGAAATTTAGTTTGGCTTCAGAAGAAATGTAGGAGTATGTAAAGCAAACGTGACTTTACGTCAGACCTTAGAAGATCGAATTAAGAAGGCAATCCCACGTACATGGCGTTCGTAGATCCAGAAAAAGCATTCGATAATGTTGATTGGACCAAACTATTTGATATTCTGAGGGTGATCGGGATCAGATACCGAGAACGAAGAATAATTTATAATCTGTATACAAATCAGTCTGCAGTAATAAGTTGATATTTAGAAATTTCATGATCCGTATTAAAGTGGGATTACAATAATTGAAATTACTAGGGGTCCCGCTATTCAATACAAAGATATTTATTAATGTGAATTGATCACATGTCGTTCACATGAGGTACTAATTTCGGCACTTAACTCGTACCTCATGTGAACTAATTTCGGCACTTAACTCGTACCTCATGTGAACTAATTTCGGCACTTAACTCGTACCTCATGTGAACTAATTTCAGCACTTAACTCGTACCTCATGTGAACTAATTTCAGCACTTAACTCGTACCTCATGTGAACGACATGTGATCAGTTCACATTAATAAATGTCTTTGTATTGAATAGGAGGACCCCTAATAATTTCAATTATTGCAATGGTAAGAATCGAGGGCTTTGAAAAAGAGGCAGCAATCCAGAAAGGAGTGAGTCAAGGTTGCACTTTGTCCCTCCTTTTCAATGTGTGTATAGAACAGGCAGTAAAGGAAATCAAAGAGGAATTTTGGAAGGGAATCATAATGGAAGGAGAGAAAATCAAAACTCTGAGATTTGACGATGATATTGCCATATTATCTGAAACTGCAGAAGGTCTGGAAAAATTGCTGAGCAGTATGGAGAGAGTCTTAGGGAAGGGGTAAAAGATGAAAATAAATAAGTCCAAAACAAGTAATGAGTGCAGTCGAACGACGTTAGGTGATGCAGGAAATATTAGATTAGGAATTGAAGTCTTAAAGGAAGTAGATGAATATTGTTACTTGGGTAGTAAAATAAGTAACGATGGCAGAAGTAAGGACGACATTAAATGCAGACTAACACAAGAAAAGTAGGCCTTCCTGAAGAAAAGAAATTTTCTCACTTCGAGCATTGATATAAAATTTTAGAAAGATGTTTCTGATGACTTTCGTCTGGAGCATGGCAGTGTGTGAAAGTGAAAGATGGACGATAACTAGCTCAGAAAGAAAGAGAATGAAAGCTTTCGAAATGTGATGTTAAACAAGAATGCTGAAGGTGAGATGGGTAGATCGAATCACAAATGAAGAGATAAAGAATAGAATTGGTGAAAGTAGATTTACTGAATTAAATTAGACGCGAAGAAGAGATAGAATGACGAGACACGTCTTAAGACCCCTAGAACTTGTTCAGTTGGATTTTTGAGGGAAATGCAGGCTATGGGAACGGTAGGGATAGACCAGGATACGAATATGACAAGCAGATTAGGGTCGGTAACTCAGGATCGGTTACCTTGACCGGCCGATCGTGTTGGTCCAACCGCACGTGATCTGGAGATCTTTATTGCATCGTAACTCAAGCTGCAATAAAGCAATTAATGCTCGATAGTGAATGTTTCCTGCTCGAAAAACAACAGCTTGCCTCAATTAAAGACACATTCTAACTCTACTTCGGAGAAAGTACGTGTTCCCTTCAGGAAAATGATCAGCTTTTTAATTACTGAACATAGGAGTAATTGACGGTATCTGCTAAAGTAATGGAAGGGCCATGAAATGGAGGAAAACAGAAAAGGAATCGTCCTTTAATTCCACAGATCATATCTTCAAATCATTAAGAACTTGGTCTATTAATCATCACCCTCTACTTATCTTACCCTCCATGGGCGAGTCCATCATCCTCCCCACATGAAGCCACTACGGAAGCCGATTCATGCGTACAGCTTCTTTCATCGAGTTCACCCCTAACTTAGCCCTCTTCTCATCATTGCAATCAATCTGCATTTAGGGCAGTCGCCCAGATGGCAGATTACCTAACAGTGCTTTACCAAATCTGCTCTTAAATGATTTCAAAGAAGTTAGAAATGTAACAAACATGTCTCTTGATAAATTATTCTAATCCCTAACTCTTCTCCCTATAAACGAATATTTGCCCAAATGTTTCCTTTTGAATCCAACTTTATTATCTTACATAGGGTACTGTTGTAGCCAATTTTCTGTTGCCCTCGTACCCTGAAAATAATACATATAAATGTTACTAAATAAAGTTAATAGAGAATATGTCTTTAAACCCTTATTAAGTAACACAAGTAGTACGGTATCTTTTATTTATCGTGATGCGCGGTGTGTTGACCAACTACTTCTCTATATTTTCCAGTGTGGTGTTTTGGCGCTGATCCGAAAAAATTCTCTTGTAGGCTGGGAAGTACCGTTCAACATCGCAGGAAGTCACCGGTGTATATTTTAAAAGATAAAATTAGCTGGGTTAAATATCTTCCAGGGGCTCTTCTTGTTCACCACTAATGATTTTGCAAACAGATAAAGAGCTTCAGTAACCTGAATTTCGTTCCAAGACGGTATGGAGTTTGTTAGGAACTCTGACCAATGAAAGGCACCTAGCCATCCTGGACTGCTGCTGCTGAATGCTGTTGACGCACTCGGACCTACTGTATTTCACAGAGAAAGGGTTAGAAATCCCAATTGTAAAGGAGTTTTAAAGCCAACGTTAACGACTGGAGTATATTATACTAGAATTACCCGCGATTCCTCTCACGTGCATTTCGTAATATGATACAAGTAATCGTTCCTCGGAATTGTACTAAGACATTATCTGAAAATCACTAAAGTATAAAATCTCACCGAAACACTTAGTTTCCAAATACCTTTTTCAACACCTGCAACATCTTCAGGTTTTGAGATATAAGTATCCCCATAAAATGAATTCAACCCCTTTATCAGCCCTTCCTCCACCCCCAACCAAGTGGATTTTCCGAAAACAAAAATGTGTTTATTTATAAAGGAGCTTCAAAATACCAATTATCACGACTGTAACATCTTCAGTTTTCGAGATATCTGCATCCTCATGGAAAGAATTAAACTCCTATTTCTCACACCCCTCCGCCAAGTTGATCCCCTCCCCTCCCAAATGCGTGTTTTATTTTTATTTTTAAAGAAAATTCCAAATACCCATTTTCACGTCTGTAACATCATCTCCCTTAGGTGGATTTTCCGAAAACAAAATAATAATAATTTCTTTCTTTTTTAAAAAAAAGCAAAGCAAAGTCACCTCCGTACAGGCCATGAAGGCCCTTGGAGGAGTGGAAGG
Source organism: Anabrus simplex (assembly GCF_040414725.1). Lineage (NCBI taxonomy): Eukaryota > Metazoa > Arthropoda > Insecta > Orthoptera > Tettigoniidae > Anabrus > Anabrus simplex. The sequence continues at coordinate 787,926,532 of NC_090265.1, forward strand.
TAAAGGCTTCCACCATTGTTAACCTCGGCACGTGATGGGGTAGAGTGGTTAGCTCTACGCCCGGCCGCCTTTGCCCCCAGGAATTAACCTGGTACTCATTTTTGATGTAGGCTGAGTGAACCTCAGGACCATATGCACCTCCGGAAGTGGATATCTCGTTTCTTAAATTTTACGACTTCCTGACGGGGATTCGAAACCACGTCCTTCCGGGCGAACCGATCACGCCTTTACCGCCTCGGCCACGCAGCCCCTTCTTAGTTTTAAAGGAGACTCCAAATACCAATTTTTTACGTCTGTAACACCTTCAGTTTTTGAGATAACAGTATCCTAATAAAAATAATTCAACCCGCTTTTCAGTCCCTTTTAGCGCCACGTTAAGTGGTTTCTTCGAAAACAAACAATACCTGTTTTTTTTATTATTTGTAAAATATTGAAAATACCAATTTTCACATCTGTAGAATGTTCAGTTTTTGAGATATACTGTAGATATGCTCAGGAATTATGTGTACCGATTTTGGTTGGCAGCTATGCGCAAACGTATATGCATAATCTCATCATCATCATCATCATCATCATCTGTTTACCCTCCAGGTTCGGCTTTTCCCTCGGACTGAGCGAGGGATCCCACCTCTACCGCCTCAAGGGCAGTGTCCTGGAGCTTCAGACTCTTGGTCGGGGATACAACTGGGGAGTATGACCAGTACCTCGCCCAGGCGGCCTCACCTGCTATAGTGAACAGGGGCCTAGTAGGGGGTGGGAAGATTGGAAGGGATAGGCAAGGATGAAGGAAGGAAGCGGCCGTGGCCTTAAGATAGGTACCATCCCGGCATTTGTCTGGAGGTGAAGTGGGAAACCACGGAAAACCACTTCGAGGATGGCTGAGGTGGGAATCGAACCCGCCTCTACTCAGTTGACCTCCCGAGGCTGAGTGGAACCCGTTCCAGCCCTCGTACCACTTTTCAAATTTCGTGGCAGAGCCGGGAATCGAACCCGGACCTCCGGGGGTGGCAGCTAATCACGCTAACCACTACACCACAGAGGCGGCTATATGCATAATCTCGCTGCTGTAAAATCCTGGAGCTTACGTTGCCACGGTTACAGCAGTACATTTCTTTATCCGATTCCTAGAGCTGGGGTACTGTAATGCTAATATCTCCATAACGGTTGGTTTTAGGTCCTTAAAGCATGGTTTTCTGACCCATAGGGCTTACGGAGTTGTCTTCTTTGCGTCAAGGGGCTTAAAATGAGCTTTGTCTCGTCCTTGTACGACAAATTCGATATTTCGCCTATATTAGCCTATTATTTTGTATCTCCCCCCGTCGCCCCTCCCCCCTCGAATTGTTTAGAAAAAAATATAGCCTATAGCACTCAGGGATAATGTATCTTTCTATTAGCGAAGGATTTTTTAGAATCGGTCCAGCAGTTTCTGAGATTATGCTCCAGATATAAACAAACTCACAAATTGCGCACTCTCCATTTGTTATATTAAGTATAGATATGAGATGAAATGTGCCTTTGCTGGCGGGACCTAGTGTTTACAATGCACTATGTCTTCTGCTATAGGCTAGAGCAATTTTTCTACTATCATTGATCTGTCTCAGTTTCATCTTCGGCTTTGACAATATGAAAATGGCTGAGGTATGAGCGATGCCGATTCCTTCCCCACTCCTAACCCTTTCCTAGCCCGTCGTCGTCATAAGACCTCTGTGTGGCGGCGCGACGTAAAACAAATAAAATAAAATAAAATGATTTTTTTTTAAAGGCAAATGAAACACAGGTATAACCATCTCAAAAACCACAATTCGCCGACATTTTCAGTTGTCTACAAGTAAAGGAATGGAATACGGTATGTAATTACTAATTACATAAGAAAGCGGGCCGTAATATTCACCATCATTAATGTACAATGTCGTGTTATTGTAAATATATCTTTAGCGTACGGTATTATAATTTAGTCCGCCTCTGTGATGTAGTGGTTAGCGTGATTAGCTGCCACCCCCGGAGGCCCGGGTTCGTTTCCCGGCTCTACCAGGAAATTTGAAAAGTGGTGTGAGGGCTGGAACGGTGTCCACTCAGCCTCGGGAGTTCAACTTAGTAGAGGTGGGTTCTATTTCCTCCTCAGGGTTTCTGTGGTTTCTTACTTCTCCTCCAGGCTAATGCCAGGATGTGACCTAACTTAAGGCCTCGGCCGCTTCCTTCCCTCTTTCTTGTCTATCCCTTCAAATCTTCCCATCCTAGCCCCCCCTCCCAAGCCACAAGGCCCCTGCTCACCCTCTCGCCCTCCGGGACACTGTCCTTGAAGCAGTAGAGGTGGGATCCTTCTCTGAGTTCGAGGGAAAAACCAGCCTTGGAGGGTAAAGAGATTAAGAAAGAAAGAACATTTTAATTTAAGAGAAGCTACCGCCTGAGATCCAAGAAAATGCTTGCTGACATGGCTGACAGGCTTTTACAAGTGGGGACTGATAGTAATAAATTACTTCTATGCTCGTTACCTAATTCTAAGTCGAAGAACTGAATGTGATGTAAGCCGCCTAAAACAAGTGTGAACCAAACTTTTCGAGATCTTGTACTACAACAATGCACTTATTTTATACAGTTACCAACCTACAAGATAAAGTTTATTGTGGGGATTAAATTTACCTAACACCACCCGAGTTCAATTGGATGTACCTCGGAGGAATAATATTCAGTCCTTAACGCGCTACATTGTTCTTATAATCCCGGTATGGGGGTGGTGTTGATTATTTCTTTTAATTACGACTTGCTTTCTATCACACCGGCGCAGATATGTCTTATGGCGACGATGGGATAGGAAAGGACTAGGAGTGGGGAGGAATTGGCCATGGCCTTAATTAAGATACATCCCGAGGATTGGCCTGGTGTCATAACGGGAAACCACGGAATACCATCTTCAGGGCTGCCGACAGTGGGGTTCAAACCCACTCTCTCTCGGATACAAGCTCACAGCCGTGAGCCCCTAACTGAGAGGCCAACTAGCCCAGCGATTATGGTTTTTAAGAGGAAGTACAAACTACACAACCATGATCTATTAACAGTAATCAGAGATTAAAAAATTGAAGGGTTTCGACACTTCGAAAATTGAAGGTATCCGCCAAAGGAAGACAAGGGCCAGTAGTGCGTGAAAATGAAAGACTCGCTAGGGCTTGAGTGCTCTAAAACCGTCGGCGTTGCAAAAGAACAAGTGTTGACCAAGGGAGGTCGGATAGGATAGATGAAAGTGAGGAGCCTGGAACAAGTAAGTGGAAGCAATGTCATGACTCACTTAAGGGCCCCGCCATCGCCAACCCACGCTCCCAAATTAGAGGACCCCTTTTATTCACCTCTTACGGCAGGAAGGGGATACCGTGGATGTTATTCTACCTCTCCGATCCACAGGGAGATACATCGGTGAAAATCCCATCAAAATCTGTTCCGTGTATACCAAAATTAGCTCGCACAAACTGAAGACCTACCGAGACGTAATTTTATAACATGTCGGCCTATAGATTGTTCTTTTACGACTACAGTCCGCCTCAAAATTACCGTGATAGATACTAGAATTAGTTCTGTGACCGTATGGACTATCTGCCATCCTACTGTCGCAGTCCGTTGCCCCCTGTGCACCGTCGTGGAGGTTGTATTCACGTCGCAACCCCCACTCAACCTCCCCCAAGAACTCAACTGCCAAGAGTCACACGGTGCTAACTGAACCCCGCACGCACGAGCAGGCCATGGGAGATGCAAGGTGTCGCTCTATATACGGGACGTACTGTATTCTCCAAGATGTAATTGTGGAGCCCAAGAGCAAACAGTTACGCACATCATACAGGAGTGCCCAAGTCGACGGTTTGAAGGCGCTTGGAACGACCTACTGAGGGCTCCTCCCATCGCCTTGTCCTGGCTGAGTGTCCTAGATATTCGACTATAACGATTTAAATATATGTATAGTATATGTAGTTTTATATATTTCACATATAATTGAAGATCATTTGTTAATACCATACGATAAAAAATAGTATTGATGGAAGGAGGAAGGAGATATGAGATCCCTCGACGAATGAGATTATCTGGTGAAGGAGTCAAAACGCATTTAAGTTTCGATAGAGTTCCCAACCCTAATACCATCGCGGTTGGAAGATTGCAAGCGTTGACCAAAGGAACTGTGATAGTAAATTTGAAATTGGCGGTCCAGCATAAGTAAGCCTAAGTGGAAGCATCTGAGACTTCATAATGTTCACAAGTGTCGAGGTAGTGCATAGACTGTTGATGTTGTTTCAGACCCGCTCAACAGGATGTGAGTACCTAGTCCCATGTAGCGTGCTGTCTATTATACTAGGACACCGGGGCGACACTGGTGGCGGCGCTGAAGGTGCCTCCCACGCAGAACTTCACTAGATACTGATGTCGCCACCAGAAATCGTGTATAGATCCATTTCAAAAGATGTCGTCAACAAGTGAGGACCTACTTTTGCTAGTTCTGCTTATAACATAATTTTGTTGATTTCTAAGTGAAACACCATTGAAACATATATATACACCAGAAATGTATTCAGAATTGAAATTCGCTGCCCTCAAGTCAGGATGCTATTTGTGAAATTAATATTCCTAAGATGTTCTTGTCAGCAACATCCTAGTCCTCAAAATCAGATAATAAATATACCATAATTTCATTGTACGCATTTATTTTGGCATTTCTATCACTGTACTCGTCGGTTGCGTTGTTCCAGGTTACTGGGTATTTTTCAACTTGGCCTATTAAGTGCTCCGTATTCACATGCTTATCCATTAAATTAGCAAACTCTTCCATCTTATTCCCAGCACTACTCTTCTCCATAACGTTTCTCTCAGCCATCATGAGCACAATATTGATAAGAGAGAGGCTTGAGTGGAACTGATTGAGGAAAAAGCAGGTATGGAGGGGTGAATGGGCTACAACCAGGCGGCGCCACCAGTGTCCTAGTTTGATAGGCTACATTTGATGCAATGCCCGGCGTGTGTCCCGAGCGGTTGCCGGGCTCATCCACCAGCCGGATACCAGTATCCCTAATATAATAAGCTCCAATGCCCGCGTCAACCAGTGTCCTAGTGTAATAGGGTCCTTAGACTGTTGGTGGGTTTTTTCCGAACCCGCGTAACAGAATGTGAGTCTTTAGTCCCATGTGACGTGCTATCTTACAGACTGTAGTTTCAGACACCCCTCAACAGGATGTGAGTCTCTCACCTTATATGACGTGGCCTCTTGTTGTTTCAGACCCTCTCAACAGGAACGAGCCCGAGGAGTGCTGTGGACGTCCACCTCACCTCAAGAACCCCTACTGTCTGGAGATCGAAATCCCAGCAGACGACTACTTCTACAGCCTGTTCGGGCTACGCTGTCAGGACTTCGTGAGAGGCTTCCCCGCTGTCAGACCCGGCTGCAGGCTTGGTAAGTCGTATTCGTAAACAACATCCTTGGTAACTCCTGTAAAAACTATACTTCTCACCTACTGCATTACCATGTTTTATTTCATTAACCTATCGCTCAACAAACATTCAATAAACATTTAAGATATTGGGGTTTGTTGTCCGAAATGGAAAGTAAATAACATTAAGACTGTCTCTGTTGACGTGATATGGGTTTTTGGGTTTATGCCGTGTCAAGGAAACAAACGCTTTACGTTTCGCAGAGAACTTGGCTCCGCGTCTTCAGAAGAAAATCTCAACTGTTCACGTGGAAGAATTCTGCAATAATGAAAGTTTGAAATTAAGAATGCTTTACCGTTGGTAGCTGTACGCTCATTCATCACCAGGTGACTCGCTGTATGCTGGCGCCTCTGCATTCTTAAATTCGAACGCTCATTTTTGTAGATGTCTTCCTCGCAAACAGTCGAGATTTTCTTCACAACACGCGGAGCAATGTTCTCTTCTTCTTCTTCTTCTTCTTCTTCTTCTTCTTCTTCTGCTTCTTCCTTTTTTCTTCTTCTTCTTCTTCTTAATCTGTTTACCCTCCAGGGTTGGCTTTTCCCTCGCACTCAGCGAGGAATCCCACCTCTACCGCCTCAAGGGCAGTGTCCTGGAGCGCGAGACATTGGGTCAGGGGATACAACTGGGGAGAATGACCAGTGCCTCGCCCAGGCGGCCTCACCTGCCTTGGTGGGGTATGGGAAGATTGGAAGCGATAAATAAGGAAGAGGGAAGGAAGCGGCCGTGGCCTTAAGTTAGGCACCATTCCGGCATTTGCCCGGAGGAGAAGTGGGAAATCATGGAAAACCACTTCCAGATTGGCTGAGGTGGGAATCGAACCCACCTCTACTCATTTGACCACCCGAGGCTGAGTGGACCCCGTTCCAGCCATCGTACCACTATTCAAATTTCGTGGCAGAGCCGCGAATCGAACCCGGGCCTCCGGGGGTGGCAGCTAATCACATTAACCACTACACCACAGAGGCGGACGCAAAGTTCTCTGTGAAACGTAAAGAGTTGCACCTTGTTTTCTTGACGCAGCATAAGCCCAAAAGCCTATATCACGTATGGGCCGTGAAAGAATCAATCTTAACTCTCTGTGTTTTCAGTAATTATTTCGCGAGGTCGAAAGTAGAATATGCTTCTGTCATTTGGATGCCATAATATAAATCATATATAAATAAAATTGAATAGTTCAAAAGAAATTCTGAAGGTTTATATATTACAAAAACACCGCCAGTCGCATATAAGCTGAGAATTTCTGATTCTCAATTATTAGAAGAATTAAAGTATATACCCTACCATTAGACACGCGCCGATAAATATATCAACAATTGTTTCTACCTAAAATCATAAATGGCACTGTAGAATGTGGTGATTTCCTTACCAGTACTCATTTTAATGTAAATAAATCAAACTTACGTAGCCGAAAATAATTTTACAATCCATTTTCTTATGTATTAACTCCAAAAATCACCCATTAGTTAGAATATGCTCTGCTTTTAATATCCTAGTTAAGAACCATGACTTAGATTTTTTAAGTGTCCCTGTCAGATTTCAAAATTTGCCTACTAAATAATCCCAGCAAATATACATAAATGTTCTTTACAAGCAACATAGTTTAAAAAAATAGAATTAACTATGCAAACTCCTTCAGAAAAGCAAGGCCATCTCCGTACAGGCCACGAAGGCCCTTGGAGGGGTAAAGTGGTTAGCTCTACTCCCGGCCGCCTTTGCCCCAAGAATTAACCTGTTACTCATTTATGGTGTAGGCTGAGTGAACCTAATGACCATGTGAACCTCCGTAAGTGAAAATCTCGTTTCTTAAATTTTATGACTTCCTGACGGGAATTCGAACCCACGACCTTCCGCCTCGGCCAGGCAGCCCCTAAACTCATTCAGAGCCATCACAATAAATTTCAACATCATTGATACATGATTTAAATAATTAATTATGCAGCTTATCTGTCTTTAAACCTCCGTGTCTGCACACATACACATATTTGTACGTATATACTGTATAATTTTCTTCTTTCTTTCTTAATCTGTTTACCCTCCAGGGTTGGTTTTTCCCCCGGACTCAGCGAGGGACCCTACCTCTACCGCCTCAAGGGCAGTGTCCTGGAGCGTGAGACGTTGGGTCGGGGGATACAACTGGGGAGAATGACCACTACCTCACCCAGCCGTCCTCACCTGCTATGTTGAACAGGGGCCTTAGGGGAGGGATAGACAAGGAAGAGAGAAGGAAGCGGCCGTGGCCTTAAGTTAGGTACCATCCCGGTATTTGCCTGGAGAAGAAGTGGGAAACCACAGAAAACCATTTCCAGGATGGCTGAGTTGGGAATCAAAGCCACCTCTACTCAGTTGACCTCCCGAGGCTGAGTGGACCCCGTTCCAGCCCTCGGACCACTTTTCAAATTTCGTGGCAGAGCCGGGAATCGAACCCGGGCCTCCGGGGGTGGCAGCTAATCACACTAACCACTACACCACAGAGGCGGACTACTGTATAACTTACAGAAGTAATATTCAATAATTGTCAATCCAAAGTACTCGTAAAATCTCATCCTGATCTGTGTATGCCAATTTCTTTAAATCTATTCTTAATGTGTTGGCCGGGCTGAGTGGCTCAGACGGTTGAGGCATTGGCCTTCTGACCCCAACTTGGCTGGTTCGATCCTCGCTCGTCCGGTCCCGCGGTGTAGAGGGCAACGCGTCCGCCTGTTACCCGGCGGCCCCGGGCTCGATTCCCGGCCGCGTCAGGGGGTTTTAATTGTAAATGATTAATATACCTGGCCTGGGGACTGGGTGTTTGTGTCGTCCTTAACGTTCTTTTCATCACATTCAACACTTTACACTTCCGCAATCTCCAAATACACGCAGGTTCGTAACATATGGTGCAAGTAAGAGCAAAAGATCTTTCTAGGTCGACGCCCCGAAGGTGCTCAAATGCGTCAGCCTCGTGTCGGTAGATTTACAGGCACGTAAAGGAAATCCTGTGGGACTACATTCCGGCACCTCGGCGTCTCCGACAACCGTAAAAGTAGTTAGTGGGACGTAAAGCCAATTATTATGTTTGTGTTACTTTTCCCATTTGTATTATTATAATATTAACTACGTAATGCTTGTTTCAATTGAAGCACAAATCTTTTACAGGCATATAAAATAAATAAATATCACTGGAAGTAGTTGGCAAATTCAAATCCTTTCTGAACATAATTCCAAATATATGAACTAAATTAATATTAATTAAATTTCAGATCCAGGTCTGTAGACTTGTATGCAAATAACGAGAACAATCAGGAAGTAAATTGAAATCTTAGATGTGAAGTTCCTACGGTTGAGTTATTCAGTTCTTCTTCAAGGTTGAACTGTGTTGTTGCTGCTTTCTCTACCTTTACGTACAGTTTGCCAACGTTTCGAACACATTGCAGTGTACAGCTGCCTGGAAGACTGATTGCCTCTGATGGAGTAGGAGTATTGTCAGTCACCTTGACAAAGAGCAATACAATGAGTTCAAAACGTCGGCAAACTGTACGGAATGTATAAAAAACAACAAGACGGTTCACCCCGGATGAAGAACTAAACAAGTAAACCGAAATGTACGGCTACAATATTGCAGATCATACGCAAATTAATATTATGGTTACGTGATCGAATCGTATCCATGAAATTTCATTGTAATATTTGTCCTAAATGGAGGATAATAATTGCTTGTACCCAAATCAACAGTAAAATTAGCGGTAAATTAATAAATACCATTGTTACGAGAGAAGTATTGATATGTAACCACGGTGACTGTTTTGCTGTAGACACGACTCTCTTCTGTGGCATTCCGCTTCATCGTGCCGTCTTTTGTTCCATTCCTTAGGTCCAGGGCTAGAAGTGCTATGTCTGTGAATTTTCAATATCTTTGTCCATCATTACTAGCGCGGGCAATTCAAACAGGAAAATAGAGGTGAGAGCTAACACAAAATCAATAATTATATTAATTAATGAGTTATAGGCACAAGTCAACAACTCGCCGCACCAAATAACATCAAGCAAAGCAAAGCTAAGCAGAAAAGTTCAAAGAAGTTCAGTGAGCAAAGACTTCACACACAAAAGTGTTATATGAACAAAGGATAATACCGAAGCTCTGTGACGTAGTAAATTCATAGTCGTAATGTAGCGAAGTATGTATGTATATTTCTGTAGTAATAATGGTATTTATTAATTTACCCCAAATTTTACTCTTAATTTACGTAAAAGCAATTATTATCTTCCATTTAGGACAAAAATTATAACGAAATTTCATGGATAGATTCGTTCATGTACCTTAATATTGTTACTGTGTGCTCAGAGAACAAAGAAAAATCTAAAATTATGTTGCAGTAGGAACAGATTAAATTAGACCTGAAATGGTGAAGTATAGTGGGAAGGCAGAGATGAAATGGCTTCATAGAGTAATAAGATTAGGATGATGTGTTGGTAAGGTATCTTCAAATTGGACAAAAGCAGTAACTCCACCTATCTATAAGCAAGGGAACAGGAAGGATTGCAACACTTATCAAAGTATCTCATTGATTAGTACACCAGGCAAAGTATTTACTGGCATCTTGAAAGGGAGGGTGCGATCAGTGGTTGTGTGGAAGTTGGATGAAAACCAGCGTGGTTTCAGGCCACAGAGGGGCTGTCAGGATCAGATTTTCAGTATGCACCAGGTAAGTGAAAAATGCTACGAGAGAAATAAACAGTTGTGTTTATGTTTCGTAGATCTAAAGAAAGCATGTGACAGGGTACCGAGGGAAAAGATGTTCGCCATACTGAGGGACTACGGTAGTAAGGGTAGATTATTAAAATCAATCAAAGGCATTTATGTTGACAATTGGGCTGCAGTGAGAATTAACGGTAGAATGAGTTCTTGGTTCAGGGTTCTTACAGGGGTTAGACAAGGCTGTAATCTTTCACCTTTGTTGTTCGTAGTTTACTGGATCATCTGCTGAAAGATATAGAGTGGGAGACAGAGATTCAGTAAGGTGGAAATGTAGTAAGCAGTCTGGCCTATGCTGACGACTTGGTCTTAATGGCAGATTGTGCCGAAAGCCTGCAGTCTAATATCCTGGAACTTGAAAATAGGTGCAATGAGTATGGTATGAAACTTACTTAGCCTTTCGAAGACCAAATTGATGTCAGTAGGTAAGAAATTCCACAGAATTGAATGTCAGATTGGTAATACAAAGCTGGAACAGGTACATGATTTCAAGTATTTAGGTTGTGTGTTCTCCCAAGATGGTAATATAGTAAGTGAGAATGAATGAAGGTGTAGTAAAGCTAATGCAATGAGCTCGCAGTTGCGATCAACAGTATTCTGTAAGAAGGAAGTTAGCTCCCAGAAAAAACTATCTTTACATTGGTCTGTTTTCAGACCAACTTCGCTTTACGGGAGCGAAAGCTGGGTGGACTCAGGATATCTTATTCATAAGTTATAAGTAACAGCCATGAAAGAAGCGAGAATGATTGCTGGTACAAACAGGTGGGAACAATGGCAGGAGGTTGCTCGGAATGAGGAGATAAAAGCTAAGTTAGGAATGAACTCGATGGATGAAGCTGTACGCATAAACCAGCTTCGATGGTGAGATCATGTGAGGCGAATGGATGAAGATAGGCTACCTAGGAGAATAGTGGACTCTGTTATGGAGGGTAAGAGAAGTAAAGCGAGACCAAGACGACGATGGTTAGACTCAGTTTCTAACGATTTAAAGATAAAGCGGTATAGAACTAAATGACGCTACAGCACTAGTTGCAAATAGAGGATTGTGGCGACGTTTACTAAATTCACAGAGGCTTGCAGACTGAACGCTGAAAAACATAACGGTCTATAATGATGTATGTGTGTGTATGTATGTATGTATGTATGTATGTATGTGTGTATGTATGTATGTATGTATGTATGTATGTATGTATGTATGTATGTATGTATGTATGTATGTATGTATGTATGTATGTATGTATGTATGTATGTATGTATGTATGTATGTATTTTTAATATTTTCAAAATGAACGTCCAGTATGTTGACAGTATGTTCGTATGTTCCAGGTTCCCGATCACAGTACAACACCCTGACTGGAGTACTTGATGGCAACACCGTTTACGGTGTCACCGAAAAATTCGCAAGGTTAGTTGTGTGAGGAAAGCAATAGAAAACTACCTAGCTCCTCATTTCTCTAGTAGGCCTACACCTCCTTAGTGAGACTTAGATTATCTTTGGCAGCTGATGGAGGATCTCTTGAGTATCCAGCCGGCCTTCAGGTGAGTTGGCCGTGCGGTTAGGTTCACGTAGCAGTGACCTTGCATTAGGGAGATAGTGGTTTCGAATCCTACCGTCTCCAGTCTTGAAGATGATTTTCCGTAGTTTCCTAGTTTGAATCCAGGCACACACTGGGGCTGTACTTTAGTAAAGACCAAGATCACTTCTTTCCCAACCCTAGCCCTCTCCCATACATTCGACGTGTTAGTTAGTGCGGCATTAAATAATTAGCAAAACAAAGTATATAAGAAACGTCCCTTACCTGACCACCTTCGTCACTGTCAGAGATCATTTTATTTCAGTATTCTATCCTGGCTGGTTTGATGCCCACCTGCTAGCCATGATGGTTAAGGCGTGAAGTCTGTCTGGTCTGACACAGTGGTTAGCCGATTACATTCCTGATGGAGGAGAAAACTTTCTCCAATAAAATTCTAGCCGGTAGGGTAGAAGAGTTGGTAATCTTAATAACAACATTGCTTGCCCCTCATGTAGAGTTGTTATTGGTGGTGATGGTGATGGTGGTGGTGATAATTGTTTCAAGAGGAAGTACAACTAGGCAATCATCCTCTATATAACAATATTCGGAAAGAAAAAATGGAAAAGGATCCGACACTTCGAAAACTTAAGGTATCGGCCAAAGAAAGACAAGCCCTCGGAACCTAATAGAGTTGGGGTCGGAAACGAATAAAAGTTGAGGTCCGATAGGATAGATGAAAATGAGGAGCCTGGCACAAGTAAGTGCAAGAAATGCTAGGGATTAGCTAAGCGCTCCATGATCGCTAATCCACGCTCCAAAGTTAAGAGCCCCTGGGACCCCTTTTAATCGCCTCTTACGACAGGCAGGGATTTCCGCTGGTATTATTCTACCGCCCCCCACCCACCCACCCACAGCGGGAGTGCAGACTCGTGAACGGAAGTGTATTCTTGCTAAAAAATTACGTTCTCCTCGCCAAATTCTTCACAGCCTACATCTGAAAGAGCTTGAACTTCATCATCTCCGTACAACTACTGTATCAAAATTTAATCACTTCACTTCCCCGAAAGATTGCTATGCACATCAGGTCAAAAAGAAACTACTTTTCCGTTTGCGAAATTCTTGTATTTTCCTAGTTAGTGCATGTCACGTTTGGTAATCTCCCGCCCTTGGCTAAGAACTGGTTTAAACATAGGCAGGGCTGAGAAAGTTCGTTAAAAAATGGAGAGCTGATTTCCTGAGGCACAAGGTGCAATTACAGTGTGCAGTAACTTAGTGACCTTGAGCGGAAGTGGGGCAGATCTAGCCCAGGGTGTTCTTGATCACCACTGTTATATAATAAACGAGTTCCTGGTGCATGTTCACAATCTGATAATAATGCTGGACTATTTCTTTCGAGCAGTGTGACTCAGTTAACAAGAGTGCATGCCACACCTCGTTCACTGCTCCTTCGATAGTTCCTCCGCGGTCAGCTTTACCAAGAAGACAGTGTTGTTGTGCACGTTAGTGCAGTAGGGCCCACGAGAGTTGGAGTCTGACGTTTAGGCCCGGTTTCACAGTTTGAGTTTAAGCCGAAGCTTTAGTAAGCCATGCACGTCGCTTAAGCAAGGCTTACTCTTTGGCTTAAACACTACGAGTTTCACAGTAAGGGGACCATGTGCAGCTTTACTAAGCTGAACATCTCCGAAGTTGGTAATGCTTGCGCATGCGCAGTGATTCAGTTCTCATCTTTGTTTACATCCGTAGCCTATGATTGATTGACTTGTAGGTTATACATCGTTTCTAGAAGGCAAACGGTTGGAAATAGGTATATACCATCGCGGACTTTTTTGTAGAGGTTTCTATGCTCTACAATTCGTACACTTACACTTGGGGTCTATCGTTGATGGTTCACGCAGCGTAAGCCAAGAAAGCAAGTGACCGACCGACATTTTTGTCTCTTGAGCCTCGAAATATATTCAGACATATAAGTTATTTATTAATGTTATTGGTTTTACGTCCCACTAACTATGAATTTGAGCACCTTCACCACAGGACTGAGACAGGATCGAACCTGCCAAGTTGGGCTATAAGAGGGCCAGCGCTCTACCATCTGATCTGAATCCTTAGCTTAAGCCTCAGTTTCATACAGCTTAAGCCAGTCACAGATAAGCTCGGCTTACCACTTGCACTCCCCACTGTGAAACTCGTCCAGAGTTTAAGCTCCCGCTTAAACCCGATCCAAGGCTTAAGCGTATACTGTGAAACCGGGCCTTAACGCTAACAGCAGTTGACCAACGCTGCTCGAAAATAGTCTGTTGCCATGACAAGGACCCCAGCAATGCCACAGTTTAGTGATGCTATAGACACGTGGTTGAGCTTGATCTCAATTGCTTTTTTGGTATCATGCAAAGTCGTACTGTGTTAACTCTTACTGTTTTAAATTACGAGTTTGCTTTCCGAATAGTATTTTTCTTGTTAATTTATTTTTGATAATTAATCAGTGGCTAATTTTACAATTTCCCATTGAACAACGCTCAGGAACGTCCTGCCAGAGCCATGGGAATAAGCACAAATAATGTGTGGAGGGTCTCATGGGAGAAATTCAATTCCCCAGAAGATTGCTATCCACACAAGGTGATGGTGGTGGTGATTATTGTTTTCAGAAGAAGTACAACTAGGCAACCATCCTCTATATGACATCAATCACAGAGGAAAACTGGAAAGAATCCAACACTTTGAAAAATGAAGGTATCGGTCAAAGGAAGACAAGGTCCACGAAGGGCGTGAAAATGCAAGACTCCTTAGGCCTCGGAAACCTAATACCGTTGGGGTCGGAAAAGAGCAACAGTTGACAAAGAAAGATCGGATAGGATAGATGAAAGTGAGCAGCCTGGCACAAGTAAGTGGAAATAATGCCAGGACGCAACCAAGGGCCCCGTGGTCGTCAACCCACGCTCCCAAGTTGAGAGCCCTTGGGGCCCCTTTTAGTGACCCCTTATGACAGGCAGGAGATACCGTGGGTGTTATTCTACCGCCCCCACCAACAGGGGGAAAGGGAGGTCAGATAGGATAAATGAAACTTAAGAGCCTGGCACAAGTAAATAGAAGCAACGCCAGGGCTCAGCTAAGGGCCCCGTGGTCGCCAACCCACGCTACCATTTTGAGAGTCCCTTGGGCCTCTTTCAGTCGCCTCTTACCACAAACAGGGGATATCATGGGTGTTATTCTACCGCCTCCAGTCACAGAGAAAATCAAATGCTCGTAAATATATCTCCCAGTCATGGCCATCCATGAACAGCTGCTAATTTCAGATGGCAACCAGCCATAAGACATAACCTGTACGGTTGCTAGATAACAATGTCTGGCCATCCACCCATACCTTACATCATAGCCTGCACGGTTGCTATGGTTCCACTTCCGTCACACACTTTGTCACGTTACACAAATTTTCGGATGACCCCCAGCCAATTTTAAAAAAATCATATTCCGGCTAACTGCGGTTTATTTTTTCCCGTTGAACTTCCTTATGAGTAACTGAAATAAGTAAGTTATGTCATGACAGCAATTTTGTATATCGTCGTTGCCGGGACAAAACCTCCTATGTGATAATATTTTTGGAGATATACTGACCCGCAGCACTTACATTATGAAGAGCGAGAATTCTTCTTTATTCTTTTCCTGCCGCTTTTCCCACACCTGTGGGGTCGCGGGTGCGAACTGCGTCGCACATGTGGATTTGGCCCTGTTTTACGGCCGGATGCCCTTCCTGACGCCAACCCTCTATGGAGGGATGTAAGCACTATTGCGTGTTTCTGTGGTGGTTGGTAGTGTGCTATGTTGTCTGAATATGATGAGGAGCGTGTTGGGACGGACATATATACCCAGTCCCCGAGCCAGAAGAATTAATCAGAAGCGATTAAAATCCCCGACCCGGCCGGGAATCGAACCCGGGACCCCCTGAACCGAAGGCCAGTACGCTGACCATTCAGCCAACGAGTCGGACATATGAAGAGCGAGAATGCCTTGGCAATATTCACACAATATTGCACTTTAGATGACAGAACATTACCGGCCAAACTTCTAAGCTATAATATTTCACATAGGAGCTTTTGTTCCGGCAGTGACGATATGTTGTGCATTTGTTGATTTTGTTATCAGCAGTTAATTGTGTTGTTACTGATTATTGAGATCTCATTTTTATTGGCAATGTTGTCTTCTCAGTTAAATACTGACATTTTAGCACAAGCTTAGGAACGGTTCAAAGTTTATTGATTTTCATTAGGCCTAGTCCTAAACACTCAGCCTGTGTTTAAATGGATATATGCCGCGCCGGAAGTAACTATGGCAGCACAGTACACCTAGTAATTTCTGTCTTGGCCACTCAAATGTCAGATTACAACTCTCATGAGCCCTACTTGAAGTGCAGCGCCCTATTTGAGACGTGTCCATAGCAGGTAGATCGCATCAAGGGACAAAGCAGAGACTGCGATATAAGGTTATGTGACGCAAGATGCCACAACAATCAAATTAATGTACGCTTACGATGTTCATAACCGTACTTGGTGCGAAGGAAGCATACAAAGTCAACCAAATATACACGGTGGTCGGAAACAACGTGAACCGAGTATATGAGCGTTAGAGCGTTGGTCATACTGATAAGTGATTTGAAAAAAATTACGTCGATATCTCGCACCGTTGTCTCTTCATCGGCTGCTGAAGTTAGCCAATCATATCGCTTCACGAGCGAATTCAAAAGGGCTTTACGAGGCGGTGTTGCTAAATCTGCACGCAGCTTGGTCGGGCTTGAGAGCCATGCCGAGAAATGAGCATCAAATACTAACACACCGTGGATTTCAGTCAATCTCACCGTAGCGTGGTTGCTATAGAGCGAGCCTATCAGCAGGGAGATACTTGTTCAAGTCTCTCCCCTGGAGAAGTTTATTTCTTCTATTGGCGCTCTAAATCCGGTCATAAGCCACGTGCAGATTTAGCAACACCGCCTCGCAAAGTCACCCGCGAAGCGATCCGATTAGTTAACTTCAGCAGCAGATAACATGACAATGGCGCTTGATATCTAATTATGTTTTCCAATTATTTATCAGTATGACCAACCCTCTAACAATCATATATCCGTTTCACGGGTTTTTTTCGACTACCGTATATACTTCTCAATCCAAACTGTGTTATCAATGAGCTGGTGTAATGTTGCAGACATCTAAGGACTGGTTTCGGTGGACTGTTGAGAATGAACCCCGTGTTCAATGAATATGGCCTCAAGGACCTACTTCCCCTCAAGTTGGACATCCCTGACGAAGGCTGTACCAGACCTAACAGATCTATGTACTGTTTCGAAGGAGGTAAGTTTACACTGAAACTTTTTGAATGGGATCCTCTATGCGGTAAAGGCATGTTTTTTTATATGGCTGTACTGTTCCTTGCAGGCGAGATCCGAGTGAACGAGCAGCTGGTGTTGACATGCATGCACACCCTGATGGCTCGTGAACACAACCGAGTTGCTGTGGGGCTCTCGCAGGTGAACCCCCACTGGGATGACGAGACACTCTACCAGGTACTCCTAGCTTCTTGAAACCAAAGTTTAGAACGTACAGAACATGTTACATCAATGTAAATATAGCTACATCTCATGTTCAGGCATTAGAATCTCATTTTCAACATTATGAAAATAACAAAGTTTTTAGGTCACATTGTGTGATTCTGATTGTCTCTCACATTCAGTTTCATTTTCAAAATTGAATTATTTTCGCGTTAAGGATGAACGGTTCAACATGCTAATTTAAATACCTGAGTAAACTAAAGCAATCAGTAGAAGTGGATGGGCTCGGATAGACTGAATTTCTAAAACCAGTAGAGTACCACAAGGTTCTGTTTTAGGTCCAGTTCTATCGTTTATACAGATGATATACAAATGGTACTGTATTTTTCAATGAGACCAACGTAGTTGAAAAGCCGAATGTACGCAGTAGGAAAACACTGAATCTGGCAGAAGAACCGATAAAATCAATCACAGAAGCGATGTTCAATAATAGAAAGCTAAGTCACTTAACCTGGCCGGTGTACCTTGTTATAGGCTATAACCGACAGTTTAAAAAATAATCATTGAATAAAATGTTTAATACATTGCTATCAGATCTAAAAGAACTAACGTCAATATATTCAGGTGTAAGTTTAAAATTATGAACCATGTATCAGTTCAAGAATACTTTGATGATGAGTTTGTTATGTACTAAAATTACATACTATTGTGGGTATGTGTAGTAGGTTTTTTTTACAATACCTATTCTATACCTATGAATTAATTTATATTATCTTTAAATCGACATTTATTTGCCATTTTGTGAAGTGATTTTGAAATTTCATTAATTTAAAAAGTGACAAAAATCTTATGCTTATAATAAATCATGCAAAAAAAAGTTCAAGACTTTGAATAGCTCCCCTAGAGGATGAATCCAATATTTTATGTTACATGAATAATAATTGATTGTTGTGTTCTTGTGTTACAGGAAGCAAGACGAATTGTAATCGCAGAGATTCAGCACATCACCTACAACGAGTTCCTGCCCATCATCCTTGGTAAAGAGGTCATGGAGAAGTTTGGTCTGCTCACACAGAAGGAGGTGAGCTCTTCAGGCATCCCTAGGTGGAATGGGTTTCTTTTTCAAATCATAGGAAACTTATATTTATTGGTAGGCAATCAACTTGCTTGGCTAAGTGGTCAGAAGAACACTTTTCCGGTCATGCTCCCAGTTTCCATCGCACCGGGTATTTTATCCACGTCTGGCTCGTCTAAATACACACCACCAGGGAAATATGAAATAGTGAATATATCTCTTCACATAGGGCATCTGTTCGTTAAACTGGGCCAAAATATTAAATAATTTGGAAAATAATGATATCAGAAAGTCAATCATTTAATATATTTGATAGCAAGAGTTTGAAACTCGTGAAGCTGACTCTGGGATTGCTTCTCCTTTCTTATCCGACCTGTTATCTTCTTTTCCCGATGGCAGTAGGATTCACCTGCTCTTCCCTTTGTACTGATTTTACGTTGCGCCGACTCAGTTCTTATAGTGACGATGTGATAGGGCTGGGAAGGTACAACTCCAGTATTTGCCTGGTTAGAAAATTAAAAACCACGGAAAACCATCTTCGGGGCTGCCTACACTGCGATTTATACCCACCTTCTTCCGAGCGCAACCCCACAGCTAAGTGACGCGAACTGCGTACCAAAATCGCTCGGTTTCGTTCCTCCATTCTTGGACATGCTGAAACTCTTCCTCTGATCGGAGATGCTGTGTTACTCCTACCCTCGCCATGCGGCTGCACGTTCCTTAGCTCGCCACTGTCGGGAAGCACTAACTACAAAAGTGGTGTTGGTGGTGGTGGTCATTATTGTTTCAAGAGGAAGAACAACTAGGCAACCATGCTCTATATAACACTGAAATGGCGTATGGTATTTAGTGCCGGGAGTGTTCGAGGACAAGTTCGGTTGGCCAAAAGCAGGTCTTTTGATCTGACTCCCGTAGGCGACCTGCGCGTCTTGATGAGGATGAAATGGTGATGAAGGCGACACATACACCCAGCCCCTGTGCCAGCCAAAGTAACCAATTGTGGTTAAAATTCCTGACTCCACCGGGAATCGAACCCGGGACCCCTATGACCAAAGGCCAGCACGCTAACAATTTAGCCATGGAGCCGGACTGTGTAACACTAATCACACAGGAAAAAAGGGAAGAGATCCGACACTTCGAAAAATGAAGGTATCGGCCAAAGAAAGACGAAGTCCACGAAGGGCGTGAAAAATGAAATACTCCCTAACTCTCGGAACCTAATACCGTCGGGGTCGGAAAAGAACAAGAGTTGGCCGAGAGATGTCGGATAGGAAAGGTGAAAGTGAGGAGTCTGGCACAAGTAAGTCGAAGCAATGCCAACCCACGCTCCCAAGTTGAGAATCTATTACGACAGACAGGGGATACCGTGGGTGTTTTTCTACCACCTTCACCCACAGCGCAGTCACCTCGTCACGACTCGAAATTTGTGATTGGGGAGGCATAAAATTCCGTACTACCTAACTACTCGAGAGCAGGCTGGACAGTAAGAGAATTGAAAATTCGGGAGGTTACGCTAGGAAGGAAAGAAATAGAAATCTTCTTCTTATTATTATTCTTTATCTGTTTACCCTCCAGGATCGGACTCAGCGAGGGATCCCACCTCTACCGCCTCAAGAGCAGTGTCCTGGAGCTGCAGACTCTGGGTCGGGGATACAACTGAGCAGGATGGCCAGTACCTCACCAGGCGGCCTCACCTGCTATGCTAAACAGGGGCCTTGATGGGGGATGGGAAGATTGGAAGGGATAGATAAGGAAGAGGGAAGGAAACGGCCTCGGTCTTAAGTTAGGTACCATCCCGACATTTACCTGGAGGAGAAGTAGGAAACCACGGAAAACCACTCCCAGGTTTGCTGAGGTGGGAATCGAACCCACCTCTTCTCAGTTGACCTCCCGAGGCTGAGTGGACCCCGTTCCAGCCCTCGTACCACTTTTCAAAATTTTGTGGCAGAGTCAGGAATCGAACCCGTGCCTCCGGAGGTGGCAGCTAATCACATTAACCACTACACCACTACGTGGACATGAGTGAGCCGACTGATGCAACAGCTTAAATAAAAACATGTTGAATCAGAAAACCAGTGGGCTACTGTACATCTCGGGTATCCTATACAAAATATGACTATTTAAAACTTCCTCTGCAACTAGAAAAAGAAATATTTTCAAAGTTGACCAAGCGAGTTGGTCGTTCGATTAGAGTTGCCTAGCTATGAGCTTGCATTCGAGGGTTGGTGGGTTCGAATCCTACCATCGGCAGCCGTTAAAATGGTTTTACGAGTTCTTTCATTTTCACACCAGGCAAATGCTGGTGCTGTACTTTAAGGGCACGGCCGCTTCCAGCCCACCCGTAGCCCTTTCCTATTCCATCGTCACTGTAAGACCTATCCGTGTCGGTGCGATATAAAGCAACTTATCTGATTTAGTACATTTAATATGTAGACTACTTACTGTGAACACAGGTACTTTTACATCTAATTCTGTGCATATAATAGAGTTGTGACTTTCAGAGATCTGTGGAAAATCATAACGTAGTATATAACATTTGAGTTATGACAGTTATTTTTATTATTATTACCCGGTACGTAATTTTTGTACTGTAAGTTAATAAGGAAGTACTGATGTACCGCAGATGCAATAGGAACGGTGACTAACGTGCCATGAATCGGATCACTGTATTGATTCAGTAACGTGAACGGAATGAAATGAATCGATTCAGTAAAATGAATCAAAAATACCATCACTACCCCACAGTTCAAGATGAATATAGTAGTATTATGGTTAATTTACATTTGTTTGATACATCACTCCTGTATTTCTGTTCTTCACAGGGCTACTGGGACGGATATGACCCCAACGTGAACCCTAACGTGATCGACGCCTTCTCCGCTGCCGCCTTCAGATTCGGTCACTCGCTGCTGCCCACCGCCATCGAACGATGGAGCAAGGCACACAAGTTTATCGGTGAGTAGCAACTGCCTTCACCATTTGAGATCTTGTGAGATTCCCGATCAAAAACTCCACCTTTGCAATACATGTTTTGTTTTTATTCTTCAAGTCAACATTAATGTTTCGTCCATTACTGTGGACATCTTCAGCCGATTTTACACAAGATAAACATGTCCGCCTCTGTGATGTAGTAGTTACTGTGATTATCTGCCACCCCCAGAGGTCCGGGTTTGATTCCCGGCTCTGCCACGAAATTTCAAAAGTGGTACGAGGACTGGAAAGGGGTCCACTCAGCCTCGGGAGGTTAATTGAGTAGAGGCGGGTTCGATTCCCACCTCAGCAATCCTCGAAGTGGTTTTCTGTGGTTTTCAACTTCTTCTCCAGGCAAATCACGGGATGATACCCAACTTAAGGCCACGGCCGCTTCTTTCCCTCTTCCTTGTCTATCCTTTCCAATCTCCCCACCTCGCACAAGGTCCCTTTTCAGCATAGCAAGTGAGGCCACCTGGGCAAT